>NC_081843.1:87625762-87930197 GCF_963259705.1 Myotis daubentonii | reverse complement strand
TTCCCATTGGTGGAGAAATGCGTGTCTTCTCCACACCTGGCTTGCTCCCAAATGCTTCCAGTTAGTTGTTTTTGATGTGGTTCATTCAAGTTATAAGGTCTGATGCCACAGCCAGTTCCAATGGTAGCATTTCTAGTTCCTCTCTCTCCCCATCCCCACCCCCGTGCGTGTGTGTGTGTGTGTGTGTGTGTGTGTGTCTGTTTCTCTCGAAGGCAATCAACTAAACCTAGAAACAAAATTGAGTCTAAGAACTAAGCCCAACTATTACTATTTAATTATAATTGAAATTGTTTTACCCAATTCTTGACTAACTGAAATCAATGGTAATGATCAAGCCCACCCCAAGGACCCTTATTCTCCACGTGAGGTCATAAGTCTTAGTTGGTAAAGGGGATACATTGGCCCACCAGAGTTGTGAGCTGAGAAAGAAAGTAGGAAACTTCTGGCCACTGCAACAGAAAACTTTGACTCAAATTTACTTCACTCAAAGGAGACTTGTCACCACTGACAGGAGCCCTTCACAGGCAGGATGAGCAAGGTCCTTGTCTGCCCAACCTTGGCCTCCATCCTCTGTGTTGGCTTCATCCTCAGGCCGGCAGTAAGACCTGCTTATTCCAAAGGTCACTTCCTGATATGACCATGTCCACTCAGACACACGTACAGAAAGTCTGCTTTCCATCAGGGCTGAGATCAGTCTTAAGTACATGTTCCCAGTGCCCCATGCAGTTCTGAGTCTAGGAGTTGTCGGTGGCAGCTGCATCTTGGCAAGCAGGATGTGATTTGCCCCCGTGGCTGGCACTGGGCTGCACTGTGTTTCGATGCACTGTGGGTGATGAGGTGCTGTGATGACGTTTCTGACAATCCACCATGATCCTCGTTTTTGGCTGGATTGTCCTGAAGCCCCAGATTAGGGCCGTGGATTAAACCATGGAAAAGCAGTTGAGTGAGCACAATTTCCTTTCTGTGTCAACTTGCTGGCAGACACTACTGAGGAATATTTTTCCAGTGAGGTGCTTATGAAAAATATTTCTGAGTACCATAAAATCAATTGAGTTTATGAGAAAGCTATTGTTCCAGGAAACTTTGCTACAAATTCAAAATGAAGAGACTCAAGGATAAGCAACAGAAGGAGAAGACAAGCCAACAAAGGACTCTCTTAGCCCCTTGTTTAGGTTAGCTCACCTGGCCTGGCCATCAAGTCTGCTGCTGGGGGTGGGGGGGTGCGGGGGGGGGGAGGGCGGGGCATGTTAGGGAAGAGACAGAAAGAGGAGGTTAAGTGTTTCTTTTTAAATTAGTCTCATGGCAGCTACATGCATCACCTTCCATATTCCAAAGGCAGAAACTTTGTTCATGGCCCACACTTAGCTGCAAGGGAGGCTGGAAAGGTGGCCATTGATTGGGCAGCCAGTTCTTGACTACCAAAAGGAGAAAGGTAGCAGGCCTTCAGGTCTGCCCCCACTGGATGCCTCTGGGAGGACCTTCTGCATCCAACCTCATCACCCAGGTGCCCCGTCAGGGATCTACCTGGCCACCTGTACTGAATCTCACACATGCATCACTAAAGTCAGTATGCAATGTAGACCCTTTGACAAGTCTGCTGACCAGTGACAGAGTTAACACTCATGTGGATGTGGCCATATCATTTTATATGTCGGCTTTTATTATTTAAGAGTTATGTTCTAAGAACATAAAAATGAGTTCAAATCTATGTAGTAAAAAATATTTTTAATGAGTGATAACAGGGGGAAGTGGGTACCACTACGGAGAAAAAAAATACCAACTGCCTCACACCATATATTTTAAAAAATTAAAAACTTTACATGGATCAAAGGCCTAATGTGAAACCTAAAATTACAAAAATAGAAGAATGAGGAAAACAACTATAAAACATAAATATGTAAATAAATAAAGCAAAAATGAAAGATTTGATTGTGTGAAAAATATTTCTGTTAGACAAAAGACAAGTAAATAATATTATCATTATTTAACATTATTAATTGAATTATTAAAGTTATATAAAATCCATAATAGGTATTACTTAATATTATTATTATTTGTTCTTAATATGATATTAAATATTCTTATCTACCTTAAACTATAAGAAATACGGTTTCCATTTTTAAGACCATAGTTGAATTTCTCTTTTCCTTTGTGAATTTGGACTGCTAGTTTAAAATGCTGAGTTTCATCATTATCCTATATAATAAAAGCCTAATATGCAAATAGGCCAAAAGGGGGAACGACCAGTCACTATGATGCATACTGACCACCAGGGAGCAGACGCTCAACACAGGAGCTGCCCCCAGCCTACAGAGCCCAGGCCAGCCAACGTGGGTGTCAGCGGGGGCCCTGATCACCCCACCAGTCGCCCCGCAGATCAGCCCTGGTCATCGGCCAGGCCTAGGGACCTACCCATGCACAAATTTTGTGCATCAGGCCTCTAGTTTTTCTATAACTCTTCAGAGCTGTCAAATCAGTCTTCTCTCCTCCACAGTGTTGTAATTCTTGTAACTAGTAGTCAATGGGGTGGCCAGTTCGCCTCTCAGAGTTCTGCCTTCGATAGACACCCCAGTCGAAGCTACCAGCTGCCACACTGTGTGGGCCCTGAGCAGCCCTATGGAGAGGCCACAGGGCCAGAGGGTCCGTCTCCTGGTGCAAGGAAGCAGGGGCTAGAAATGTGCACAAATAGGAGACGTCCATTTCTAAGTTAGGGAACTTTCTTGAAAACATCTATTTGTTCCTGACCGTGGTAGTAATGAAAGGGCACATAATTTTTACTTTCAGCATTTAAAAGAGTGTGTGGTTTGTTGTTGTTTTGTTTTGTGTTGTTGTTGTGGGTTTTTTTTTGGGGGGGGGGGCACGTTGGTTGTTTTCTCTGTATTGAAATTGGCATTATAACATATAATCACATAATCATATGCAATTATCCTATCTAATAAAAGAGAAAAATGGTAATTGGCGTACGACGATACCTTTTTCATTGGCTAATCAGGGCTATATGCAAATTAACTGCCAACTATGATTGGCAGTTAACTGCCAACTATGATTGGCAGTTAACTGCCAACAAGATGGCGGTTAATTTGCATATGTAGGCACAATGCAGGGAGGCGAAAGGGAAAGCAGGAAGAAGCCCCCTGCCACTGACAGTGATCGGAAACCCAGGGGGGAGCTAAGAGCTGGGGGGCAGGGCAAAGGCGGCCCTAGGGCCGCCTTTGCCCTGCCCCCAAGCCATGAGCGGAGAATCAGGTGCCTTTGCTGCCCTGGCCAGTGATAGCAGGAAGTAGGGGTGGAGCCAGTGATGGGAGCTGGGCATGGTCGAAGCTGGCAGTCCCGGGAGCTAGGGGTCCCTTGCCTCGGCCTAAAGTGGAGCCCATGATCGCGGGGCCGCTGCAGCTGCGGGTCCCCGCTGCCCGGGCTGGACGCCTAGGCCAGAGGCGTTAGGCCTAGGCAGGGGCGGAGCCTGCAACCGTGGGGAGCTGGGTGTCCCCTGCCCAGGCCTGACACCTCTGCCAGTGGCCTCAGGCCTGGTCAAGGGGCCGATCCGGTGATTGGTGATCGGAGGGTGATGAGGGTCAACTCCTCTGGCCGAGGCATCAGGCCTGGGTGGGGGGCGGAGCCGGGGATTGGGGGGATATGATGGTCCCCTTGCCCAGGCCTGAAGCCTGGGTCAGAGGCGTCAGGCTTGGGCAGGGGGTGGAGCAAGCGATCAGAGGGAGATGGGGGTTCCCTGCTCAGGCATGATTCCTGGGCCAGAGGCCTCAGGCCTGGGTAGGGGCCAGAGCCAGTGATCAGGGGGAGATGGGGGTCCCCTGTCCAAGCCTGACACCTCTGGCGGAGGCGTCAGGCCTGGGCAAGGGGCCGATCCTGCGATTGGAGGGTGATGGGGGTCTACGCCTGAGGGCTCCCAGTATGTGAGAGGGGGCAGGCTGGGCTGAGGGACACTCCCCTCCCCACACACACCCAGTGCACGAATTCTGTGCACCGGGCCCCTAGTAATTATATAATTGACAATTATTGTATAATCACATAACAATATTCAATTACATCCTAGCATTATTAATCTGACTTTGCAAAAGAGTCGCACTGTCCCAATCAGATAGGACAGGCTGTGTTGCTGTGATACACAATCCCAACATCTCAGGGGCTTAAACCCATGGCTGGCTCATGCTCTCCTGGTCTGTTCACCAGGCAGGTAGCAGTCAGGGAGCCTCCACCATCTGACCTACAGCTGTTTGCTGTGGCAGGTGGAAGGAAACGGGGTGGAGTGCTCGCTGGCTCTGAAGGCTTATGTCTACATCTCACTGGCCAAAGGCAGTCACAGGGTCACTCCTGACTCCAAGGTGACAGGAAAGTGCAGTCTGCCCAGTGTGCAGCAAGAGGGGCCTCGGCATGGGCAGCAGTACTGATTCCCATCAGCTGGTCACCACCTCAGTGCAATTCTCTGGCTAGAGACCGCCAACATGGAGCAGGCTGGGAACAAGAGAAATCAGGACCAGGGAGAGTCCAGCATGGCCACCAGGGCTGTAGCACAACCTTGTGCTAAAACCTCAGAAAGACCCAAGGTCACAGAATTCAGTCGCCAGGGGTCTGCTGGCCCAGCGGGAGGCCAGGAGTGAGAAAGAGTACCTGGAAAAAACCCAATGCAGTGAACGCCAATGAAACCCACAGAAGGCCCCAAAGTTCCTGAGAAAAGTATTTCAGCAAAAATGATGCCAGCTCGGGTGAGAAATGACATAAAGAGAACAAAATGAGAAAAGATTGTTGGGCCCCCAAATGTCCCAGCAGGAAGCAGGCCAATATGGCCAAGCTGAGTTTGTGGTGACTCTGTTATGCCGTAGTAGCTATACCCTACAGTGGTGATGAGGTAGGGAGGGAAGATGTGGCATTTCAGGGTACCCCTCAGTTATGGGTTAATTGTGTCTGCAAAAAATTCCTATGTTGGAACTCTTATTTGGAAACAGGGTCATTGCAGATGTAATTGGTTAAGATACGATCATTAGGGGGGTTCCTAATCCATATGACATGTCTCCTCACCAAAAGGGGAGGTTTGGACACAGACAGGCCCGCACAGGAAACCGCTGCATGAGGGTGGAGGCAGAGGTCAGGGCAGTGTGTCTATATGGGATGCCAGCGATGGCCAGAACCATTGGAAACTGGGAGAAGTCTGCAGCACATTCTCCCTCAGGCCTCAGAGAGACCAGCCCGCCTGCACCCTGATACCAGACTTCTCGCCTCCAGGCCTGGGAGAGAATAGCTTGCCATGGTTTAAGTCAAACATGCAGCCCCAGGACCCTCCTATCCCCTCCTCCATTGCAAAAGTAATGCCACCTGCTTCCCTGATCCCTGTGCGGGAGCCAGGTCCCAAGCAAAGAGCCAAGGCCACTTCGGTGAGTGGGGGAACCACGGTTCCTCTCCAGGAGCTGTTGTATCACTGGCTGGAGGAGGAGCATCTCTTTCTGTCCTTTTCAAACAGAAAATAAAAAGGTTGCTAAATGTATAAGTAATTTTGACCGAGTCATTGATCTGGATACTTCTAAAGTAAAGACGTAAGTCTTTCTATCGCACTTTGAAGTCAGCTCCGTGCTCCCTCTGCGCCCCCAGGGCTATTTTAAAGCCATTAAGAATGTGTTCCTTTTATCTGGAGCCTTCAATTAATTGAATTTCAAAAATACTCTGAAATGGTTTCTTATATAGGAAAAAAAAATCAGCTAACTCCCGGGGGACATTCCTGTGTGATTTACTGCCACAGTAATTAAAAGCTGGTGGTTATGCTGGTCACTAGTGGGCACCAGGCTACAATGCTGACGCCTAAGGTGGAACATGGAACCTTGCACAGACATCGGAGATGGAAGGAATACTCTCATTTCCAGACGGCTTTGGATGGCCTCACACCCTCCTGAATCACCCCTCCAAGGGGACACACCAGAATGCACAGGACAGCTACATGCAAGTGCGAGTCAGCCCCTCAACTGCAGACAATGGAACACTAAGTGGCCAACGTTAGTCATGAGCCCCAATATGTCCCTTCTGGAGCCCTGGCTGAGCAGAGTTCCCCACAGAGTTCCAGAAACCCGACCCACCACGATGCCAACTTGCCGAGGGCCACTCAGCCTGAGAACAGGTGCCCCGGGGGTAGGCGAGGGTCCAAACCAACGGCTGACATCACGTGTGCACCTCTCCCATCCCCAATTTATCTCATTTACTTACTGACCTGTGAAGGTGCCATCTGGTAGCTTGTCACCTTCTACTTGTACGATGTTTCTTACTCTTGTCCAATTGCAGGAGAAGGCATGTGAACCTGGGCTTCAGCGCATATATTCTTTGTGCAAATTCCAGGCCCGACACCCGGAGAGGCCTAGGTTGAGGACCCCTCCCTCATCAGCTGTTTAATGTTTCTGAGGTCCCTTATCTGAATACCACTCATGCATTTAGGATACCTGTTTACATTTTATTTTCTCCCTAGAAAGATTTTCCTTTCTAAAACTATGACGGGGAATTCAAAAGGATATTCAAACTGCAGAGCAATGGTGTGTACTATTACCTTTCTCTACAATGTAAAATAACTCCATCTCATTTGGGTGGCTTTTCTAGCCAGGATGATTGTGATTTGAGGCTGTGCTGGGTAAACATTTCAAGTTTAAATGTACAGACTACAGGCTTTGTCTGAATTAGCAATCTTTCACTTTTAATAATAAAAACCTCCCCCTAAAATCATTGGCGCATTTCAGTGTTATAGACACAATGCTGTATTTATTCCTAAACTAAGGAGAAAGACAAAAGGGTCTAACCCTTGCTCACTCAGCCTCCTTCCAACCTCATGAGGACCGAACAGCAGGAAATAAGAATGAGACCAGAGCCCTGAGGCTCCCTGTCCCTCAGGCCACTCGAGATCACCAGGTGCAGCGAGAGCAAGCAACTCTGACCCGTGGCCAGGCCACGTGTCACTGTCTCTGCTTTAAAAAGAAACCTTCTTTTGGTAATTCCAGTTTGGCCTTGCACCACGAAGGGGGAAAGGACGTTGCGGGGGGGGTGGGGGGGAACCCCTGCAGCCAAAGGGCCAGCGGACCTAGGAGGTTGGGGATCACACAAAAGCCAGGAGCCTCAGGGTCAGATGCCACTTCCCACTCTACACCCCTTAGATCTTGGCCCTGAAACACTGCTCCATTGCTAAGTCAGGCCAAGGAGCCCTTTCCAAAGGTGGACCCTTCCAAGGGCATCTTTGGGACACTAGTGCCAGTGGTCGTACGAAGCTGTCTACACCCTCCTCCTTGACCTGAGTAAGAGCCTCTTGCCCCTCCTGGGTCCCCAGGAGTGGGGAGAATGAGGCTGTGGGCCCCTTGGCCACAGCAAGCACAGGGCAGTATCAGAGCCGGCCCTGTCAGCTCCTGCACAGCAATTTCAACCAGCAGATGCCTCTGCATGTTGCAGCAAAGTCCAGGCCAAGGGGAGGTGCAGCAGCATGGCCAGGCCCTAGGGCATAGAGACTCTTGTTTCAGATTGCACTCCATGGCGCTGCCAGCAGGAGAAACAAAGGAGGGACTGAGAGAAGATGGATCCATCAGGGAGCAATAATTGACCAGAGGTGGGAACATGCCTGGGAAGGGGGAGGGCTGTTGGCCTGTCACAGCACAGGGCCCATGCCTGGGAGGACTGCTGTCCTCCGGAGGTGGCCGTAGATGCGTCTCTCTTTCTGGAATAATCACTCACCGATGCCAAAAAGGGACTTTCCCTGCCAGGCCCCCTCGCCAAGACCTGGGTATTTCCATCCTTTCCTCAGAGCAGCAGCCTGGGAGGCCTGGGATGTGGCGGGAAGGATGAGGCAAATCCCCTGGCCCAGAGTCCAGGGCAGAGGGGCGGCGTATGGCTGCCGATGCTTCCAGTCACATGGCCTAGGGTCCAGGGCAAGGTCAAGCCTTTGGGGGCGTCATTGAAGGAGCGGCCTGCCTCCCAAGGAAGGGCAAGAGAGCCCCCATGACACCTGGCTGTTGGGTTGTGGACCACCTGGAGGAAGGGAGCCTTTCAGGCTGCTACTGCCCTGGGCTCCTTTCTCCACCTGCCTGCGCCTGCGGTTTGCTGTTGTTGAGAGGCCTGAGTGAAGTTGCAGTTTATCTCCAAATCAAGGTTGTAAAGCACAAACTGCCTTGCTTATCTTCAGCTATGAAAAGAATCTAAGTTCCAGGTGAGCTCTGCAGAGAGGGAGGGTCAAGCTTGTCCCGTTGGCCCCAGGGCCCTGCCAGGAGCATCCTGCAGGGCCTGAAGGAGGAGGACAAGGAAGGGGAACTGAGCAGCAGGATCAGGACCTAAGCCAGGCCCTTCCATCCCAGGGTCCAAGGGGCCTTTCCTCCACTTCCTTCCAGGCAGAATAAAATGAGCCCCCGCCCACTGAAGGCACCCTCCCCCCGAGACCCCTTCCATCAGCCCAGAGAGTTGACCCATGGGCTGCCCTGGCATACACTTCTGGGTGGATGCTGATGGGTCTGTAGCCCAGAGGAAGCCCACCATTGTGTTTCCAGAGACCGAAGCTGTGTTCTTCCCAGAGTAGCCCCAGAAGCTCTGGGCTCTGTACAGGGCAGCAAGCAGGGGCAGCTGGCTCTCCACTTTCCCTGCCCAGCTCACGGAAAAACTGCAGGGATGGGTGAGGCCTGGAGGCAAACGCCCTCCCAGCCTGCTTTTGGGGAAGTAAGCAGATAAGCATATCCTTTCCAGTGTTTGCAGATATCTTCGAGAGGGGGGAAAAAAAGGGGGAACAGGATGAGTAACTTTTCAGACATGATCCATGACAACAAACCTCAAATGTCATTACACCTCCACCAATTATGAGCAGAACATTTGTGTCTCTTTGACGTGAAAATGATGGGAGGGTGGGAAGGGAAGGGTGACCAAGGCAAGGGGTTCTGGGCTGGCAGAGTGAGGGTCAGGGAGGCATGGACCTGGGACCCAGGACACTGCCTTCCCTCCTGGACACGGCCACAGGCTGTCTCCATTTGCAATTGTTCCCAGGCCAGAGGTCCAGCCCAATAGGGCTCTAGACAGTCCTGGAAAGTTCCCATGTCAGGCCTCCCAGTCTTGGGCTTCTGTTGCCTTGGTAACACCCACACCGAGGCTTTTTAGAACTGCTCTGCCTACTGCCCCAAGAGCCCAGTGGGTGGAGACCAGTATGAACACCACCAAGAGAAGCTAGGCTCCCTTAATGCGATGGGGTTGATGGGGGGGGGGGGGTGGCAAGGAAGAAAGGGAAGGGCCTGAGAACCAAGAAGCCCAGCCTATTCGCCTATTCCGAGGAGAAGCAGACCACCTGAGCCTCAACCTGACCTCCAGGGCCGGATGCCACAGTCAAGGGGGGATTCTGGGGAACCGGGGCCCAGAAGGAGCAGGAGCAGGGCTGTCTGGGGGCGTGGCTCCTCTGTCAGGCAGCCCCAGGCCTGACAACCCGGGGCACCAGGACTGGCCTCCTAAGGGTCCCTGAAGAGCCCAAGCGCCCCTGGAGCCATACAGCGGGCAGAGCCTTTGGCCAAATCGAGGCGGCACGCCTTCCTGCTGTGCTGTTAAGTTCGGCGTCCTCTCTGAGCCTGGTGTCCCTGCCACCCCACCCCCCTGGGCGCCCTCATCCCAGCTCCTACGCCCCAAGTACCCAGAGCGCAGGCCTGGCGGAGGGGAAAGTTGGCAAGTGCGCGGCGCCCGCGGGGGAAAGCGTTAATGGGCGGCCGGGTGGGAGCAGCTCGCTCGCTCGCTCGCCCACGTCACACCGGTGCGGGCTCGGCTGACGACCGCGGCGCCTGGGGACGCTGGCGCGCTCTGCTCGCCAGGTGCTCCGCCTGGAAATGTCTCCATTAGTTGTCGCCTGCTCCCCGCCGGAGCGCGCGCGCCGAGCGGCGGCGCAGAGCCCTGGCGGGCCGCCGGTAGTGGCCCGGCGCCACCGCAGGTAGGCGAGGTCCCGCGCCCGCCCCCGCCTGGGGCTCCGAGACCCCTCCCCCCCTAACGGGAGGCGGAGGCTCCGCGCGGTCGCCGAGGGGCGCGGGCGGCGGCGACGGTGGCGAACTCCCGGTGCATCCCGGGCTGCGCGCAGCTCCCCGCGGGCCCAGCGCCTGAGCGGCGCGGGCGGGCGCGTCCCCAGCGCAGGTAGGGAATGGGCTCGGCCGCGCAAACTTTGTGAGAATCGCTTCTGCGCTGGAGGGCACAAAGTTTGCTGCCTACCGGTGGGGTCTCTGGAGGCCGCCGCGTTCGCTGCAACTTGCAAAATCGGGGTGCCGGGGGATGGCGCGGGGCGCGGGGGCCAGCGCGGGCCAGCGGGGCCTGCGCTTGGACACCCGGACTGCGCGCCTTCCCGCCTCGGGCGGTGTCCAGCGGGGGAGCGGCGGGGGCGCGGCAGGAGAGCCGGAGGGAGCCGCCTGCAATGGAGGGCGTTTCGGGGAGGAGAATTCAATGTGTGCGTCTGCAGCTCGCCCCACTGGCTTTGTGGGAGACCCCAGAGGACTAGCTACGAAGAAGTGGCCTGCCAACCTCGAGGTTCGCGAGTGTGGCGCCATCGGCATCCAGTATGCCTCTTAGCCCCTCACACCGCCCGGGTGTCCAGGAGCAGTGGGCGGGCACAGGCGCCCCAAGCCTAGGCCCTAAGCCTCAGAAAAGAAGGTCCTTGCCCAGCGCTGCGTGCTCCCGCCTCTGCCTTCTCCTGGGGTCAACTTTGCTGGACTAGAGTCGTCCAACTTTGCTGGACCACCCGTGTGGGCGCGACCGGGTGGCCTCTGGACGACTCAGGAGCTGAGAGTGCCTGGGCTCACCTGATGGCAGGGGCGAAAGTCGCCCCCGGAGCGGGAGAAGGTCAGGGCGGGGCCTGCCTCCCCAGAGGCCCTCCAAGGTTCTGACAGCAGGCGACAATTAAGGGGAGAGCGACCAGCAGGCCTTTAATGTTTGGGACTAATCGGGCTTCAGGCCCCCGCATCTTCTGCTCCTTTGAAATACAGCAGGCCAGTGGGGGTACCTCATCCAAGCCTAGCTGCTGTCCTGACCCTGGGGTACCTGGGGTTTCCAGTGGGTTCTGCTCAGGGTGTATTTAGAACCAGGGGTCTCTGGAGGGACATGGGCTCAGCACTCCCCGTCTATGCAGGTGCACTTAGTTGATACCTGAGATGTGATGCTCCTATTCCGTCTGCTCTTGGAGGGGAAACCCAGGTGCCTCATCTCAAGGCTTGGCCTTTTAGTGAAGGGCTCTTGATAGTGATTCTGGTGTTGTTATCTATGGGACAAACATGGCCCAGGAAGTACACCAGTTTGGGCAAGCGGACCCCAGCCAGGACACAGGTTGTCAGCGGGGGTGCCCACTGACTCTGCCTCCAGAATTGGTTTGTGAGGTCTGGGTGAGCAGCCAACAGCACCAAGCTTCCCCAAATGGGGTGGCTGGGTCTGGGCAGGGTAGGAAGCAAGGATCCGTGTTCAGAGGCCTATTAAAGTGGAGCCGGTGAGCTGGGTTTCACGACCAGGGAGATGGTCTCCAGCCCTTGAGAGGCCGGAGGGGCTGGGAGCATCTATTTTACACACTGATCCTGGAACGGGAAACAGTGCAGTGATAGTCAAAGGAGGCCCCCCCAGAGCCTCTGACGGAGGGTTTGTGCCTGCCCGGCTCTCAGAGTGAGCACGCAGCTCAGAAGACAAATGGTCTATGTTCAGGGGCGCTGTTTTCAGCGAGCTGTGGCCGAGTCTGGGGGAAGGAACTGTGGATGTCAGGTCTGGATATGCGGCAGGGACTGGCGGTGGGGACGGCTTGGTGGCTTACTCCCCAGCCCGCTGAATGCTCTCAATCGGCCTGGGAATAGGTGAGGAAAGGATGCTGAATGCCACCTTTGCATCGGGATGGGATTCCTGCTCCCTGAGCCCTCATCCACCCTTGCCTGGCGCCCCTCCCTACGCTGGGCCCTCATTACCAGGAGAGAGCGAGTTGTTTGTAAACAATAAATAATGGAAAGTAGGAGGACTTTCAGCAAAAGCCTGAGCAGAAGCCGGAAAACTGGAAGGAGTTGGGAGGAGGGATGATGGGGGAAGGGAGGAGTGGAGGAGGAAGACGGAGTGAGGTTGAGAGATTTATTTCTGCCAAGAAGCCCCGGTGGCTAGTTTCTTATTATTTACAGGAAGGTGATATTAGCAATTCAGGTGAGAAAGAAATAAACACGGCTGCCACGAAATCAATACAGAATTCAAAAAACAATTATTAATGTCATTTGACTCGTGTTCTTTATATATCTCTTCCGGCTACAGACGTTAAACTGTCTGAATAATTTGCATGGAGCGGCTATTCATTATTGCCAATGTTTTTCCTTTGCAAGCAGCTCGGACGTGGCCGGCTGCAATCCAACACGATCGGAGAACTCGTATTTTCATCTGTAAATTAAAGCAATTACGCAGCAGATATTATATGATGCGTACTGTGGTCTCCAGATAGTCATCAATCACCTTCAACCGAGCTGTCAGAGCAGGCAGATTTCGTTTCTGGAAGCCAGGCTTGCAGCTGGGGAGAGAGTGAGAACGTCATCATTAATTAGAGGGTGACCCTGGGGCAATTCACAGGTCTGAACCCAGGAATCTTTCCCAGCAAGTCTGCACAGCGCCGCCGAGCGCGCTCCCTCCGGCCGAGTGCGGGCAGCCGAGCAGGTCGAGAGCGCTGGGGGCCAGCCCTGGCCCCGGAGGGTGCACCACACCAGGCAGGGAGCGAGTTCAGGGTGGCCCGAAGCCGGCCCCTTGCCGCCTGCTTGCTGGCCTCCGCTTTGCAAGGTCTGGGGGCCAGACCTGGCTGTGGAAATCCTGGGGTGGGCACTCGGCCCTTCCCCAGACCTATCACTGTGCTCCAGGCACAGAGCTATGCAAAGCGGGCTGGGGAGGGCGCCTCTGCCTCTGCCTCACGCTCAGCGCCCCCTCCATCGCGCCTACCCACCAAGGTCCCCGGAGGAGCGAGAGCAGCGGGAGGGCCCCAAAGCAGTCTCTGAGCCTCCTCTCCGAGCGCGCAGGACTTTGGGCAGTCCCGGGATTAGCCGCGTGGGACTAGGGGCGGCTCAGGGAGTGCGGCCCGCTGGGGGAGTGGAGGAAGGGAAAGGAGGGCCTGGCACCCGGCGAGGACTCTCAGGAGGAGGGGGCTGCTAGGCGTGGGGGGGGGGCGTTCCCTAGGGACACTGGGCCCAGGGTGGCAAGCCCGCAGCCCTCGGGCACCCAGCCCAGGAGTGGCAGACTCTGGGGAAGGCCCCAGGCCCCACACACCAGAGGGCATTTTGATCTCCAGATGCGGACACTATTGCAGTCGCATCTGATTCTGGAACTCCATCCCGGAGTGGGGTTCGAACTGGTGGGAGCCAAGTGGCCGACTCCCGGTTAACAACAGTCGGGCCCGCGCCCGCTGCACGCCCGGCCCGCGGAGCTGCCGGCTGTCCACCTGGAGGGGCGCGGAGAGCCGAGGCCAGGCGGCCGCCTGCGCCCGCGCGGGGCTCATTTTAACTGTTGATTACATCTTCATGAAGGCTCACTCGTGTGTCCCTCATACGTCTCATTTGTAATTGAGACTAATGATTACAGTGGTGCGGGGAGGAGCAGCTGCTCATTAATTAATTTCTAATTAAAAGTGCCTCCCGTCCTCGGTGACTAAGGAGAAACGCTGTTCTTCGCGTTGATCTCGACTCCGCGGATGAAATTCATTTGCTAAAGCGTGTTGGCCCCTCCGCGTGCCCCGCCCGGCCGTGCCGCGGCCGAGTGACCCGCGTAGGCGGCCAGGCCGGGCTGCGGAGTGGGCTGACGTCAGAGCTTCCGCCACTTAAAGCCGCGCACATCTGACTTGACGGGTTCGCGAGACTGTTCTTTTTTTTTTTCCTTTTTTGCAAAATATGTATTTGTGTCGCCACTGCGAGGCCGGTCCGTCCCAAAGCCCCCTCGAGGCTCTGGATTGCGAAGCTAAAAGGATCGCGGCTGCCGCCGCGGCTCACTCTCCAACCGGGTTAGGAAAGTTTGCTGAGCGTGTGGATGAACTAACCGGCTCTCCTGCTTCGCCCCCAGCGCCTAGGAGCCGGCGGCCGGGGAGCAGTGGCCGCACCGCGCCCGCCCCCGCGCAGGACCCCGCCGGCCCGCCTGCCGGCCCCGGGCCGCGCTCGCCATGTCCTATCCGCAGTTCGGTTACCCCTACTCCTCGGCACCCCAGGTAAGGAGGCCCCGCGAGGCTGGAAACACTGGCTGGCTGGCAGTCCAGCGATCCAATGTCGCTTCCCAGTGAGCAGGGCCTGTGCCACGTGCTCTTAGTGCCCAGCCCCGGGGAGGGCAGGGGTACTGAGAAATGCCAACGGGTGGGGGCCCCAGTTCCCGCTTAATTTGACCTTCACCCCCCGCCCCTCCCCATTCTGAGGCTGCACCTTAGGGCACCCAAGATACCCAGTAGAGAAGTGGCACACGAGGGCTTGGAACCCCCTCAGGGAGAGTATGAACACCCCTGGGCAGGATTGGCTGGGACCCACGTGGCTGGAGGGGGACTGGGGTGCGCAGGCTCCTCGCAGTTTGGGGCGCGCGGTCTGGCATGGACCCTATAGATCCAGAGGAAATGGGCAAGGCCTCCTGGATGGGGAGGGGCGGGGTGGGGCGGGGCGGGGCGGATGGAGGCCCATGGCCCCAGCCTTGCGCCTGGTGGCCCACCCTTCCTTGCGGCCCCTCTCTCCCCCAGTTCCTGATGACCCCCAACTCCCTGAGCACGTGCTGCGAATCCGGTGGCCGCACGCTGGCCGACTCCGGGCCTGCTGCCTCGGCCCAGGCACCAGTGTACTGCCCGGTCTATGAGAGCCGGCTGCTGGCAACCGCGCGCCATGAGCTCAACTCGGCCGCGGCGCTGGGCGTCTATGGGGGCCCCTATGGCGGCTCGCAGGGCTATGGCAACTACGTGACCTACGGATCCGAGGCCTCCGCCTTCTACTCGCTGGTAAGGGCGGAGAGGGTGTATCTCCAGCCTTCCCCGCCACGCCACGCCCCTACCCCTCGCTTTGATTTGCCAACTCACTTTCCCCAACTCGGGGGGAAGGGGCGCGAGGCCCCAGTCCCCCGGGCTGTAGTAGGTGGGAGAAGTGTCTCCAAGCCTGGTCCCTGGGAACATCACCAGCTCCGTCCCCACTCCACCCCCGGTTGGGGCGACCAGGCAGGTGGACCGCTGTATTTAATGTACTGATTGTTCTCAGATCACTATTAAGTTCTGATGCGATGTCTGGTTCTGTGGGAACGGGCTCTTCCCTCCCCCTCCCGCTGCTTTCCTCCCCCTCCACAGCTTCCCCACCCCGCTCACTCCTCCTGGCCTCCCTCTACCTCTCCTTTCCTCCAAGAACCCCCCCCCCCATACACACACACTCCCACCTCCCTTCCCCTCCTTCCCTGGCATCTCACCCAGTCCCCTGGGCGCCTCTCCATTTCTCTCCTCCCTTTCCTCCCTCTTTATTCCCCATCCCTCCCTCACCCTCTTTCCTGCTGCCCCCACCCCTCTCCCCACCTCCTCCCTGCAGTCTCAGCCTCCTGTCTCCAGTTCCTCTGCACCTATTCCCTAATCCCCCAACACCACCACCACCACCACCACCCCCCCACACGCCCCAGCAGTCTCCTCATCGCTGCCTAGACCCTAGGGACAGTCTGGGGAAGGGAGCGAAGCTTGCAGGAGCCAGGGGCCTAGGGGAGGAGGTCGAAATGGGTGGCGCCGGGAAGGAAGCGCGACCCTAGGCTGCTGGGCTCCCACAGAACAGCTTCGACTCCAAGGACGCGCCAGGATCTGCGCATGCGGGCCTCGCGCCCGCCGCCGCCGCGGCAGCCGCCGCCTACTACCCCTACGAGCCGGCGCTGGGCCAGTACGCTTATGACAGGTGAGGGGCTGACCCTCTTCACCCTACCCGGGCCCTGGCGCTCCAATCAGCCATTACCCCCACCCCCACCCCAAGCATCGCAGGGCCTCTCTGAAAGGTGGGGAGGCCAGACCAGCAGCATTCCTCTCTTAGGTCTTACTGAGCTGACCAGACCTTGGTCCCAGCCCGCCACCTGGCGAGCCCCAGCCCGGTTGAAAGAGTCTCCAGTCTCCCACCTGCCACCCCGCACCCCAAGCTGTCTAGACTCCAAAGTCCTCACTGCGCTGTGGTTTGGGGGAGTCTCATCTTGCTGCCCAGGCCTGGGATGATCCCTCCACCCCAAGAAGTGCAACCCAGCCCACCGCCCCTCTGGTGGGAACCTAAGGGGGCAAGTCCTTTCCCACTAGCAGGCAACACGCCCCGTCTTTCCAGGGGAGACAATTACATATGCAGAAAGGTCATGCAGGTGCATTCTCCCCAGGGGCGCTGAAGACCAGTTCTGTCCGTGGGCGTTGCATAGTCTGGTTTGAAGATATATATGACTAGCGACAGACACCTGGCTAGGCCTTGTGCTTGGCCCCACCCGCCACCTCCCTGGCTCAGGAAAGAGCCCAGGCTCCATGTGAGTTTAATCAAGTATAAACATTCTCTTTGCACTTGAGCCCAAAACAACAGCCCCCGCGGGCAGCAGCGCAGGTCAGAACGTGGGTGCAACCCAGGTCTTACGACCATAAACACACACCCTGGACCGGGACTGGAAGCCTCCTGACGCCCCATTGCGCCCCTTGTCTCCAGGTACGGCACCATGGACAGCGGCACACGGCGCAAGAACGCCACGCGGGAGACCACCAGCACGCTCAAGGCCTGGCTGCAGGAGCACCGCAAGAACCCCTACCCCACCAAGGGCGAGAAGATCATGCTGGCCATCATCACCAAGATGACCCTCACGCAGGTCTCCACCTGGTTCGCCAACGCGCGCCGGCGCCTCAAGAAGGAGAACAAGATGACATGGCCACCCAGGAACAAGTGCGCGGATGAGAAACGGCCCTATGGGGAGGGCGAGGAGGAAGAGGGGGGAGAAGAGGATCCCCGGGAGGAGCCCCTCAAGAGCACTAAGAGTGAAGGTGGGTAGAAACTGGTGGTGCTGGGGCTGGAGTTCAAGGCCAGGACTCCCTGGGCCTTCTCTATGGGTTCTAAAACAGCTAAAGGCATGGAACCCTTGGGGAGGCAGGGGATGGGGGGGGGGGACGGGGCGGGGCGGGGATTGTGCCTGGGCAGCAAATGAATGAACTGACCCAAGCAGGGCCCAGTGTGTGTGTGTGTGTGTGTGTGTGTGTGTGTGTGTGTGTGTGTGTTGCGGGCTGTGGTGGTGAGCCAGGAGCATGTTTGAAGGAATCCAACATTACGTTTAAAACATTAGACACCCCTCCACCATTGACTTGAGACTGAAATACAGTCGCAGTCGTTGCCTGTTTGGGGTCTGGGCGCCTCTGGAGGAGAAGAGAGGTAGGGAATAAGGCCTAGCTGCTTTTCCTAGCTCCAGGGCCAGACCCCATAACCACAGACACAGAGTTAGGGAGGAGAAGGAGATGGGAGCCTAATTAACCCACCATCCTCTCTCCCTCCACTGACTACTCTTTCTTTCCTGGGCAGAGCCCCTTGGCAAAGAGGAGAAGGATCTTGAGCTCAGCGACTTGGAAGACTTCGACCCGCTGGAGACAGAGCCCCAGGAGTGCCAGTTGAAACCGCCATTCCCGCCCCTGGAAGGTGGCCTGGAACGCATCCCGGCTGCGCCTGACCGCCCCAGTGCCCCTGGAAAAGAGGCCTCAGGCACCCACCGGATGCCCCTGGCCACCGATGGCGGGTCCGCCCTGGACCAGAACCTGGAGAGGGCCCGGAGCTGCCTCCAGAGTGTGGTGGCGGGGCCGGAACAGCAACAGGGCGCCGGTGGCGGCCCGCAGGCCTGCGAGGCCAAGCTGGGGTTTGTGCCGGCTGCGGCAACTGCGGGCCTGGAGGTCAAACCGCGCATCTGGTCCCTGGCGCACACGGCTACTGCAGCCGCCGCCACCCACCTGAGTCAGACTGAGTTTCCCTCGTGCATGCTCAAGCGCCAAGGGCCAGCCGCCCCTGCGGCCGTCTCTCTGGCGCCCCCCTTGTCCTCACCTGCAGCCCCGTCCCCCTCCGGCGCCCTGGACAGGCACCAGGACTCCCCGGTAACCAGTCTCAGAAACTGGGTGGATGGAGTCTTTCACGACCCCATCCTCAGGCACAGCACTTTGAACCAGGCTTGGGCCACCGCCAAGGGTGCCCTCCTGGACCCGGGGCCCCTGGGCCGCTCGCTAGGGGCCGGAGCCAACGTGCTGACGTCACCCCTGGCCCGCACCTTCCCTCCCACCACTACCCAGGACTCCCCTGCGGCGGGCACCACCAAGGAGCTGCTGGCCCTGCCCAAAGCTGGTGGGAAGCCCTTCTGCGCTTAATTCCGCGGGACCACAGGGCCCAAGAGGGAGGCTTGCACGTCAAAGACTTTTTCTAACAAGTTTCCAAAGCCAGGCAAGAGCGCAGCGATGCTCAGGCCGCCCACCCGCCCTGGAGGGAGGATCTGAACTCTGTCTCCAGGAACCACGGACAAACCCCTAGATCTGTCGGCGCCAGGTCCACCGACCACCCTGGCCATTCCCAAACTCGGGGGCTGGGGACGGGTGGGATGGGGCTGCGCCCAGAGCAGAAGGCAGCCGCCCTGAAGCATAAAGTTTACGTCCAAAAGTTTACATGGAGAGGCCGGTTTAGTTCCGAGGCTTTGTTTGTGTCGCTGTCTTCTGGGTGTGAGGCATGCCCATGCCCTGTCTGAGGACCCCTCAGCCTGTTGACCTGCTTTCATCCTCAGCACATAATTCTCACCCGAAACACTTCCCCGAATTTACACTATTGCACACTCTTAACTTGATAAAATTATGTTTTTTAAATGTATGCCCACACCAGTGATTGCCTGCGTCAGAGGCTGATATAACAAAACCAATAAAACCGAGTGATGATGTTTGCATTGCAAAATGAACACAGTGCCGGGGTAGGGATGTGAGAACCTGTTGGGGGACAGGTGCTGATCACCGAGGGAAGGAGTCGGGGAGGGTACCGACCCAGAGACCCCAGGAAGTTGCTTGCAGAGCCTAAGACAGGGTTTGGTAAAGCAATTTTAAAAAAAAAATACACGTTCAGGATTCTGATAGAAGTATATGATAGAGACCCGACACTTTTAAACTCTCCTCCCCTCCCCATTACCAGGCTCCTGAATTTTTAGTCGATGGGCGTTTCTTTGGCTAGATTAATTTGAATAGCTTTTAAACGTTCTAAACTGCCTGGGACTGTGCCCTGGTGGGGGAGGGAGGGAGACATCACAACCTTGACACCTTTCCTCTGAAGTCGGCCCTTGGACCGTGTTGTGCGGGAGTGTGCGGCCTTCCAGGGCCCCACCTGGCTCCTAACCCTGCCTCCTCGGTCTTCTGGGACCTGGTGCCTCACCGGTAAAGGTCCCCCGCCGCGGGCTTTGGCTCCAGGTCGGGGAAGTGCTCTGTAGACCTCAGACCCCACGCTGGGCTATGTAAGGATTAGGGACAAAACCCGAAGAACCATTTGGGATAGGAGGATGCGGCCTTGCCCTGCCTCCGCAAGCAAGCGTCCGGCTTCCCTCAGGAACGGGGTCCCCTCACCCCCATCCCGCAGGTGCCTGGCCAGCTCCAGGGCCCTGGAGGGCGGCGTGCCAGTGCACTGTTCCCTGGAGTAGGGTCTGGCCTCTCGCCCGAAAGGCCTCTGCTAAGACCCTACTGGGCCTCATTCCACCGAGGAAGGACGGATCCCCAGGCCAGCGAGCCTGCAAAGGTGGAGCGGCTCTTAGGTGCAGCGATGAGGAATGGCGGCCCGTGCCCCGGACGCGGTCCGATTGACAGACGCGGAGACACCAGCTGGAGGGGCGAGTCCTCTCTGGGGGCCGGCGGACAGTTTTCGAGGGACACGCGAGGCCTGGGCTCTGCGGCCCGGGGCGTTCCAAAGCAGGCCCGAGTGGCTGGTGGGACCCCGTCTTGGGGAGAATTTACGCACCCGAGAGAGGGAACCGCGCGGCCAGAAGTCGGCAACCTGGGCTGTGGGGCACCCTGAGGGGTGAGGCTCGAATGGCCGGACCTCGGCCAGAGCCCCAACTCTGAGCGGTGGGACCTTGAAGCCCAGACCTTGAGCAGAGGGAGCGGTCCCCGTGCCCAGGGAGGGACTGGCCCCGCGCCCAGGCTGCCGGGCCGCGCGGTAATTGGATTGTATCCGCCCGCGCGCTGTCACCGTATTGACTTTCGCTCTCTTGGATGATATTATCGAGGTTCGGAAGCTCGCCGCTGATGTGCCTGTCAAAAGGCTGCGGCGGGAGCCCCCGGCCTGGCGAGCGAGCATCAGCCAAGATAATTTGAAGTGAAATTTTCATTTTGACAGTAAACCCCTCAATTTCTAAAGGCTCGGCGCTCCGAGAGCCCGCTGGCAGGGGGAGGCCTTGCGGAAAGCCACGTCTTAGACTGAAAAGGGCAAAAGAACTCGAATTAGTTGTAATAGATAAAAGGGCAAAAATAAAGAGTCAAGGGTACTTGACAGTAATAGCGCAAGTGCAGTCTCCGGGGAGACACTGAGGCCGAGGCTGGGGCGCCAGGAATTTTAATGCGCTGCCCAAGCGCCCCCACTCCAGCCTGAGACAAAGCCGGTCATTTTCAGCGAAAACAAGGCTGGGAGGACGTGGCGGCGCCGGGAGGCCGGACCGCGGACGCGGATGCGGACTTCGCTGGGTGGACCCTCCTGGCCCGGTTGCGGGCTGCGGGCTGCGGGCTGCGGGCTGCGGGCTGCGGGGAAGCGGGACTCCAGGGGCGGGCAGGTGGCGCCAGTGGCGAGCGCGGGCCCGCCCGCGGGCCTGATTCCGTCCTTCCCCTCCCGCCCAGGCCGTGGCCCCAGCACCGCGGCGGCTCGGACCCGGTCTGTCCCAGACACGGGCCAGGGTGATCCCACGCCGCAGGAGCACCCAGTCCTCGGGGAACTGACTGCCTGAAAGCGGTTTATTTGATTGAAGGACAAATTTGTGTGAAATAAAGACATCAGATGGGGGTGGGAGGGGAAGTATTCAGCCACATCCCGGGGCAACGCACCCCAAAGGACGCCCGAAGCTGGGGCTGTCCCTTCTCCCCGCACCTCGACCTTTGGGGGCACACTCGCTTTGTGCACCTTACCCGCCCTCTGGCCCTTCTTCGCGGCAGAGGGTGGTGCGGGCCAGTCGGGCCAGGAAGGCCCCGCGGTGGTGGGGCGGGGCGGGCGGGGCGTGGAGGCTGACGCGGCGGGGAAAGGTCGCTGTCCCCGGGCGAGGCCCCACGTCACTCCCCCGGCGGCTGTCAGCGAAGGAGCCGGGCCCGGCGCTCAGCCACTCAGGCGTGGCGAATTCAAACACGCCGAGGAGGGTGCTAAATTAACGGCGCTCTTTACATAGAGCCCAAATAAAACTGCAATCAGCGGCGCGTTACTTTTCATTAAGCGACTCTGACAGCCGCAGATCCGCAGCCGACAGGGGAACAGGCGCGGGAAATATACGGCGGGCTCGGCGCGGGTCTAAGATAATTCCTTAAGCTCCATTAACAACTCTTAGCCGCGGGAAATGGGCTCCCGGAAACCTCCAAATCTAAAAGCTTTATCGACCCTCAAACCGCTGTTGATGGTTCCATTTTTTTTTTCTTCCTTTCTCTCTCTCTCTTTTTTTTTTTTTTTTTTTAAGCTTAAGGAAGAGACGGCCAGCAAGGTAATAGAGTTTGACACGACACCTTCTTAACGAGAGAGAGAGAGAGAGAGAGAGAGAGAGAGAGAGAGAGAGAGAGAGAAACAGGCCCTTAAGTGATATTTAAAAGGCAACCAATTAAGATTTAAAGTGGTCGTCTGCTGAGACTGCGCAGGCAGGCGATTTATGCCACCTACTTTACCGTGGGCATGCCTGCCTGCCTGCCAGGAGCCACTGCAAGCAGCCTGGTTGGCCTCTCCCTCCCTCTCTCTCCCTCTTCCTCTCCATTTCTTTCCCACCCCACACCCAATAAAGAGAATAACTGGAGAGAAGCAACAAGCTCTCTCAGTGCTCCATTCCTTCCCACCCAGGGTCACCTGTTGCAGTGGGCGCCCGTCTCCTATAAGGGAAACTGAGCCTGGCCCTCTTACAGGCGGCTAGCTGACCAAACCCTGTCTTCTGTGCCTTGGTGCTGGGAGGCGGCCTCTCTAGTGGGGTGCGGGTGCCCAGGCTGCAGGGCTGACACCATGGAGGCAGAGGTATTCCCCACTTTCCCCTTCCTCCCCCGCCAGCCCAGTGCTGTCTTCTCTACCAACATTCCAGAAAGATGCCATCTCCTCCGGGCAGCTCTATGGAAGCCCTTCATTGGGGTGAGCCCGTTCCCTTTCACCCTGTCCCCTCCCTTAAGGTGACAGTGGCCACAGCATTTATTCCCGTTGGTACCACTGAGGTGAAGAAGCCAGAAAGCCCTTATCCAGCTCATACCCAGGGAAAGCAGCAAAGCCAGGAAGGAAGGCAGAGACCTTTCAGTTTGACCCCAGTCTAGGTCGGATTGGAAGGCACAGGAACGATGGGGCCCTGGAGGGAGAAGGGGGGAGAAGAGAGAGAGGAATGGGAGAGGAGAAGGGAGGAGGGTGAGGAGAGAGGAGAGGGAGAAAAAGAGGAGAGGCAAAGGCTGGGAGGGGAGAGAGGCCAGCAGAGAGGAGGGGAGCAGAAGGGAGGGGAAATCTAGTGGAGGGTAAGATGGAGACCATCTTCTTCATGAGAAATACTTCTGGAAAAAAGTATGCATTTTCCCAAAAGGACCTTGACTCTTGGGGTGAAGGCAGGAGGTTTGTCAGAAGTCTGGGGACAGGCCCCCTGCCTACAGAGGGTTTTGTCTGGGGGAAGGATGCAGAAGAAGCCCTTACTGCCCTCCTCAGAGTGGGAGCTCATCCTATAGTGGTGTGGGGCGATTGAGCAGGGGCAGAAGGGGAAGATGAGGCAGTGGAGCACTACCCAGTGTACCGGGACTGGGCCATGCTCAAATGAGCCCTCACCTGCACCCAATGACAATGCACTGAACAGGCAGACCTGAGGTGAGAGAGATGCCCTCCTGACCCCACCTGGCCCTAGAACCCCATGCCAACACTCCAGCCTAAGAGTGTCCAAGTGTGACCCCTGTGACCCCACCCGACCTGGAATCAGAGAACAGAGGACAGATTATCCTGCTTTGTGCCACCCTGAGCCTTTGCGTGCTCATAGAGGCCTCGCCAGCAGGGAACAGGGCCCGTCCCTCACACAGGTGACTCCCATTCACAATCAGGCTGCAAATGGGACCTTAATTAATGCATTCATGATGAAGACATTTTCTTCATGGAACATTAGAGTGAATTCACAGTAACCAGCCTGAACACAAACTCCAGGTTTGCAACAGCACTCGCCGGGGGCAAGGGAATAATTTAAGTCACACAAGTAGGTGGGTACACTGCTCATGTGATGGTGGCCCCCAGGGCCTCCAGGCAGAGGGCTGTCCCAGCACTGGGGACAGACCTTCTGCGGGGGGGGTGGATGGCTCCAGTGCACGCACATGTCACCTGCACCTCTGGGTCATGAGAGTCCATGGCGGGTGGCTCACCTCTGCTTCTAGTGGTCTGTGGGCCTCTAGCGGCTGCTTCCTTTCTGCTGTGGCCCCATTTCTGTGACCATGTGGCCAAGAAGGGGAAGAGGGGACATCCAGGATGGGGAAAACTTCAAAATCAGAGTCCACACCTGGCCCTTCCTTCCTGGCATTTGCCTAGTGAAAAATCAGTTGAATGTGCGGGTACTCCTGGGGCGGTGCCTGGGGATTGTTCCAGGGACGGGTGTCAGGCCACCTGGGAGAAATGGCCTTCAGGAAGGGGGCTCTGCATTGGCAGCAAGGGGGGTGGGAAGAGGAGCTACACGTGCCCACTCTGAGCCCATAGGACTCAGGAAAGCAACCAGGCCCTGGAGGAAATTGGTGGCCTGGCCACTGTTTTCTCCTTCCCTCTTGCCCTCAGGACAGGCCACTGGCCAACTGCAGAGCTGGCGCCCTAGGGCAGGGTGAAGGTGCCTGAAGGTTGGAGGGGAGTTAAAAGGTGAGTGTGGCCATGCCCAGGTGCACTGTGGAGATTTGTGTCGGTTGGGGGTGGGGGTGGGGGGCGGCGGGGGGGGCGGGCCTGCAGCTCTAACTTCATCCTGCTTTCATCCTGCTTGGGCTCTGCAGGGGTGAGGATTGGAAGGGTGAAGACCATGTTAAGTACTCACACTCCTGCTCTCGCCTTTGTTTTCTCAATAGTATTGTAGCTTAGAATGTCCACTGTGGGAGGACTTGAGAGCTGAGCCCTGGGGAAGCACCCACAGATGTGCCTGCTGCAGGCAGGCAGGGGCTGCGTGGACTGAGGACACCGCCCTGCAAGGTTGCGCTCTACTGAAGGGACCACAGCCCTGGCTCAGGCATTCATGCTGCTCCACATGAGGCCGGCCACCCCCACCCCCAGCCCGTTTTTCTGCTCTTATCTGGTTTCATTCCTAACCTGTTCCTTCACCCACTGCTTCGGGCAGAGGAGGCTGATTGGGGGTTATCAGCACATTTATAACGTTTCACCTGTTTCTGTTGTTCAGCCAACATCAGGCTGCCAGGGGGGACAGCAGTCACACAGTCACGGGGTGGAGGCTGGGAGGGCAGGGCCGCCTTCTGACTCATGCCCTCCATTCCAAAGAGCCCCCTCCTCTTCTCTCTAATGACACAAACTACGATGTTATGTTTTCCTTCACCTGCTTCTGGCAATCAGAGAGCATTCATTTTATTCTTCTGGTTTCATGTACAAAATAAGTTATTATCTTTGACATTTAACATTTTCTTCCCTCATTTAATGTAACGCCCTGTTTTGAATACCTTCGATATAGACATGCCTCCTTGAGGAAATCTATGAGCTAAGGAGACTGAAGGAGAGGCAAATTCTCTCCTTTCCTGCTGCATCCTACTAGCCATTAAGTTCAGTTCAAAATGCTGTCTTTGTCTTTAAAACAGAGTTTGGCTTCCCAAAGCCTGAATCACAGAAAAATTCCCAGGCTGTGGGTATGTGTCTGCATCTTTCACTGTGTCAACATCCATTGCTCTTACCCACCAGGACCCTGACCTGCTTGCTGGTGGCTTCTGGTGAATCTGGGTGGGCAGGGGATGAATGGATTGCAGGATGTGGAGATCATATTCCTTTGTGAAGGCATGAGATACAAAGAAATAGATACTTAAAAATAAAAGCAAGTTGTCATTTAAATGTAGGGGATACATGTAGATATGGAAGAAGCGTGGTCCCCACTGCTCTCCCTGACCTCTCCCAGTCTTCCACTGCCCTCGCTGACCACCTGCAGCTCCAACACCCAGGACTGGTTCATGAACCTACATTTTTCTCCTCCTCTCTTGGGTTCCAGGGTCTCCCCTTCATCACCAGTGCTCTGAAAAGGGACATAATCAATGTCCTTACTGTAAAGTGACACCAATAGTCCACAGCATCAGCTATCACCCTCTTTGGTATGTTATATTTAATGAGATAAGGGCATAAAAGAAGGGAGCATGGGCAGTTGGGACCATGACAAGGGGTCCAGCTCCATGTGCAAGGCCACTCAGGGCCTGCTGAGGCTACCCTGTGCTCACGGCTGAGCAACAGCCACCACCTCCGAGTTACTCAGGCGGGGCTGGGAGTAAGGCCCCGTCAGGTGTTATAGCACCTTTGGGACAACAGATCCTTGTCCAGACAATGCTTCATGCAAACCACACACCGTGTTGTGGTTACCTTTGGAGAAGTCTGCCATGCATGTGCTCCAAGAGAAATGGGAACAAAGGAAGCGAGGGCCTCAGGCTGAGTTCTGAGCCACCATGTGGGCCTTCACACCACTCACCATAGTCCCCTGAAGGGCCCAGGCTCCTGTGTCATCACAGAAGCTCCGAGAATTTGAGAAAGCAGAAACAGAGGATGCCTTGCCTTTTAGAAGATCAAGGGAAAGAGCCAGCAGGCTGCAGGACAACTTGAGAAATCAAAACCACAGGGTCCACAAGCATCCGTGCCCAGGGCTTTCCCCTGCTACTCCAGGACCTCAGGCTGACATCCCTGGACCATTTCCCTGGTCCTGTGACCACAGCTTCCCCCACTTCTGTGTAAGTGCAAATTCCTCTGTTCTGTCCTGTGGTCACGTAATAATCATCACAGCTGCTCCTCCCAGGGACTAGAACCTCAGGACAAAAATGTGGAATGAGCTTCCTTATGTGATTAGATCAAAAGGCATTAATGGCCCTGTCGCCAAAGTAACCAGAGCAGGGTGGTCTATAACCCACATAACAACATCCTTACTCACCATCACCTGTGGTCATCCAGAGCTGGTGCGTATTTAGGACAAGACTCTGCTGACCAAGAGGCTGCTGCACACACCCCAGCACTGACACCCCAGGCACTGAATTCCCAACTGATCATAGGGCCTCCCTGCTGGCCTGAAGGAAGTCCTTATCCCCAGTAGCCAGAGGATCACAATTTCTGGAAACAAGATTCTTGAGCTGAACCTGCCACAGGCCAACAGGCAATGCAAGTAGATTCACAGCCCACAGGGTTAAGAACATTGGACCCTCCAATTATTCTGCACTTCCCACCACCCTTCCCATACAGCCTGCTCCTCACCAGAAAGAACCTTCAGCCTCTCACCTCTCATGACTATGAAACCCAGGACCAGCCTTAAGTCCCAGGGGCCCAGGGGTCAGGCACAAAGTATGACCCAGGAGGAGGGCCAGGTACACAAAATGAACCCCAAGGTTTTACAATTTTTATTGACAGAAACCTGGGGAAATGATGAAGCAGTGATCCTAAGGGTGATAGGCCTGGCTGAAAGGTGTCTGGGTTGGTTCAAGACAAATGTGTGGGTTTGGGTGCCATGATGCTGGGTACTGGCTTCTCAGCACTGGTTGAAGCAGCTCTTGGTTTTTAACTGGGAGATGAAAACATGGACTCAATGGTTGCCCACCTGGAATGACGTCAGAATGGTGGCAGCAAAGGACAGCAGCATAGAGACATGGGATTGCTGCGGTGAGTGGGTTCCCTGTGCACGGCCTGCTCACCTCCTATCTGTGTCCCTCAAAGGTGCAGAGCACACCCCCTCCCCAGGTTTGGGAATGGATGGATGAAGAGAGAACCTCCATTCTAAAGACTTTGCCATAACTGTGATCTTGAAAGATACTGTGCCCAGTGTGGCCTCAGCCCCATGGGGGACAGGCTCCCAGAACAGCAGGACCGAGGGCTGGGTCTTGACCACCAGAGACCATGTGGGTGGGTGTTGGACCTAGAGGGTAGCAGGGCTACCCAAGCATGGCTGGACTCACAGAGATCTTTGAGGACACTGCAAATCATGATGTTTCTAGCATTCAGGTAGGTAGGCAGCTGAAACCTTACCCAATTTGTATAATAAAAGGGATAAAAACAAGCAAAAAAAAAAAAAAAACCCAACAACCTCCAAAACAGGTTAAAACAACCTCCTACTCTGATAAACAGAGATTGGGCTTGAATCAGGGCCTCTTACCCAGGGCCCCGCTTGATGACTGAGAGACCCAGACCTGCTGAGTGAGGACACACTGCCCAGCAGAAATTTAACTGCAAACCTCCTTCCCGGGGGATGACTCGGGGGTCATTCAACAGGGGGGCTGGGCACGGTATCAGGACGCACCCAGGCCTCTGGGTGACCTCTACACAGTGGCTTAGCATTGACTAATTCCTGGAAACCCCAAATTCCATAGTAAGGGTAGGAACTCCTGGAGGCAGACAATGTAGCAGGTGGGCTCAGGGTCTTCTCACAGTGGCCTTGTGTGTCCCTGGTTCTAGCCTCTGTTATCTCCTTGGCTCTGGGGTGCAGGGCTGGCATAGACTCCGGGATGAGGGCCTTGAAGATGTTCCTGCCAAGTGGGAGCATTGGAGCTGCTCTTCCCACAAAATGGTACCTGAGGTTGTTCTATTTTGAAGGGACTGCAAGGACTAGTCATCATCAGAATCCTGAGAGATACAGGGGTGGTTATAACCACCAGGTGCTTGCACCCTCTCCTGTGCAGGGGACAGCTGGGTCTTGAGTGCCCAAACTCATGAGGGCAGTGACTGTTCCTCAGCTGATGTTGCAGCTGTAGGTTCTTTAGTGGAAAAAGTCAGCACATTCCTTGTTACCAATACATGCTAATGACCTGAGAGCATGTTGTCCCTACTCCCCGCCCCCCGACCCCCCGCTGTTAGTGAAGACACCACACAGGTTGTTTCCCCAGAGGGTCTGTGATGGCCCTGGACATGCAGGCTGCTCACTCACTGACTCAGGGACACTGAATGACTGTTCTTGATTACAAAGGGGGTGGTAGGTTGCTACTACCCGTGGACGGGAGGAGAAGCCTGAAATCAAGGAATCTTCTATCCTGTGGCTGAAGAAAAGTTACAAGCAACCCATACAGGGAGCAACCTTATTTGGAGACAAGCTCTTTAAAGAGGTTGATTAAGCTAAAATGAGGCCACTAAGGTGGGCCCTAATCTCATCTGACCAGTGTCCTTACAAGAAGAGGAGATCAGGACCGACCACAGGAGAAGGCTGCCGTTTGTAAGCCAAGGAGAGAGGCCTCAGAAGGAACCGGCCCTGTTGGCACCTTGAGCTTGGACTTCTGGCCTCCAGGACAATGAGAAACTAGATGTCTAGTGTTGGAAGCTGCCCAGCGTGTAGTGCAAGCATGTTAAACTCATGGCCGGCAGGCCACATGCCTCATTTAAATAGGCATCCAGCCCACCGGCCGCGAGTTTGACATGCTTGTGCTTTGTTACAGCAGCTCTAGGAGGTCAATACTGAGGTCTTTCTATAGAACCCTGTGGGCCCCACCACAGAGAGTCCCAGGGGCCCAAAGTGCCGAGGCTGAGACAGCCGGGCTCAAGCAAACCAACTAGTCTAAGTGTGGAGCTCACAAACATGTCACATAAGAAGTGGTTAGGCATTTTGTGGGAAAGTATTTCATTTTACAACAGGATTGGCCCTAGAATGCCACTGAGATGGGCAACTCCTGGAGCAGTTCAGACTCCTTGGATGCACGTGTGGAAAGCAGTCAGCTCTGAACAAAATTGGCAAAGACACTGTGTTTCAGAAAACGACAATGACAGGCTACCTCTTTGTTTTAGTTTTAATTACTGGACCATCAATCCGGCTGTAGCAACAGTAGCCTAGACTGCACTTTACACCCCGAGGGAAGCCAGTGCCCCAGCACCTTCCTGTGACATTAGAGTGGGAATCAATGGAGCCGCTCCAGCACCAACTCGATCCAGGAACCACGATGTGGAGGGGCCACCAGGTTCCCCACCACACGCTCCTTTTGGTGTCTTGACCACGGCGAACTCTTGAGAAGCCCTGACCCTCCGACCCACTTACCCACAGAGCTGCCGCAGAGCCAAGAGGCTTTTGGGGTATAGGCTGCCCAGGCCGCCCCCACTGGTCATCAGCCCAGCAGATCCAGAGAAGCCTCCCTGCCCATGTCTGGGGCAAAAGGGGCACAGCAGCATCTTGGCGTGCAGTCAGGATAGGAACAAATGGGTGCCACGAGCAGAAAGTTATGCCCCTTTGGGGAAGCGATCATTGGCTCCTACTGGTGTCTGATAAAGAGAGACCGAGTGCCAGACCAGAAGACATCAGCTGACCTGCCATATGGCTGCCCGTGCCAAACCACCTCCCAGGAGCCCCAGCGAGCAGAGCTGCAATCTGCCAACAAGTGCAAGTGGCATGTGGGAGATGGAGCTCAGGCAGGCCAAGAGGTACAGTCAGGCCAAGAGGTACAGTCAGGCCAAGAGGTACAGTCAGGCCGGGAGGGACAGTCAGGCTGGGAGGGACAGTCAGGCTGGGAGGGACAGTCAGGCTGGGAGGGACAGTCAGACTGGGAGGGACAGTCAAGCCAAGAGGTACAGTCAGGCCAGGAGGGACAGTCAGGCCGGGAGGGACAGTCAGGCCAGGAGGGACAGTCAGGGACAGTCAGGCCGGGAGGGACAGTCAAGCCAAGAGGTCCAGTCAGGCCAGGAGGGACAATCAGGCTGGGAGGTCCAGTCAGGCCAGGAGGGACAGTCAGGCCAGGAGGGACAGTCAGACCAGGAGGGACAGTCAGGCCAGGAGGGACAGTCAGGCCAGGAGGACAGTCAAGCCAAGAGGTCTAGTCAGGCCAGGAGGGACAGTCAGGTCGGGAGGGACAGTCAGGGACAGTCAGGCCAGGAGGGACAGTCAGGCCGGGAGGGGACAGTCAGGCTGGGAGGGACAGTCAGGCCAGGAGGGACAGTCAGGCCGGGGGGGACAGTCAGGCTGGGAGGGACAGTCAGGCTGGGAGGTATGAGCAAGTAGAAAGTTTTGGGTAAGTGGCATGAGCAGGTGGTTGGGACTCCGTCAACATGTCCTGCTGCAGCATTGCCTGCCCATGCCCAGAAGGTGCCCTAAACCACCTGGCCTGACTGGGGTCTGGGGCTGTGCTGGGGGTCCCCCCGCTGGGACCTTGTCCCAGGGTCCTTTCCCACCCTGTCCCCAGCAGGAGTCTGTGGCTGCCTCCCTGACCATCAACCCCTGACAGCACACGTGGAAATGTCCCTGTAAAATGGCTTTTACAGCCTGAGGGCCCTGCTGGGCACCGTGCCCTTCTCCCTGAATGAGGGGTCAGCTGGGTTATGGAGGAGCAGTGTCCACAGTGAGCCCTGCCCCTTCTGCTCACAAGCGGAGACCCCAGCAGACCCAGGAGGGCTGGGGACCCTGACTGCCCAGACGTCCCCAGTTTCCTTTCATTCCTAGGTCTGGAGTCACCGCAGTCACATGTGTTAGTCCTTTTCAGAGTTGTGCTGATTATGAGTAAAAACACCCAGCTTCTCTCTGCTGGAACCGTCACGCGGAAGCCAGACCTCTTGTTTATGTTTCAGTTGGAGGGGGATTGTCAGACGTGTGGCCTAGGAGAGCCCTTCAGAACAAGCGTGGAGGGCACAGCTGTACCATGTGTCTTCTTTTTCCTTCCTGAGTCAGACCTTCCTGTCCAATGAGCTGTTTTCACAGAGATTCATTTTTATAGAAGAAAGTTGACTTCGTCTTCATTGGCCCCTATGTTTCCATCTCTCTTTAGCCCACCGGGTCTGCCCACCTTCCAGATCGTTCCAGTTTCAAATGCACCCCATCTGTCCATCCGGCACGTGGTGTCAGAACTGCACCCTCCTGAGAGGGCTTGGCTTGCAAGTTTTCCCAGTCCGGAGGAAGCTTGTGGGCCAAGCAATATTTCTAATTCCAACTTTATTATGTAATTACAGTGTGAAGCATATTATTTTTCTCTTTATTTTCCTCTCAGTTAGCAGTAAATTTTATTGCCTAAATAAATTACACATGCTGAAATGCATGCCTCGCAGCCTACACACCAATTAAACCTGAAGCTGACACAGTCCGAGCACAAGTACGTGTAACTGCAAAGTGAAATCGCCATTCATCTCCTCTGCAGTGATAGTCGGTGCCGTCAGCCACACGGTGGCTGTCAGTCCCGGGCTGCGAGGCCCTGGCGGGAGTGATCTACGGCCCTCGGAAAGGGTGCTGGCAGCACATTGCCTCACCCCGGCTGGCCATGCCGTGCAGTCACCACGCAGTGACCACAGAGCGTCCCCCGGTGAGAGTGCGCCTCAAGGAGAGGCAGCTACCCTTCCTCCCTCCAGGGAGACCCCAAGGTCTTGGATCCCCAACACGTGGCTGTTCAAGTTGTTGGCTTCTACTTCTCGGGGAAAACGCCCCGGCAGCCCTCCCGGGGTGCCAGCCTGACCCCAGCCTCTGAAGGAAGGACTGGTCCTCGACTCAAGCAGCCCAACAGGGGACCGTCACCGGTGTCCCATCTTCCCTTGTCCCTCTGAAGAAGTCTCCTGGGCGCAGAGACTGTGCCTGTCCTGATAGTTCAATGAAGGTCCTGACCCCTTTCCCTTCCCAGACACCTCCTGGGCCATGTCATGAACCATGTCCTCTCCCTGTGGGTCACCACTGGGGTCAGTGCCGTAAGGAGAGAATGGCCAGAGCTGGAGGCAGTTGGGGCAGGAAAATCATGGGAAATAGAAGCGGCAGTGCTGAGGGGTGATGTTCCAATAAGGCGAATGCGTGTCCCTCGGGCAGATGGAATGAGTCAGCACTCTAACGAACCAAGTGATAAGGGACCTGGACACGCTGCACCCGTCAGAGAAACCATAGAATCACAGCTTTCCATGCAGCACAGGAATGGAGAACAAATTTCAAAAACCCGGTCTGCCTGCAGGGCATTACTAGTTGTGTTCCCCCGGACACAGCCAGCACCCATTCTGTGGCTCTCTGCTGTCCTCAGGTCCATGCCGGTCTCTGCAGAGTCACGGAGGACGGGGAACATGCAGAGGAGCCCACACGCAGGTCGGCCCTGCAGGTTCCAGCATCTCACTGCTGGGACGTTCGCCATTTCTTCTGCCTATCTGTAGTCTTCAGCATTTCCTTCCATGAGAAAACTAAGCATTTCTAGGAGAAAATTATAATGGGACCACCAGAGAGTGTCTCTAGAGGCTCAGGCTGCCTCTCAGTCGAGAAAACATCAGCCACATCCAGGAGGGTACAGGAAAATGCCTGGGTGACCCTCCCACTGTGTCGCTTTGAGCTTTTTTTGTTGTTGTTGATCCTTACCCGAGGATATTTTTCCATTGATTTTTAGAGAGAGTGAAAGGGAGAGGGGAAAGACACAGAGAGAAACTCGATGTGACAGAGACACATCAATTGGTTGCCTCAGCATGCGCTCCCCAACTGGGGCCTGGGATCAAGCCTGCACAGAGGTACTTGCTCTTGACCAGAATCAAACCCAGGATGCCCTTCAGTCCACAGGCCGATGCTCTATCCACTCAGCCAAACTGACTAGGACAGCTTTGAGCTTTTTAAAAGAGATTTCTGAACATTCGCACCTCAGAGCAATCAAGTGTGTCCAGCAAGGTTGTTTCTGGGACTGATCAGTGGTGGGCAAGGCTGGGACGGCACCTGCCTCCACCCACACCACTGTAATGATAGTTCTAGCTCTGTGTCCAGGCCTGCAGGAGGCTGAGAGGCAGCATCCAGACCCACTTGAGATGCTGCCCGCCCACTGGGCACTTCCTGCAGGAGAAGCACCAGCCTCAGTCCCCCTCTCACCGCTCCCATCTGTGGGCAGGAAGTCCCCCGAGGTCTGACTACAGGCCTCATCCACTAAAAGCCAGTGGGAACAACCTCCTTCCCCATAGCTCCCACCATCTGAGTTCTGAAATCCTATTACAGCCAATAAGTCAACCTAAAATATGTGATTAAAACTAAATACACACCAATTGCTTCTTTTAATCAATCCATTTAAACTTATTGCAAGCTATTCACATGCAAGTACCTGTAAAAGGAGTCAATATTAGTTCTAGTGAGCAAGCGTGATGTCAATTCAACATCTAAGTTATATTACTAAAGGAAAGTGTGATGTGAGTGAGCCTCTTCACCCCGCGGAGATGCTGCATAAAGTTGTGTTCACGTGGACATCAGCCCAACACTACACACCAGCAGGTCTTGACCTGCAAACACTTTTCTCGTAGTGACCCACCGCGCCCTTGCACCAATTCTGAGGGTGCATTAAGACCCCTCCTGGGGGAAGCCCATTCCCATGTGGAGAACATGAGTCCAGACTGTGGGCTGGACCATGTGTTGTACTTTAGCCAATGGGATGTGAGCAGGTGCAACCAGAAGTCTGAGGGCCTCTGCAAGCTTCCACCTTGTCTCCAATCTTGAGGATATTTCCATGAATCCAGATATGAATCCATATGTGAAAATATCTTCATGCCCATTAAGTAAATTAGCCTGGCTTAGAGGAAGTTACTTCTCGCCCGAAATAAAAGGGAGCTAGCAAGCAAGGGCACAGTGAGATCCCTCACAACCCCATCCCTAAAGGAGGGGGCTACTCCCTGCCCAGGCCAGAGGAGTCAGCAGACAGAATATTTGAAGATCATGACTTGAGATCCCCCAAATTTAATGAAAGACATGAATATTAACATTCAAGAAGCTCAACAAATCCCAACTAGGATGAACTCAAAGCCATCCATTCCAAGACACATCAAAGACAAAAACTTAAATTATGAACAAATTCATAGCTGACGTATAGTTTTTAGCTCATGGCCTATAAACAATGCTCCCTCTGAGGGAGCCATGGGTTATCACTGACCTATATTCCCTCTACATGTTCATCATCATACAGCGAGGAGAGCACACACCACAATAGCCATAGTAAGCCGCCGTTTACATGAGAAAATACCTTCATAACAGTAGATTACCTGCCTCTCCTATTCATACCCACCAAACAAACCCAATCACTATGCAACTTTGCATGGTAAATTTGCATGGTAATTTAATAAAAACATTAGATCATGCATCTAATAACAGAAAGTAAAAATTATGCACCGAAAAAGTATGCAAAAACTGCTAATTAATGTTTTCATACATAATTATTTTTCTTTAATTTTTAGAGTTTGTATTGTCCTTTTTTTCATTATGAAACCATGTGTCTATTGCATGCAAATGTGAACAGTTTAGAAAGTAGGCCGCAGGCAGTGCGACTCCCAGCTGGCCCTCATCCTGAGGGGCCCTGCGACCATCTGGGCACTTCCTGCAGACCTCTTCCCTGCAAGTCCAGAGCTATCGCCCGTGCTCACCCCGCTGCGCAGGGAACTTCAGGGCCTGAGCAGGGTGGGCTGCGAAGAGTTAAAGTTCTGGGTGTGATCTCAGGCCCTCTATGCTGGCAGGTCCATGATGTGTGACACAGGCACTAAGAAGTGCTAGGAGGCACCTGAGCCAGGTGCAAAGGAGGGGAGAGGCCAGCAAGCCTGCACAGGCCCTGACAGGCCCTGCCGCCCTCCACCTTCATCAGGGAGGCTCACATTCCTGTTCCTGTGTGGAGGGAGGTTTTAGGCTTTTCCACATTCAGGCCTGGCCAGCTGGTGGCTGGTGAATGAATGTTCAGGACCCTGCTCAGGACTGATTCTTCTCAGATAGAGGGAGGGCCTTCAGATGAGCGAGGTGTCACCTGTCACGCCCCCAGGTCACCACAGCCTCTGGAATGTACCAGATGGCTGCTGAGTGTGGCACTCACCCCCACCCCCCATTTGTGGATCCCCCCCAGCGCATGCCTGTGAGGTCAAGCGCTGCTCTGGCTGCTGACGTGTGTCATCTGGCAGCCGCTGGCTCACATCCTGAATCAGGGCCCATGGTGGGGGGGCTTCCAAATACCACAGTGGCAGAGGTCAGACGCAACAGGGAGAGGTGAGGAAAGGTTACTGCGCTGACACTTCCCTGGCCTCCCAGCTGTCACTGCCAGCACGGCTGAGGCCCAGGGTAACCCAGGAAAGAAATGCAGGTCCGGACGAACAGAGCTTCCCTGGGCAACTTAGAGCTTCCAGGGAATGTCACATCACACCCTCCATGTAGCTCCAGAAAGTCCCAGGAGAACCAAGGTATTACAAACCCAGGTGATAGAACACATAGGTGGTATGCGTGCATTTGTGTGTGTGTGCATGCTGTCTATGCATGTGTGTGAGTGCACAGTGGGAAGCAGCTCTCCAAGGTGCCATGTGGCGAGTCCCTAAGTACATGAAATACCTTGTGATGTGGGTGAGCCCGCTCTGTTCATCCACTTCACACACGTGATGTCTGATGTCCTGGCCTCACAGCGTGGCTGCTCCTCATAGAAAAAGCCAGGTCCACATTCACAATAAGGTGCATGTGCTGCATGTGTAACACAGTGACCCCTCAGCACCACACAGTTTGGGGACTCGAGTCCTCTTCACCTTGGGAGGAAACTGAGACCAGAGGGTCATTTAAGCAGTGGGGGGGGGGGCAGTACTAGGAGTGGGGAGAGAAGAGGAGAGGATGAGGGAGGGAGAGGAGAGGAAGGAAGAGAAGGGAAGGACCATTGGGTCCTGATGTCCTGGGCACCTCTGTTCACACCCTTCCTGTTGCAGCAGCTCAGCAAAGTGGCCCTGAGTTTGGGTGTGGCTGGCCGCAGGCCATGGCCCATCCAGGTATGCTGCTTGGAGGTATTCCTTCCCTCCAAGTCCCTCGGGGTTGGGCCCCTGCAAGGCTGGGATGGGACATGAGGGTCAGCCATGGACAGTGGTGAAAGGTGGAGTTGGCATTACTGGAGAGCCGCCTGGGCTCTGTGGGACCCTGCTGGTTCCCGGGCAGTGGGAGACCAGCCCAAGAGCAGCAGCAGAATATTCTAGCACATCCACTGTGCCCACACTTCAATTCCTCTCTGTGGCCTTTAGTCCACAGCCTTCAAATGGACCCAAGAATCAAACACCTGGTCAATCGTTGGCACATAGAGTGTGATTACACATGCATGCACATTAACATGTACACACTCTCATGTGGCTACACATGTGCACACATTCATGGGTCACGCACACACATGCATGTGCTCAGATGCACACACTCACAGACTCAGACACACTCCAAGCACAGCTCCCACATGCACACATACGCATACACACACACACACATCCCATAGTCCATCTGAACAATGAAAGAGTTGGTGACACAAGTGTTACAGATTTTCTGTGTCCAGACACCATGGGAGTCTATGCTAGCCAGTGCCTGCTGAACGGTACCTCCTAGCTCACACCTTTGGCTACCCCGAGAAAATCATCTGTGTTATAAAAGTAATTACGTTTGCTCATAAACTAGCAAGAGCCCTGTCTGTTTTTCACAGACCTGCCCCTCTCGAGCACAATCTTCTGGATCTGGCTCGAAACTGGCCTTTTAACCCACCCTGCAGGATGCAGGACCGAGCGTCCAGACTTCTGCAGACAGAGGTCAGTGACATCTGTCCTTGCGAGTTGTGCAGTGCTGGGTGAGTGAGCGTGAGAGAGTGCATGTGTGTGAGAGGCAGTATGCATGAGTGTGTGCACGTTTGCGAGAATGTGTGAGCATGTGTGTGAGAACAAGTGTGTGTATGCGTGAAAGTGTGCATGTGTGGGACTGACTGTGGGGACTGAATGCTGGCCCCTCGGCTCTTGGCTACTGGAACTTCCTCAGAGCCAGCAGGGAGAGTGTCCTCACAAGACATCGTGACAATCTTATGTTATGTAATCACAGATATGTAATCACACACATGCTACCATGTGCAGACAATCATGTGCATCTAATTTTCATGCTACTATGCAGATCATCAGTCATGTAACCATGTGCATCTGTGATCAGGTACACATGACTGCTCCATGTAAACACATACACATTACCGCCTAGCAGCCAATCACACAATGTCATCGTGTATGTGGTCATGCAGTGTAATTACACACATGTAATCACAAATATGGCACATGCATCCTATTCAGCGTGACCAACAGGAGTCCTGGCTCCCATGCACACTGAGGGGAGGGGGTCACACAGGTGGGAGCACGGGAAGGTCCTTAGTGTCTCTGAGGGAACTGGAAAACCCTGGGAAGCGCTGTGCATCTTCCAGAAGACTTCACGTATTTCACAAACGGCAGCTCTGAAAGTTAAGTTTGGGGGAGCCTTCAGTCTTACACCTGCATCCACCACTCTGCTCCTTGTCAGAAAACAGACACCACAAAGGAGACCTCTATTGGCCCAGACTGATGCAGTCAAGGCCTTCACTCCTCAAGCACCTTGGATTTGATGGGCATGGTTCCAGTGGTTTAGTCCATGACCTTAAAGCTGTGTGCTATTGTAAGAATAACTGCAAAAAGCAACCTAAGGAAAGAGAGAGTTCATATGCTTGGGAAGTGGAAGGTGCCAGACAGATCAACTAAGACGGTGTGGGATAATTATTAATAACCTAGAGCAATGCTACCGTTCGGTCAGAGACCCTATTACCAGGGCAGTTGTCTTCTTCAAACTTAGAAAACCACCTCTCCCCTTTTCAGGGAACAGTGCTATAAAGCAAACAGCACCGGGAGAGAGAGGGACATCCCTGTGGATTATTTGTTCTCTGAATTTCCAGAACATGTTTAGAACTGGCTCAGCACCTGGGCAATGATGGGAGCACCCAGTGGATGAAGGCGTGTAGGTCACTGGTTCAGCACCTTCCAGGGTTCTGGCCACAGCTTTGCATGTGCTCCAGCACGAGACATGGACATCGGTGCTCTGCACCTACAGCTGCCAATCAAATCTCATGAGCTCTGACTCCCCCTGGAAAAGACATGGCCATCTTACTGCTTCCATAAGTAGAAACGCAAAAGCCACTCTGTTTGGGGGAGGAGAAAGAGAGAATCACTAGAGAGATACAGCCAGGAGGGGCCAGAGAAACTGCCCAGAGACCTACATTTCCATTCAACTGCCCTAATGTCTTGCTTCTCTACGGAGCTATTGTATAAAAGCAAGGATTCACAGAGAAACGGGCCAAACACAAAATACCACCGTAAGGGCACACAGCACTTAACTGTCATGCGTAGCCTTCAGAGAACAGAAGGAAAGCGTCTCAGGTTGAACTATGCATCCGCTCACTTCTGGGTGCCCGTGGTTGGCCCACACTGGGGGGCACCTGGCTTGTCAGTGTGTGGGTTTACTTTTCTCACTGTTTATTTCCCCCCATCATAACAGAAACTGCCATTTCTATTTTTAAATTTATCCATGTTCCTACAATGGTTAAGGATTTACACCATGTTCCCACATTATTCCAGGGCTTGGTAGACACAACTGTTCTTATGTGTAAATAGCAAACACATTTCTTGGTAATGTGAATTCCGTCATTTTTTTTAGTGGAGTTTACAGAACATAATTTAAAGATTTATATTAGTTAAAAACACTCCCCCCCCCCCAAGTTGCCTATCAGGATATTACATTTTTTTATTATTTTGATAAATTTTTAAGCTAGAATGGAATTTATAATCTAGAAAACGTCTCTTTAAAAGATTGTAAATCACAACTCCTCGACCCTGAACAATTGTTTTCACTTTGGAAACACATGTGTAAGGTATGAATAATAAAACGTACCTTATAAAATATTGTCAAGGTACCTTTATAATGATATAAAACCCGTTATAATCCCAATGAGGAACCTAAGTCATTTTATTGTTAAGTGGTTTTTAAGAATTAATTATGCCACACAAGCGTAGTTGCTGAATAAAACACAATGCATTTTAGGGTGCTTCCCAACTGCACTGAATGCACAGTAAGTGTGAACATGACCATGTGGCAATTCTGCACAGAAGTCACTTTCGAAAAGCACTGTTTAAGGCTGTCCCATTGCACTGAATTGTCCTCTCATCGAGACTGTGAAATCAATCACAGGAACTGAGAAAGCAATGACTGTGTGGGGAGAACCTGCCTTCTGATTCCCCCCATCCATCAGATGAAACCAGCACTGGTGCTTCTGGGATTGGGGGGCGGGGGGGGGAGGACTGTGGGGGGAATAAAGAGATTATTCTGGAGTCTTTCCTGCACAGGAACCTGCTTATTTACAAATGAATCCACAACCCGCAGAAAGTGAACCACATCTTTATTTTTAAATTCAGAAGCCGCATCTGCCCGTCCCATATTCTGGCCTGGAAAATGAGAGCCTCTGGATCTGGCGAAAGCCGAGGAAGAAGCCTGCGCGTGGACTGCCCCGCAGCGTGGCTCCTGTCTCTGTTGCTATTTGGGACGCCACATCAACAACAACAACTTCTCTTCGCCTGTTCCCTGCGACCCTCCTTCCAGCGCCAGCCCTGGCTGCTCCCTGTGCGGGGCTGCGTCACTGCTCCGAGCTCCTTTCAGAGGCAAATTCATGCGCGCACTCATGCATGCCCGGCAGCGTGTCTGGGTGTCTGGGAGCCTCGGTGGTGCTGACGGCGCTGACAGCGGGTCAGGCCCCACTGGGCTGTCTTCTCGGGGCCCTGCCTGCTCCCCGCCCAGCAACCCCTCTGTGCCCTCGGAATGACAACACTCCGGTTCCAGCCTCTCCAAGGGTCAACCAGATAACCCGCTGCAAGAGGCCTTATCTTTGTCCTTCCTCCCCTGCTGTCCCCTGAGAAGGGACAGAACACAGAGGGCCCACAAAGGAGAGCTGAGAGCCAGGGCAAGGAGGGGCCCGCACAGGAGTCAGGGTGCCAGCAGCCTCAGGCCAGTGTCTGTGATCCTCCGCACCCACTGAGCCCGTGGCCCGCCCGCCCTCCTCCTGCCCACACAGGCCCAGCACATCAGTAATTCTCACTTCACGCTGCCTTGGGTATGGCAGGATGACAAGCACGGGTGATTTTCCTGGAATGGCAAACGACCTACTCAAGGGACCTCAGCCGCCCCTAGGGGTGAGGAGACCCAGAGGGAGCAGCCCCCACCCACCCCCACGGGCCACCCCTGTGCAGGACTCTGACCCTGTGCTGCGGGGGGCTTTGCCTGGTCTGCACAGGGGCAGGGACCCTCCAGGGCAACAGGTGGTGTCAGGGCCTTGTAGGCCCTGCAGAGCCTGGAGCATGTGCCCACTTGATGAGAGGTCACCTGGTGACTGACCAGACTACCCTCAGCTCCTGTGTGTGACCTATGACCTCCAGGAGAACTGGCAGTGTTGTGCATGTGGCCACTGGGGAGTTTGAGGGGCACAGAGAGAGGGGCCTGCCCTCACCCCTCATTATCATGGAGACAGCCTCAGTGCCTCCTCTGCTCTTTGGGCCCTGGTTCGATTTCACCAACCAGGGGGCTTAAAACAACAGAGGTGTGGTCTCACAGTTCTGGGGGCCGGAAGTCTAAGATCAAGGTGCCAGCAGGGTTGGTTCCTCCAGGAGGCTCTCGGGGAGGACCTCACCCAGGCCTCACCAGGAGGCAGGTGGCCAGTGCTCCCTGTGATTCTTGTTTGTGGCCACCTCACTCCAATCTCTGCCTCTGAGACTTGCATCCCCAGCGCACATGGCCAGCCTCTCCATGGGCCCTCACCGCACGGGGCTTTCTTGTCTGAAATTGCTATTTATTCCAATGATCTGCAAGAAGACAGAGGTGTCAGGTGCCGTTGGTGGGATCTGTACAAGCCAGTTTCAGTGGCAGAGAAAATATCAAGCAAGGACGATGGTCCAACAAGGAACCAAGGAGACATCTTGTTGCCACATTAGAGAGAGTGAAGACGACGAATTACTAATTAAATAGGAGACTAAACAGGACAAACCTTTTAAAGAGGAGACATAACATTTAAGCGTAAAATCAACATGGCGGCGGAAAGGTCGCAGAAGATCAAGTGAGGCCTCTCACACTTGAGCTTCTCCATTTTCTTATGGATCAATATTACATTTTTTCCAGCTAAAATGCAACAGCAGAGTTATTGCTGACCTTTCGCTCACCCTTCTGCTGTGAATACAATCACAGCAAAAGAACAAATGACTTTATAAGCCACAGAATTTTTCTGATCCAAACCCCCAGGTGAGCTGAAATCTTCCTCAAAAATCTATTCCACTTGAAAATAGGAAGAGTGAGCCGCTCCTCTAATCAGACACTAGAGAACGCCGTCGCCATGAAAAATAAATCACCCATCAAAAATGGTTTGTCATCACTGCCAGTGGCACAGGTGGGACTGCTGTGCCATCCTTCCTAGAAGTCAACCGGGTGGTTCCACACGCAAGTGTCACATGTGAGATCGATGCCTTTGTAAGCCACTCTGCAGTTACCACTGTGATTCAATCATGCCTTCTTTATCTCACAAGTTATTTAGGTCACTGTCCAAATTACTTCTCATGGGTTGAGAGGAAGTTCCACGTGGAGAGGAAAATCCAATGGTTTCTTCAAAAAAGCCACCTTCAGGATGGAGCTGCTACTTCAGGCTCCTAAGGAGAGACTCCAAACCAAGCTGGTTTAGATTCAGATGAATTTGGCTTCAAAACCTTGCAGTTCCCCTGTAAGACGAGCTCCTCGGGGACCAGTGCACTGCCAGCCCCTGTTCCGGGGCCTCCTCGTCTCGCCGAGTGCTTGCCCTGGTTGTTTTAGGTTGAGTCCTGGGTCCACATGGAGAGACACCGTGTCCCCCCACGTTGCCTGTCCTCAAAGTCTCCCTGGTAAAAAATAACAAGGACATGAAACATGAGAACTGATTTTAATAGGCTTTTTGATTCACAGTAAAACAAAAATAATTTTTCTAATATTAAAAAGATATGGATTTTCTTTAGATCTTATGAGTGACAACAGTAGACCTAATGTAGAAACTCTATGCCCATCTAACAGGGAAACTTGCCTAGACGTGAGTGCTTGGCCTAGCAGAATCCATAATCTCCTGGAGACTGTGCAGACCAGGCCAGGGTAGGGTTGTATGATGGTGATTGCCTACTGGGTATTATATTCATGTAAGCAGCAAGTTATCTTGATTCTGAGTCTTATTAACACAGAGACTATTTCCCATTTTGAAATGATCAATATAATATGCTTAAGGAAGGTGGATTAATTTTATATAATATACTCTACTTGCTTGGGTTTCCTTCAGGCTAATGGAGTTCCAGCGGTGTTTGATCTTCAATAATTTTTTTAAAATATGTACATGTGGACATAACTTGCCTGTTCATTGAAACTTATCTTCTCTTTTATTTTTTTCTTTCCTAACCTACTTTTTTTTAGGATTATTCTCTTTATTGGGAGATAATATGAAAGCTGATCATAAACTATTGTCATATATTGAAATACAATGGCCAATACCATACAAGTATTAAGTCTGAATGCTCCATTCACAATTTTAAAGTGCTCAGACCAAAATGGTTTCTTGTATTGCACAAATAATTCTGCATTACAAATATTTTCAAGAGAGTTTTCACGATGACCATTGTATCCCAACCTACTTCTTTCTTTTATTTTTTCCATCAGCATTTATCTCCTCTATGCCCTTTTCCACCTCCCCTCCTCCTCTCTATCTTCTCTCTTATTTATACTTCGAAATTTAAGATTGGGTTAAAGGAAACATTAATTAAAATGACTTAATGTATTTGTTGCAAAGAATCTTAAGACTATGGCCAAGCCTTTGGTACGTTAGATCACCCCACAGAAATGTGAGCAACTGTGCAGCCCATGGGGCAGTGAGCAGTTCCGTGGGGCAGCAGGCAAGCCTCCAGCCAGGTGGGGAGAAGGGAGGGGCAATGGGGAGCAGCTTGTGGGGTTGGATCAGTCTCCACCAGAACCCCCACGTCAGGGCCTGCAGGAGAAGGTCAGGCAGGTGTAGAATGCAGAGGCCTGAGAATCCTTTCTCGCCCCCTTCTCCTTCCAGTTTACCCAGGGCCACCTGAAGGGGGTACGTGGAAACCTAGGCCAGGTGGGGAGAAGAGAGCTGCCTCCAGACCTCTGCACACTGAATCCCAGGGTGGCTGCCTGCTCTTTGGACTCCAGTGGGTGAATTTAAAAGGGCACCCCTTCTTTCCAGGGGTCAGAGCCCTCACATCCATGTACTGATGGGCAGAGAGCCCCCACCTGGCCAGAATCCCATGAGCCAGAGCACATGGCACAACCAAACTCCTGGGCCCTTCTGAGCCTTTGCGACCTGAGGCCTGGCCCCCCTCTCTCCGTGGGAAAGTGAAATGCAGGCCATGAGCCCAGGCTTTGAGGGGGCAGTGCCTACCACCCCTTAGTGCTCAGCCCTCTGATAAAGCAAGACAGTGAGCAGGAGACTCTATCCACAAACTAACAGCTTGAGGGCACTGTATTAGACCAGAGTGTGCATGATGGGTGGCCAGGCTAGGGAGGGGTGGGCACCAACATTGGCTGGGATGGAGTTTTGATAGCCAGAGACTTCGGCAAATCAACATTATTATTGCAAAGTCCAAGGTTCAGTGGAACCAATAACACACTCTAGGGCAGGGGTCCTCAAACTTTTTAAACAGGGGGCCAGTTCACTGTCCCTCAGACCGTTGGAGGGCCGGACTATAGTTTAAAAAAAAAACTATGAACAAATTCCTATGCACACTGCACATATCTTATTTTGAAGTAAAAAAAACAAAACGGGAACAAATACAATATTTGTATTTGCATGTGGCCCGTGGGCCGTAGTTTGAGGACCCCTGCTCTAGGGCAATGGAAATTGATAGATCCTCCCTTCCCCCAACTGGTGGGCGGAGTATGACGTAACCTGCAGCCCGGAAATACCTGAGTGACTAACCAGGTACCTTATATGGACTATACACTGAACCACCAATCAACACCTGCCAAATGCCCTCAGCCCTTGTTCCTATATGGACCATACATTAGGCCACCAATCAGCGTGCGCCGAGTACACTAAGCCCCCATTCTTTCCCGTTCCTCCTCTCAAAAGGTGTGCTCACCTCTGCACGGGTTGCTGCTCTCCCATTGTGAGACAGCCCGGCAGGTCTTCTTCCCCTAATGAAGCCTGTAATCCTGGTTTTCGGCTCCCGACTGGTCTCTCAGAAATAACTGGGAAATTGTGATTCACTTGTGTGGGGTTTTTAATGACAATGACTCTGTAAAGTTTGCCATCTTCTTCAAGCTTAGCAGCTGGTTCCACCCACTGGTTAAAGAAACAACTTATAAATACAAAGACAAAACTTTAACTGGAGTGTTTCTTTTTTTCAATTAAAAATGAGGTTGAATGCTGAAAATTCAAATTATGAAGAGAAATATAAGGGAAATAACCACAATTTCTCTGGTGTAGCATTCTATTTACATAAAATTGGGATTTAGTTGATCAGTATTTTTGTTAAGGGCAAAAACAAATCTACTTCAATATTTCTAATGTTTAATCCTAAAATTCAGGTGGAAACTAACTGATCTATTTTCAAACCAAATGAGCCTCATGAATATTTTTACCAAGAAAATGTACCATAGAAAATAAAGACCTGGTATATCATGATTTTTCTTCTTTCAAACAAAAAAAGAAAGAAAGGCTATCTCCTATGAAAGGTGATGGTTGGGTTTGTAGCTCCTGATCCTTGGTGAGGGTGGTTTACATGGAGACTCACTACTCCTGGCCTTTAGGACACAGGCAGGACCTCATGTGACCAAGATTCAAGTGGGACTGCGGCCATCAGAGCACGTGGGGGCCATGAAGCGTCGCCAGTGCCCACGACCCGCACGACCCGCACGCAGTAGCCAGCCAGCACCGGGACATTTCTTCGCAGGAATGGGAACACCAAAGCAAGGTGAAGCTCTACACACCAATTCAAACACAATCGGCCTCCCGCCGGGCTTCCACAAAGCGGCCACATTAGGGTTTGGAAAAAGTGCCTATAAACATTTCATGGTTGGGATTGAAAAAAAGAAAAAATTACACACATAAAGGTGATTCATGGGAATGTCTGTATTTTTAAGATGTGGCCTTTCACCTTGGTTTATATAAACAATGAGATTCCACGACACATGGGGGGCCTGTGGTGACACTGGAGAACGTGCAGCAGCTTCTGTGTAAGGCCCGTGGACACAGCCACGCAGTCCCCTCATAGAACCGGCCACGAACACCGCTGCGGTGCAGTCGCAGCCCACGTCACTTCTGCTGGGGAAGGACAGATGAGGCTGAAGGAGGTGGACCTTTTATTTCCCTTCCCTTTTCCTTGTCATCGGGTCTGCAAATAATCTCTCACGTTGGATCAGAGGCAGCTCATGAGATGTTTACAGTCCCATCTGCCAATTTCCCCTGAGACTCCACAGCGGGTCTAACTCTCCCACCAGCGGGACCTGGTGGTGTCCCCCCACCCACTGAGCTGCCTCTTCCCAGCCAGGAGGGTGTGGGGCCCTGTGAGTCTGGATGCCTTACAGTTACTCCCAAACCCAAGTGCGTGGCTTTACTTTCCTCTTTTGATAACATTATAGAATCTGAGAAAACAGCTCATGTGCCCTCATTTTTAATGATATAATGAAATCTCATTTTTAATTACCTGAACAAAAAGGTTTCAAGTCCATCAGATTGCCTCTCAGGGCTGCAGAGGTATTAACGGGCTCCAGAACCAATTACCTACATTTCCTTTTTACTTATTGCAAATGTGACCTTTTGTTAGAATTTGATTGCGAGTTTCCTGCTGTGAGTGGGTAACCATGGCGTCTCAGGCCGGCTCCCCTCACGTCAGGGCGGCTGTTCATTTTAATTCCCTCTGATGGCTGCAGGACAAGTAAGTGTCTGGGACCCGGCGCCATAATGAGAGGAACCCGGGGCCATGCGGCCCTTCGGTGACAGACCCACGACGTCGTGGGTGGAGGGAAATCGCCTGCCATCTGTCCAGAGGAAAGCAGGGCCATGTTCTGCATGTGGTGTGAGGACCGTGACGACCGCTGTAAAGATAAGGCTGGGGCCAAGGAGGAGCCGTGGGAGATGGAGGGACGAGAAACGGAGCCCAGAGGGAGGGCATCTGGGTGGCGGCAGCCTGAGAGCTCACAAGTCAGTGCGGAGCACAGGGGAGCATCACGGGATCCGAGAAGCAGGAGTCTAGAAGGAGCCAGTGGGTCCGGCCAGCCCTGAGGAATGGAGAATCCCACAACAGGGCACACTGTGTGTCCCCTTCCAGCCTAGATCCATCTCCTCTACGTGCTAAGGCTCCTGTCCTAGCAGCTCCCACCACCTCCTTACTCCTAAGTACATATAATACATTGAGGGAGGAGGGAGGGGGCAAGGGGGCAAGGGGAGAGGGCTGGTTTGGGGATGTCAGCAGGGCAGGGCTCAGGGGCACCCTGGGTTGGGGTCAGCTCCTCAGGGAGATTACTGGAGACTGAAGACTGGGATTTCGCTCCACTGTAGCCTGGCCCAGGGCAGGGTTAGCCAGACTAGCAAGGATGGGGAAGGGCCTGCAAGAGACAGAAGGCAGGGCTCCAAGCCCTGGCCTTTCCCTTCCACCTGGGGAGGTGACAACACACGGAGCCCCAGCACCCGCAGTCCTAGCCTCTGGAGAGTCAGGAGCCCTGTCGCCCCTGGCCCAAGATCAGAGCCTGGTACCAGATAGGGTGGCTCTTTCCCATTTTCTGCTCAGCCATCTGAGCACGTCATGGGGACACCTTAAGTAGCTATAGGACAGAAGGGTGGGGACGGCAGCCAGCCAGCTGGTCCCTAACTCCCTGATAGAGACATGGGCCGTTAGGAGGAAGCAACTCCAGTGGCTGGGAAACCCAGGAGGGCCCAAGTGCTGGGATAGAGAGAGGGGAGCTGTCAGTGCCCAGAGAACATGACCTCTGTGTGGTCAGTCCCCAGTCAGCACAGTCAGAGTAAGTGACCAGAGGGTGAATGACAAACTCATGCTCAGGGACACATGTCCCTTAGGAAAGGAAATGCAAGGGCCATTTGTGTGTGTGTTGGGGGTTGGGGGGGGTAGCCCCTACTTAACTCTCAGGCTGTTTCCTAAGGAAGCCCGAGGCCAGGCACCTTGGGAGTGTCCTGAGGGAAGACCAAAGGCTCCCTGGGGGTGGGGTTGGGGCAAAGTGCAAGCACAGACAGATCTCAGGAGCTCTGGGACAGAGGGGTGGATGGGGCAGCGGGGAAAAGGAGCATGGGAGTGTCCTGGAGAGGGTCTCCCCCTGCAGCCCTTTCCAGAACCACGTGCTTCTCTCTGTGTTTCAGCGTAGCTGACCAGCTGGCCTACCAAGTACCCCCAGCCCACACCTGCTCACCTCGCACCCCTGCCAGGGCCTCTTCACCCTCCCGAGGGAGCCTTGAGGCCCGTGGCACTGGCAACCTTGGGGGGGGGGGCGGGGAGGGGGAGGCTGCATTTCCGGGATTTCCAGCTGGACCTGGGAGTGTTTTCCCCACCCTTCCCACAGAGGTTGCCTGTGGGGTCCCTGGACTTGCAGGGCTCTGACCTCAGTGGCAACGTCTCCTGGCAGAGAACACGCAGGAGGTACCTGCTGACTCGGCAAAGTTTGGGAATCATCCCACTCGTGGTTGGGAAGCCATCAGGTTACATGATGGCCATTCCAACCGCAAAACAAGCTCCGTTCATTAACAAGCCACCATAACTCACACGGAGGGCGCAGAAGGCATGCAAAGGAGCGCGGCCCACCCACAGTTTACAATACAACTAAATCAAAGACATCAGCACCCTCCGAGCTGCGGACCAGGCCTCCCGCAGTCGGGGAAGAAGCGGGAGTGATGGAAATGCAGTGCCCGGACCCACAGCCTGCCACGCACCCTGAAATGAAGAACCTCCCGGGAAGACAGGAGCGCTGTGCTCATACAGTGACTGCTAGAAAGTTACCTTTTCCAAAGAGGACGAGAGAAGTGAGAAGAGGAGCAGGTGGCTCTCAGGGGTGACATTGTGACTTGCCACCTGAAAGGGGGAGGGTGGGTATCCTGGGGCTGAGTGTCCTGAACAGGAGGGCTGCAGAGAAATGGCCCACATGCTTTCATCCAATACCTGGCCCTGCCTTTGCTTGGCTTGGCTCACCGGTGCTGCGGTCAGCTCTCTGAACTCAGGCCACACACTTTAAGAGGGGTCTCAGGAAGGGAAAGTAGCAGAGGTGACTGCACTTGGAGAGATGGGACTGTACTCTGAATGCCACCAGCATGGGTGGAGGTAGGGGACAGGAGTGCCCACCTGCTGGCCTGGGTCCCTCAGGCTGTCCTAGGGAGAGCCCTGCCCACCCCAGCTCAGCCCAGGTACTGGGATGGAGCAGCAGCTATATCCAATCAGATGCCCTTTTCATAAAAGCCCAGGAGCCAGGATCCCTGCTCCACTGATGAGAGCTGTGAGTTTGAGATGAGACCACTGGTCTTGACTGCCCTCAGATCCCAGCCCCTCCCCCATCCTGCACCCGACTGGGTGGGGCTCCCCTGGAAACCCTGGCCAGTGCTTTCTTATTGGAGGGTGGGGAGGGAGAAATGGCTATTCCTTCACTCCCCGCCTGGGTCATCGCCTCCTTCTGGGTTGTAGCTTCTTCCAGGTGGCACAGGCTGGTAAGCATGCCCCTCCTCGTCTTGCTTCTCCATTTAACTCAAACATGTCACCCCAAATTCAGAGGTGGCCCAATTATCTCAGACTAGAGGCCCAATGCACGAAAATTTGTGCAAGAGTAGGCCTTCCTTCCCCTGGCTGTCGGCACTAGCTTCCCTCCACAGCCGCAGGCACCCGGGAGCCGGGCTGGCTTCCCTCTGCCCCGGCTTCGTCAGGAAGGACATCTGGTCTAATTAGCATACTACCCTTTTATTATTATATATGTGTGTGATGACTTGTCCAATGCCTGCTCACCTCACTGACTTCGGTCTCCACTGAGAAGAGACACCTCCCCACATGTTCCAGGGCCTAATACCACGGTCAGTGCTTTCCAGATATTTGGCAAGTGAGTTCATTCGTGTCTCCATGTTGTTCAGGCCAACATGTGCCCAGGGGACCCACTGAGGATAAGGTCTCACTGACCTGCTTGGCTTAGTCATCTTCATCATAATACTGAGCTCAAGACACAGTGATCACTAATATCAACAATTTCTTGTTTAGTTTTATAAAAAAAAAAATCAAGGCAAAGTGAAATGTATAACACAGCTTTCCAACTGCCTTCTAGCAGAGAACTGTTTCATCAAACTGGTTCTTGCCAAAGATTCGGTGTGTCTGAGAAGACAAGCAAGGGCTCTGGCCCAGTGGGGTCTGGTTCTGCCCAGGATGGGAGACCACAGGGTGCCCGGACACCAGGATGGAGATAAGCATGTCCAGGGCTGCCACACACTGCTGGGCAGGTGGAGGGGGCAGCTCAGGGCCCCAGTGTCAGATGGGCAGCTACACTTCCCCATGGATACAACTGCCACACCTAGAAGGTGACCTTGGGCTGATGACATGTTCAAAAGCACAGCCGTTACGAATGAGCTCCCAGCACTCCAGTCTGGACTCTGCCCTCTGATGCTGGCAGCTTCGCTCCAGCCAAACCCAGACCACTGCCTCCTGTGACCTGCCTATAAAATCAGAGCAACGCTGGGACATCACGGTTAACCAAAACGGCAATTAAATGTCGACTATACCACAAAGTACAAGACCAGAAACAGCAGAGGCTGGCGAGGTCCTGGACGCAGAACGCAGGTGGGTGCTGCGTTCATGGCCCTCATGGCTTTCTCCGACGTTTGACTCACTTGCCAACCTTTCCTGACCACAGAAAGTCCTTGACCAGATCACCATCCAGAGTGGGCCAACTACTTCTAACTCTGCTCTTTCTGACTTTATAGTTGAGACCATTCCTGTTGCCCATGAGGGAACCTAAACTCATGGCCCTTCCGCACCTCCTGCGGCAGACATGATGAACGAAGGGACCAAGGCCCAGCCCCTCTCACAGCAAGGCTGGGGTTCCCTTGCCCACACCGACCCGCACGGGGCTCTGAGCTTTCAGACAATGCCATGTCCACCGCCAGCCCCAGAGGAGGTGTTTATGATCCGTATGTTACAGTCAAGGAAACAAAACTCCCAGAGACAGCGACTCTCACACTGGTCACCAGCAAGCTGGGATTCGAGTTCTGCTTGAACCAACTGCAAGAGCCAAACTCGGCGTGTTGTTGTGTCTGGTTGAGGGGCCCTGTCAGGAGTCGGGGCTGTGCTCCTGGGCTGACCTCCCTGCCTGATTAGATGGTCTGACCAGGAACCACGTGTGCCGTGAGTGTTCCTGGAAAAGGAAGCACACTGTCACCAGCTGGCCAGCTGTCGGTGAGCACTCAGACTCAGTGTGACGACAGTGAGGGAAGGAGATGCCAGGATGCGGCTACACCCTCCCCTCCCCTTAAACCCTCCCCATGATGTGTCCTCTCTTTCGAGGTTGGACAGGCTCTCTCCCACTGGAATCACTAAGTTATGAAAACGCATGAAATCCCCAAAGAGAGAAGTCAAATAAGAAAAACATAATTATTGCAAAACAGGAGAAAGAATTTAATGCACATGAAATAGTCCCAGAACTGGAAGGTGGACCGTTGAGATAATTTCAATATTGGATCTGCCTGGTCTCCGTCTTTCCGTCTTTATTTCCTATGGTCTGCGCTGTGACATGACAGCCCCGAAAGCAGATCATCTACATGGAGATTAAGTTGTTAGAAGAGTTCTTACGACTCCTAATTCATATTTTATAAGCCTTTGTGCATTTGGAGAGTGATCAACTGAAATTTAATTGGGTTAGACGTTATCATTTAACATTTTAAATAACTGCAGAAAAATGAAATTTAAAATCCCCCCATGCCTAATAAATTAGTGCTGTAATACTGATAGTAGCCTCTGACAGACTGAGCACAGGTGGGCTTGAGTAGAGGGGGGTTGCCCATTAGCCCTGCAGGGGCGCCGAGGGCTGTGAGGACTTCCTCTGAGCATCACCCTCCCATTCAGTCACTCGATGATTCAGAGCGTCAGTGGCTTCATTTTATGAGAAATGCTTAATAGCCACGAAAGTCAGCCACAGGCAAGCCTGCTGCCTCCTCGCTCATCCAGGAGGAGGGTCCCCCTCGTTTGGGGGGCTCCTGGTCTAGCAAGGTTGTTTCTAGGCCAGGCCAACCTTCTCCCAGGTAAGGAGGTGCTTCCTGAGAGTCTGCCAGAGGCTGCGTCCATGCAGAACCCAGCACCCTTGGGCTCGCAGGACCCCACAGGCCTTACAGGGAGTAGCAGGGGTCCCTCTGTAGTCACCTCCTCCACAGAGACCTCCCTGCCCATGACCAGGACCGCTGCATGCCAGGACCAGCCTGGCCAGAGGTAAGCCTTGGGGGGCTGGGGGGCTAACAAGTCCTTCCTGACAGCGCCTGGCAGGGTGTTCGAGAGGACACTTGAGAGTGGGGCTCCTGAGCGGCTCTAGACCAGGACCAGCCTCCCATAGTAGCCCCCTTGTCCTCTTCATGCAACGAAGCTATGACTCCAGGCTCCCAAGCAAACCTCCCTTTCCTGGGGCAGGTTTGAGTGGCAACACCATTTCCACATGGTTGTGGCCTCCCTGCCATAGATCTATCAGGATGTCAGCCACTCAAAGGGTGGCCACCGCCCTCTGGCAACTCACTGGGACCCAGTGGATGGACACAGTTATGCACCACTGCCCTCTGGTGGACAGGTCAGGGCCCACGACATTGGGGAGGGGCTGACAGTGCCCACACTAGGATCCCGGCCCAGGAAGCACATGCTAGCCCGCAGGCCAGGGACACAGGGCCGGTGTCCACTTGCCTTTCAGGGAAGGATTGGTGTGCATGGCTCTTCCTGTTATACAGACCTGCTCTGGCTGGTGGTGGGACGGGGCACATCTGGGGCCTGAGACAGGGTATGCAGCCCTACCCACTGCCAGGTGCCTCACCTGAGCTACTTGTGCATCTCACCTGATGTGATAGATTCCCTCTAATCCAGTGGTTCTCAACCTTCTGGCCCTTTAACTACAGTTCCTCATGTTGTGACCCAACCATAAAATTATTTTCGTTGCTACTTCATAACTGTAATGTTGCTACTGTTATGAATCATAATGTAAATATCTGATATGCAGGATGGTCTTAGGAGACCCCTGTGAAAGGGTTGTTGGACCGCCAAAGGGGTCGCGACCCACAGGTTGAGAACCGCGGCTCTAATCTATCCTTAAGGAATCATTGCAGCCCCGGGCCCAAGGAGGCTTCCACCCTACATGGTCCCCTTTCCTTCCAGGTGGGCTGGGCTGTAAGAGCAGGCGCAGAGCTGTGAATGCATCGCTGCGCTGTCTACGAGAGATCAATCCCTTGGCAGCTCCCAGGCTCTCTGCATCTCCTACCATCAAACCACAAATGGTCCTCATGTCTATTAAGTTACTACGATGAAGTCAGAACGTTTCCAGTGTTACAGGCCAAAGGGCTGCACAACATGGATCCAAGTAAAAGTCTGAAATTAGAGTCTCTCCATCTACAAGGTCCAAGAAAAAGTTGTAGTTGTTGTTTTCCTGTCTTCCTAATTTCTGGGTCATAAAACGCGGACATGAAGAAGCAGGGACTCCATGGGCCAATGGGAGGAGGGGTGGGGCCATGCAGGGGTAGGCCCAGCCACGCCAGCACCTGCCCACCTCAAGCAGAGAAATGTCTGGGGTGGGGATCAAGCCCATGGCTTCTATGTCCTCACTGCCTGCCCCTCCAGAGTTGGCCATGGAGCAGGGGCCTCAAGATCCAACTCCCTCAGCCCTTCTCAACCCTCAATGACCAACCACCTCACTGGCATAGAAGAATCCTCTTCAAAGGAGCCTTCCCTCCCCTCACTCTGACGCCTTTGATCTGTTCCTGAAACAGCTTTGATGGCCTTCGTACCTCTCCTGGACTCTAGGGAGGCTCCAGTGCAAATGCCCCTTGTACCCCACCAGGTGGAGGGGCCCCGAGGGGGACAGATGTGGCCTCACAGGCCAGCCTTCCCCCTGCACACCCAGCTCGCTCCTGTCTACTCTCGCATCTCATAGGGCAGCCTCTGCACCCTGTCCATTTATGGGCTTAACAATGTCTGCACTCAGTGCCCTAAGGAGACCTGAGACATAGTATGACCCCCAGACCTGTTCCCAGACCGAGGTTGGCCTTCCTGGCAGATATCTGGGGAAGACTCCAAGGTGATGGGTATAGGCCAGGCACTCAAGACCTGGAGCCGGGGAGCCAGGCTGAGGTGTGCAGGGTCCCCTGAGGGCTCTGCCCTGCTCCCCGCCTGCTGCTGCAAGCGAGACCAGAGACGGGGTTTCCCCCAGACACCATCCATCTCTAATGGCAGCTTCCCCAGCTTCAGGAACAGGCCGCCACAAGCACGCTGCTCCTTCCTACGCTGGCCCCTGACTTCCCAAAGCCTGAAAACCAACAGCATCTGTATCTGGACATCCATGGCCCCTTATTTCGCCCCTGAATGGCATCACATCCTCCACTCTCCTCACCAGCATGTATTGTTAATTTCCTGCAGAAAATTAGTATTAGGTGGGTAGAGATGCGCTTTGCTAAAAGAACTGGCTGTAAAACAGATCCTTCGGCAAATCCATGGGGTTAAGAACATTCTAGTCCATTCTGTGCATGTTTGTGAAAACAGCTGTCACTGGACATCTGCAGCACTGCGCTTCCTGAATACCCAGCGATGAGGCTGCGGCCACAAACAGCTGGCCCTCCAGCAGTCACTCTCTTCATCTCAAGTGTCACTTGACTTTTGTAGAGACATTTGTGATTGGAGAGTAGGCCTCTGACTTAGGGCCACATCTCTGCACGATTCACTGGGACCTGTGGTGGAATTCATGGCCGGCAGGGCTTCCCCGCGTCCAGCCCTGGCAAAGGCATCCTTCCCTGGAAGGGCCTGGGGGCACAGGTGTCAGGCACAGGGGATGGAGGCAAGGAGGGTGCCGACCTCCACTGTGGAGCCCGCTGATGCCACTTCTGACTACCAGCAGGCTTCCAGGTGTGACCTCACAGCTGGGACATCTCCCGTTAGTGCAGCACACAAACTTGCTTGTGCAAAACTAGTCATTTTAATACAAATAATACATTTCCTCTTCATAAAAGTCAAGTGGTTATAATTTTTACTTTTGTTTTCAGTGAACCCAAGAGAACAGTCCACATGGTGGATGGGCGGGACACGGGTCCGTGCAGCGACCAATCCCACTGAGGTCTCAGAGGGGCCAGGACAAAGCTGTGCCATAAGCAGAGGCCCTAGAGCGGCCCTGGCCAACCCTCCTGTCTGCTCACCTGTAAACTGGGAAATAACATGGCCTGGCAGGCTCTCGGGAGACAGACAGTGGGATGGACACAAAGTGCCTGCTGTGCAGTCGGGAGGTCAGGCCCTTCGCTGGACTCAGACACGAGTTGTCCCTCATGGCTACATGATTACATGAGCACTGGTGAGTGGTTCTGAGCTGGGAGAGGGACCGCCTCGGAGCACAGCCAGGCCTCGCACTGCGGGGCCTCCATCTCTCCTCTGCTGCATCTGGTGCGGCTGGTGAGATACTGCATTTGAATGCTTCTATTCTAACAGGTTTCCATTTGCTCCCACTTGGCTTCAGAAATAATTACTTGCATTTTTATGTCTCAGTATTAACGGGTTGGTGTAACTGTTGTATAAATTACTCGATTTTTGTGTTTATTCGGGGGGGGGGGGTTCATAAAGAGGAGGGGCCCCTAATTATCTTTCCCTCACCTAGGGAAACTGCCTCACTGTGCACATCTGCTGAGTCCTAAGAGAGGTGGTGGGCAGTGACCTTAGGGCCAGACCCGGCCACGTCACTTACCTGAAGAGGTTGCCGGCCCAGGTCCTCAGAGCCTGCTTGGCTGAGCACTGATGGGGTCTCCCAAACAAGCCTCCCCGCACCCTTGTGGGCAGTGGCCACTCGATCCAGGCCTTTGTTCCACCTACTTTGGAATGTGAAGGGGGAGTAGTGAGTGCGTGAATGAGCCAGAGGTGAGTGCATCCTGTCCCCATTCTAGGGGAGTGTCCCCCAAACTCATGTCCACCCAGAACCACAGAATGGTACCTGACTTGAAAATCAGGTCTTTGCAGGTATAATAAGGTCATACTGGGTTTGGGTGGGCTCCAAATCCAAGGACTGGTGTCCTTATAAAAAGGCCACATGAAGGCAGACACAGGGAAAGGCCATGTGAAGATGGAGAGATGTGTCTACAGGGGAGCCAGCGGCCACCAGGAGCTGGAGAGGCCTGCAAGATCCTTCCTCAGTGTCTTCAGAGGGAGCTAGGCCATGAGGCCCTAGGGACACCTTGACTTCTGCCCTCTGGCCTCTATGAGAGGGATTTCTGCGTGTGATGCACCTGCATGTGAGGGTTGGTAAGGGCAGCCCTAGGAAAGAGCACATTGCTCCATGGACTACCAGGTGCCTGCAGTGCCCAGTACCCAGCTGCTGTAAATCACCAACCTCTATGGGATAGAGCAATGCATGTAACACCTTCTGCCATCACACCAGGCAACTTTGAGCATTGCATACGCACAAAGTGACAACTCAGAACCCCTTTCCCATGTGTCTGGCCCAGTGGGACCCCTGGCACAGCAGAGAAGAGGGGGCTCAGGGCATCCCACCTGGGCATTGTGGTGCCCTTTAGGATAGCACTGAACAGGGGCCCTGTAATCCATCAGTGACATCAGCGCCCTAGGTGAGGCCTAGCCCTCACTCCTGGGTCTCTCTTCACTGTCTACACAGCCAGAGTGGAGGGCTGGCAGCTGCAGACTGTGACCTGGGGGAGCTGCTCTGTGATGTGAGGGTAGATGCATTACAAAAGCCATGTGGGGTGGCTGGTGACATCAAACGGGCAGTTCCCTGACCTCGGGGGCCCCTGCTCCAGCCCCCAGGGCTCCTACTGTCCAAGTACAAAGTGGGAAGGGAGGGGTGGTGTTAAGAGACGGAGCCCCGTTTCTGTGGGAAAGTAGATTTGACTTCCTAACAGCCTCAGGACTGGTGATGCTCAGTGCAGGGAAGCCAGGGTCACCTCACCTGGATGGTATCTTTGCGGACCCCACACCCTGTGCACAGAGATGCTCAGAGTGGGGAGGCCGGGGCTCAACTGAACTGTGAAAACCCAACCACAGTCACAGGCTCTGAGCACAGCTGCTGCCAGATCACTTATTTCAGAGACTGTGTCTGGACATATAGTTTCTAAGAAGAAATCTGTGGCTGGAGGTTAGAAATGGTGGATTGGGGACACCATGTGTGATCATAGCAGCTGCAGGTTTTGTAAATGACAGGAAGCTGAAACTGTAGCTAAAGAGATTACAGTAGAGTTTTCTACGTTTCTCTCGGCCGCCTGATGTGGTCACAAAGGCTGTGCTCCAGAAGCACCTGGCAGGGGCCCTGGCGGGGACCCCTCAATCCACACCTGTAAGGGACGTCCATTTTCAAAAGTCCCTTCTGTGGAAGAAACACACTTGTGGAGGCAGTCCTTAACAACGCCCTTTATTCACAGTAGGAACACCCCCCGGGCAGCACGAGGACCTTCCCTACTTTAGCGAACAGAACACTGAAATGCTCACATGCTTAGCCTCCCAAGACCCAGGGGCATGGTCTGCTCTAGTGATGGTGCTGTTTGAACTGGAGGCCACAGTAACCGCATGTTCCAGTTTTTGTTTCTTTGTCCTGAAAAAATTCAAAAGGGAAGATTTCATATTTCCATATTCTACTTCAAATCCAATAGAGATTAGACACCGAAAGTAGACACAAAACCTAAATGCACTGTCAGCCTGAAACACCTGTAAAACACGAGTCACAACTGAGCTAGGAACTACAGTCCCCAGGGCCTGGGCACAGCTCTAGCTCCTCCCGCAGCCTCAGGCCCTGCCCTGGAACTCGGGGTCACCTCAGAGAACCACTTCCAGGGCATAAAGTGTCAGCACAGCTGCTTCTTGCCCTTGGCTCCATCCCTCCAGAAGGGACAGGGTCTCATCCGGAGCACAGACTGCAACTTAACTCGAGAGGGTAGGTCCCCACAGGGCTGGGGTCCAAGCTCACTCACACCACCAGCAGAAGGGGAGGTAGTGGGTCCTGCCAGCATCCCTCCCCTTCCTACACATCTGGGCTTTAGCCTGTGGCTTCCTTCTCGGCTCTAATGTCCTGAGTACTCCTCTTCTCTAGGCTCCAATTGTGTATTTATCAAGAAACATGGGCTTAGAAACGGTGGTACAGGAGAAAGACAGACGCCTACATGTCTGAGAGGAAGCTGGAGAGTCAGCGCTGGCAACACTAAGTACACTGCACAGCACGTCACAGGTGAAAAGATGCCACTGTATTCAGCCCTGCAGTTGGCTTTGTAGGCAAGATCAAGTGGGAGAATGTGTGGCCAAAGGAACACTGCAAGGGCCACCCTAAGAGTAGGGAAAGGACAGAAAAGAAAGATGGGTGAGCACTGGGGTCACATTACCAAATTTATGTAGACTTTCGGGTGACCGAGAGCCCCCCCACCGCCATCACACGACACTACGCGACTCTCCACTTCACTCACGGGCTGCTCGGCTATCAAATCAATGGCAAAGTTCTCATTCACCTGGAACGAGAAGATAAAACCTTGTGTAGATAAGTACAAAAACTTAATGATTTCATGAAATTTAAATCTATGTAGACAATCTGCCACTCCACACATTCATGTACTGCTGGCACAGGCAGAGTTATATTCTGTACACTTTCTTTTAAATATAACTGTAGATCGTCAAAACACACAAATAATTTAATGAATACATCTATATATGCATGCACACATTTAGCTTTTCATTGTATCTAATTTCAAATTTACCAAAATATCACACGAATTCTCATTTCGTCTTTACCTGGACTCAGATTGTTAACGTTCTGCCCCATTTATCATTTGCTCTCTCCCCTCCCATTGCTCTTTCTCTACACACACAGTTCCACAGCTCTGTCCACTGGGAAAGAGTAAGAACAGTGACAACCCAGTGGCAATGAGTCCACGCCTTCTCTGCCACCATTTCATACTAAAGGAACAGGACTCTGAAAACAGCTGGTTCCAGGTCCAGGACAGATGTTCCAGATGAATGGGAGATGTGTGTCTGTGACAGAGAGAACGGAGCCAGCAAGGACCCCTGCAGTTGTATCAAAAGGGTGGCCAACCTGGGGACACCGCCAACCTGGAATAAAATGGATATAGGAAATCTGAGGGACAATGGAACTGTAACAGCAGAGGACCGGAACACAAAACTATACTGAATCCATGATTCCATAATGATATTTTTAAACTTCTTTAATTTCCTTACTATAGGGAATCAATTCATCATTTTTAAAACTGGTAAATAACAGAAAAGAATCTAGCATTTCTTCTTCTTTCCTCCAGATAACCAAAGTTTTTGTTTGTTTAGTTGTTTTTCTGTATATTTTTTTATGCTACTAATAAGAGAACAGCGTGCCTTACAGCCTGTGTGAGTTAATGATTTGGAGACGCTTGTCCACTCTATAACCAGAACCACCACTTTTGGTTCTGCCCAGTAGGGTTACCACAGACAAAGAACCTGAATCTGATCTGACAAAGCAGCTGGATCCAACCCGAGCATGCACACGCAGAGGACCAGAGGTGCCAAGCAGCACGGAAGGAGCGCAGTCAGCCAGAGCCAGCTGTGGACGACCCTACAGAAGAAACACCCGGGTCCTGTGACAGGTGAGGAAGGGAAGGTGTGTGTGTTGGTGTGTGTGTGTCACAGGAACCTAAGATTAGAGAAACCTGGACGCATCACAACTGCAAAAAAAAAACCTGGGTATGTGTCGGGGGTCATGGGAACCTAAAGATCAAAGAAACCACAATGCATGGGACTTATTTGGATTCTCAATCAAACAAGCGGTGAAATTTTTAACAATACGACACAGTCGAGAATATTTAGGCCACCTAGATACTGAATTGAAAGGAACCTCTGTAGTTTCAGGTGAGATGATGCTGTCATTGTCAACAACTCCTGGAGGTGTGCACAGTCACTTTCAGATCTGATGACTCCATACGGACGGTGGGGAGCAGGCTGCTGTGATCACAGCAGGAACAGGCGTGATGTCTTGGCAAATATCCTGAGGCACCTGTGGAAACTGAGTGACCAGGCACAAGGGAGGAGGGGATCACTGAACTAGCCCCTCACTGCATAGCCACAACAGCAATTCCAACATTCTGGCTGGGCAAGTCATTTATCCGTCAATGCTCTACTGTGGCAAAGTGGGCACTGGACAGGAGACATGTCTTGGCTGTACCTGCCTCAATTAGAGCTGTCCTCGGTGACCACAGGAGACAAAGCACATGACGCTGGGGAAACTGCAGAAGCGAAGCATCAGTGTCTGCATGTAAAGAGAAAGAAGGGAACCGGACCCTCACAGTACCCGGTGGGCCTCAGAGCCCCACTACGCATGCCCCCTGGTCACCAGCCCAATGCCCAAGGGCTGTGGCTGCTTTATTCCAAGCACCGCACACCCTGTGAAGAAACCCAGCAGTGCCTTCTCCAGGCTTCCTCCTTTCTGGGGCCATCTACAGCAATTACAGTCGCCTTCTGTGCCCAACACTCGGCTCCCAAGGATTAGCTTGCCTGATGGTGCCTCTTAAACCCAGCATCTCTTCCACATCTTTTCCCAACCCAGGGTGGATGACAACAGCAAGGGCACATCTTGAAAGTCAGCCTCCTCTGGAGGCCAGAGGATCTTTCAACTGGAACACACCACACAGAGGACAGTCAGAGGGGCAACACCATTCTTCCCCTCTCAGGTTTCCCAAAGGCCATCACAAGTTTACAGAAAGAGATGCTTAATGGAGACAAGGTGGGGCAGTGCGAGGCTAAAAATCACATTAATAAGCGTTGGCCAAGGTTATCCTGCGATTTGGGCTTGGGAATAATGTCAATACTTGTTTATCATTATGAGTGAGGACTGCTGGGCCAGGTCAGTCCTGGCTCCCAGGGCCATGTGGCTTCCAGAATCTCACCTACGCCAGAGGCCTACTGCTCTAGGGAAGACAAGAACCCAGAGACTAGGTGTAGATAAAGTCTTACAAATAAGGGATGTAAGTTTAATAAAACTTCAAAATAAGAAGAACACAGTCAAGCTCAGTTAACTTTTCCAAAGCCAGCCGACTGTCCAGAGGACACACAGTCCAGAGACAGAGCCACTCCCACCACTCACACACAGAGAAGGCCCCGCCTGCCACCAACACGGATGACACCAAACACCCTTCCCAGAACTCTGATGCTCTAAACCCACACTATGTGGACATTTTGGAAAAGTTTAATTATTTTTCAAAAGCTTTGTCAGCGATAGAGTATGATTTTATAAAGCTTTTCCTTAAAATTCTATTTTCAGAAAGACAACAGGAAGTTACCAGGAAATAGGGGGATGTTAAACACCACAAAGTGCAGGGCTGCCGCCAGGGTGTTTTACAAGCTCCTTTAAGCACAATGCCTCCGCCAAGGGCTCCGGCTCCCTCACACCATACCTTACAGCGATCTACATGGTGAGTGATGGCCCGCGCAAGCCACGCGCCATACAAATGAAGCCTCAGGGTGTAAATAATACGGTGTCTACCTCAGTGACAAATGTGTCACAAAGGCCACACTAACAAACTCCCATCACGCAGTCCAAGAAACAGGCTGTCTCCTGTGGGAAGGGCAACTGATGCCTGACGTCTGAGACTGACACGGGACTGCCCCTGTCATTCAGGACTGCAGCTCCAGGGCGACCCTGACCTCCCATGATTAACATCCTGGGACTCAGCTCAACCGCAGAAAACAAAGAGCCGAGGAGTCAACGCCCAGTCACAGCACCCAACCACGGCCCAGCTTCGATTTTGTTAAAATTCAGGGCTGCAGCGTGTCGCCCTGCCCCGGGAAGGGACAAGGAAAGAAAGAATTACTGGACCTCATGAGGAGATCAGTACAGAAAACATGTCACAGCATCCCACACCCTTGGCTGTAAATGTAGTGTTTTCCCAAGTACATGGTGTGTCACAGACCTTAAGTTGCCCAACCACTGTAAAAATTAGCCCTCTAGGTCACTAAGAGGTCACACACACACACACACACACACACATAGACAAACAAAATGAACCTATCTTTATAGTTACCTCTTGATCAATTCATCTGGGCCTAAAAATATTTAGGTTTAAATCATTCATTTGTCAGTAAGCTGTTCTATTTTTTTTTAAACCCATGTTTTTGGGAGTGACAGTTCCAATGGAAAGTTTACTCCCTTACGTCAAACCGAGCTTAAATCCATTAAAGATAAAATATACATATAAGTCTGCAAAATAATATCAAAACTAGAACAAAGAGGAAATAATAACTCAGTTGAATAATCAATGTTTTGTAAAATTTTGACCTAATTAATGGAAACTTACAAGTTTAAAATAAGCTAAAAGCCTCAGTTCAATTATTTAGAATATCAGGTATTTTTAACACTAATACAATAATTATAATTAGCTAAACATAGGTGTGCACACACGCATATACCCAGTAAAAACTGTAGTTTTCATCCAAATTAATTTTTAAACTAAGTAAGTTTGGAGAAAATGCTCTAAAGCAGGGATAAGGAGGTGGAACACAGAAAGCTTTCTGGGCAATAAAACTACTCTGTATCTTACTGTATTGGTGGATACAAGAGATTATGCATTTGTCAAGACCCACAGAATGTACAGCAAAGAGTAAGCCCTAATGTAAACTATGGTCTTGAGTTGATACTAATATATCAATACTCACCCAGTGTTTAAAACAGTCAAAATGTAAAAAACATAGCACAAGGGAACTGTGTGAGGGGAAGACGGGGCATAAGGAAACTCTGTACTTTCTGTGCAATTTCCCAGGATGCTACAGTCTTCTAAAACAATAATGTCTCTTGGGAACCAAAACAATTTTAAAATATTACTAAACACCAAATTTCTGTTGTAAGAGCAAAAGCCACAGCAGAATGCCGACTCCTCTGTCACAGGTGTGCTGTGCACCTTCACAACCTGAGGACGATCCCAAGCAGATAAAGGCCCAGAGACCCCGAGCCGGGAGAGCGGTGAAGGATTAGGCAACACTGGCAGCACCTTATTGCCTTCAAAAGCTCTGATTTTGCTTGTTTGGCTTTGTTTTTAAATTGCTCCCTGTTGCCCTCTGCTATGGCAATCAGAACCCAGGGCCACAAGAGAAATCCCAGCAGAGAAAGTCCGTGGCAGACCCAGGTGCCTGCGAAAGCATCAGGAGGCACGCGACGGGAAGCTGGGGGCCAGGCTGCAGGGTCCACTCCGGGACTGATCTGCTCTGAACTCCACCTCCAGCACACTGCCCCTGCCCTTATGACACCCACAAAGCAGGATGGAAGGAGACGAGCAGACTGTGGGAACGGACAATGCAACCAAGACCAAAGGGAAGGAGAAACACAACTTCGGGAAAGCTGAGGCTTAACACGGGGAATCAACAGGCTGACGGAGGGGACGAGTGACTGACTCCAAGTGATTACGGAGGACAAAACTTACTTTAATCTGAGGGTCTCAGGAGTATAAGGCCCAGAAATAAAGGAAAAGACCACTCCCATTTATATATAAAAAAGAACTACACTTACTAAATGTTGTTACATATTGTGTGTATGTGTGTGTGTGGGGGGGGGGGGGGGTGTAAGGGAAACAAAACAGAAACAGACACACTTAACATTTAGAAAAATGCAGAATTCCAGAGCTTCTAGGGTGTCACAATTTGGGGGGAAACTGTTTAAATCATACATATTAATTTTTATATTTTGTCGGTTACATAAAGGTTTTATGAGAGCTTACCTCTCGTTTAGATTTTTTTTTTTTTTACTTACCTCTTTCTGACGACCTACAAATCGAATTTTCCTGTAGTCTTTATCATCATAAACCTGGGGGGGAAAAAAGACCATATGTGATTTTTACAGCCTAATTCTGAAAGAGGTCAGTTAATCTCCATCGTCAACATTACAGAAAAGTGTTTTTCTCAGCATTTACACCATTCACGATCAGACACACGCGGGGCCCGGTACAGCTGCGCAACCAGGGACATTTCCCCGCGAGACCCCGAAGGTGACAACGAGCAGAATGTGAGCTGGAGGCCGCGGGGGGAGCGAGGGCAGAGGCGCACCCCTCCTTCTCAGGGGCCGATGCTTCCGTCCCCTCTCACCTGCTGGTAACACTTTAATAACACGGGCACTCGCTCTCTCGTCGTATGACTGTCGTCTAGGGCTGGGTTTGTGTTCTGGGCTACAGCGGACGCTCAAGTTACTTAAATGCACTATTTAATATCACACAAACATGACGAGGCTCGAGCCACAGAAGCAATCGGTCGCCTGGAGTCCACCGGGCAGCGCCCCACAACAGCCACACCGGCATCCGCTTCATTTCGGAGTTCAAGGGCACTCCCACAGAATTTCAAACGCTCCGCCACCCCCAGCACCGCGGCACCCGTTTTCATCCGCGCCGCTCGGTGCGGGCGACAGAAGCACAGCTCGACCGTGCTCCGGTCACACGGGGGACCCGGGGGGACCCGCACGGCACTCGGCCGCCTGTTCTCCGCGGTCCCTCTCAGGGACCAGGAACCGGGGGACACGAAGGACTTAGGGCACTGAGGACGGCGGAAGGACCGGGGATCCTCGACGCACCGGTTACCTGGCCGGTGTGCGTGACCTTCTCTCCGGTCGGCGCGACGCGCACCCCGAAACACCTGACGGCCCGGGGCAGACTAAGCGCCGCGGCGCCGCTCCGGCCGAGGTACCTACAGAAGGTCACTGCCGCCGCCATCTTGCGGACTGACCCTTGACCCGGCGCGTCGACGCACCAGGGCTGACGCATGCGCCTAGGCTCGCAGGGCCCGCCGCCATTTTGGTTTTTTTTCTGGCGCAGACTCACTGCGGTGGCGTCTCCGCTCCACTGCACAGGCGCGGGACAAGGCACGCTGCTGGCCGGGTCTGGGCCGCTTCTTCCCAGGTCAGGGGTCCCCGGGAATGCAGAGGGGCTCGGGGCTAGGGAGGCGGCGGGTTGCTGGGGCTCGGATCTGCCCCGGAGACGCCTGCCGGGTCGGGGCTGCGGAAGGACTAGACCTAGAGACGCGGCCTCAGTTTCCCCCGGTGGGCCGCGGTCAGAGGGTGCGGGGGCAGCTTGGGGCCGGGTCCCGAACTTGGTGGGCGGTGGGCGGGCCCCAAGCGTCCCCTGCCGGTGTTGGGGTCGAGGCCCGGGCGCCAGCTAGTGCGCCTCCGCTGGGAGACCCCCACGCAGTGCGCTCCCGCGAAGCGGCCGCCCCGCGGGTTCCTTGCTGTCCGTCGATCGGGCGCCTGCCCGGGTGCCGGGTGCCTCCTGTCCCTAACACCAGGCCAGCTCTTCCCCGTGCTGCCTATCACTAAACCTGAACGGGGTCGGAGGCTTAGGGTCCTCGCAGCCATGTCTGGGCTCCCACAAAGGGCGGTCTCGCCAAATGCTTCCCCCCCACCCCCTCCGCGCCCGGTCTCCGCGGAGCTGGCAGGGTTTGCGCTGCACCAGGGGGTGGTGGCGCCCCTGACCCCTCCACGCCTACGCCACAGTGAAGTGGGGAAAACAAAGTTATAATAGTAGGAAGTGCGGAAGACGCTGTAACAACTTTTTTTTCTTTCTCGCGTAGATTCAGCCACAATATGGCAACTCTTTTTATAAGGAAAATGGTGGTTTCTGCTGTGAACCCTCTCCTACATCTGAGTCGTTACACAATGACAAATTACACAACGACACCCCGCGCGCTCTCCACGCTCCTGCTGGGTCCCCTGCGCGTTGCCGGCCCTGCAGGTGCGGAGCCCAGCGCAGCAGTGGCCTCTCCTCTCTCCTGCCAGCCCCTGCCCTTCCTGCAGCAGACTCTGGGGTTCAAGAACAAGGCCGTCCTCAAGAAGCGTTGCCGGGACTGTTACCGGGTGAAGAGGCGTGGGCGATGGTACATCTACTGCAAAACGCACCCAAGGCATAAGCAGAGACAGATATAAAAATAACATGCAGGATTGTGCCATTTCCTTGGGTGACCTTATCGAAGAAAAATAAAATGTAAACGTTCTGTTTTCTGAGATTGTTGACTTGCCGGTTTTGTTGACTACTTTCCAGGCATCTCTTTATCCACATCTAGTCCAGTCAGAGCCCCAGCTGGGAAGCGAATCCTTTTATCTTCCTTGCAAGCTAGCAGGAGGACAGAAGACCGAGCCCAGGAAAGGCCAGTTTATCGCCCAACATCAGAATGCAAGTTCTTTAGAAAGAACTAGATTCAGTCTCAGATTGGCCCTGTGTCTGCAGTCTGCCATACTGCTGCAATCCCGTCTTCAGGATGAGGAGGAAAGGCCTTGATAAGAGTCCTTAAGTGAAGGGTAATTAATTGTTTATATATATGAAGGGATTTTGGTCTGAGATGTATGTGCATGTGTAATGTATGCATGTATGTACGTACTACATCCCCACTGTGTGCGAGCAAGAGGCCTCTCCTGTAGTGTGAAGACGGGAGCGCTCGGAGGTGGTTACAGCAGCATGGCAGGTGGGTGCTGTGCCTACTGCTGACCCCGGAGCAGAAAGCAGGCAGCCGCCCGTCCTGGTCAGGGCCTTGCCTCTGCTCGTTACTCGGAGTTGGGCCTTGGACAAGAAGCTTCTATTGAAGCCTTCCTGCAGGGTTCTGAGGACCTATTTCTCAGTCACACTCTTGCTCTTACTCTGCCACAGGGTCTGGTGTGCAGTGGGCACTCTGCAAGGGAATGTAAACTGAAATGATCTCACCTTGTAAGCAGGCAGCTTCTTACCCTCTCTAGCTATTCTGAACCAGCTCATCCTGCAAGACCAAGCCCACAACTTTGTTCTGAAGTGGTTGTCATCCCGTCCAACAGACCCAAATGCCTCTGGCACTAGAGCATGGATCGTGAAGTTGGATGCTGGACTTGTCTAGGTCTTTAGCTGTTTCGTATATGTATGTACCTGCACACACACACACACACACACACACACACACACACACACACACACACGTGTACACATAGGTACACCACACGCCTTTTTGATTATTTTCTCCTTGACAGGTGAATGAGGTATACTTGCCTTGTGAGCATCCAGCTCTGCAGGAAACACAGTGCTGGTATATATGTCCACATAAATGAATATATTGGGGGACAGGCAGTCTGGGTGTAGTGAAGCAATGCGGCCCATATCCACAGGAACCTGTGATTATTACTAGCAACCTGGAGTTCTCACAGCGTTGATAAATTTCTAACTTGCTCTCTCGTGGGATTACAAATCTCTGTTTGATCTAAGGTCATAGCATGTGTGCCAACCAAGCCTTCTTACAACTTATCTATTTCCCAATAATGGATGGACCAGCATTTATAACCCCACAATTCCAGCTCAATAAAAAAGAATTGTTTAGGTCAGGAGGCAGCAAATTACATTCTGTAGGCCAAATCCAGTCTTCACCTATTTTTTTAAATAAAGTCTTTTTGGAAAACGACCATCTCATTTATTAACGTACTAGAGGCTCGGGGCGCAGATTCATGCACCAGTGGGGTCCCTCGGCCTGGCCTGCAGGGATTGGGCTAAAATCAGCTCTCTGACATCCCCCGAGGGGTCCTGGATTGCAAGAGGGCGCAGGCTAGTCCGAGGGACCTCACCGGTGCATGGGGGACTGCAGGAGGGCTCCAGGCATGTCCAGCCCATCTTGCCCAGTCCCCAATTGGTCCATCAGCTGGACCCCAGCAGCAAGCTAACTTACCGGTTGGAGCATCTGCCCCCTAGTGGTCAGTGTGTGTCATAGCTACTGGTCGAAGGGCCAAATAGTCACTTAGGCTTTTATATGTATAGATTGTGCCTCCACAGCAGCCAGGTGGTAGGTGAGTGGTTGCAACAAGACCCAATGGCATGAGAAATTTAAAATATTTACTTAGTTGGGTACAAACTTAAGATGGAAAGCAAGGAAGAAATTAACTCATCAATTGTATTTCAAGTGGACTTCTTTACTAGAGACCAAGATCATTTAGGAAAGAAAAAAAAAGTGGTGTATTATTTTCCTGTGGCTGCTGCAACAAATGATCAGACCTGTGGCTTATAGCAACAGAAAGGTATTCTCTCCCCAGCCCAGGGCCATCTCATCTCAAGATCCTTAATAACATCGGCAAAGGCCCTACTTCTAAATAAGGTCATATTATGAGATGTAAATTTGGGGGAGGGGGCACTATTCAACCCACTACAAGTGGTACAGAATATTTTTGAAAATAATATCAATTTAAATTTTTGTTAATAATGTATTCATTTTGTTGAAAATGCAGTGGAAGTCTTCCTCCTGAACCACAGATCCAGTTTCTCTCCCGAGAAGCAGACAGGATCATCAGCTCCCAAAATACCCATTCAGTCATGTCCTGTGACTCCATTCCTGTCCCCATTTGTACAACTAGCCTAAACCTGGAACACATCTGGACGATGTCTCATGCCAGCAACCACAGGGCATCCTCTTTTCCCAGGCCACTCTGCCCTGACTTCTTCAACAAGCTGGTATTCGATATTGTGGGCATCACTTCTTACTTGGGGCATTTTTCTGCATCTATATGAATTTTTTATTTTTCCTTTTTGGATTTCTAAAGCATTTTGTTCTATTTTGTAATTAGTGGTTGAAATTCCCAATTAGAGGCCAGTTGTTTTTTTTCTCCAAGTTCCTACTTGTCATTTTTCTGTTTGAAAAGCATGGAAAAAAAATGAGTAATTTACAGAACAAAGAGAGCTGTTTTGCATTGCATGAGAAATTGACTTTGGCTGTGTTGATAGGCAGAACAAAGCTGTCAGGAAGCTAGTCCTTGCGAGCCTCAGGGGCCCAGCCAAGCAGCTCCCACGTTTGGGGTACAGACAGATTTCCTCCTCTGACCACACCATGAAAGATTCATTGTCTCTTCCTCAGAAAGTGAAGCGTGTTTTTTCCTTACATAGTGATGCCATTATACGACACAACATGAATTGCTGTGCAGAAATTCCAGCACTTCATCCTCAGAGTGAGGCTTTCTCCTCAGATTTCTGTTTAAAGGTATAATTGTTCTTTTGGTGCTAATAACATGTAATCATCTATTCTAAAGTGAAGCCACAGTTTTTCACTTACAACTTCTATCAGTTTAATTATCTAACACATTGTTGGGTCTAGGGCAGCCGTGGGCAAACTATGGCCCGTTTGAAATGAATAAAACTAAAAAAAAAAAAAAAAAGACCGTACCCTTTTATGTAATGATGTTTACTTTGAATTTATATTAGTTCACACAAACACTCCATCCATGCTTTTGTTCCGGCCCTCCGGTCCAGTTTAAGAACCCATTGTGGCCCTCGAGTCAAAAAGTTTGCCCACCCCTGGTCTAGGGTAAAGGAGTCTTCTCTGGCAAGTCAGTCATACTCTGATTCTTCATTTATTTATCCATTCACTGCAATAGTTATTAAACTTAATTTTGTATCATGTTCTGTGCAAAATACATGCTTTATATGTGGATTCATGCATGAAGATAGCCCTGCCTGATCACCTGATGACATGCCTCATATTGTGTCTAATGCAAGAGGTGGGGCTGGAAATAGCAGCGGTTTAAGCAAAATATGCAGTGTGTTGCCCACTTACACCAAGGAAAGACATCAGCAGGCACTCAGTGTTGGGGTTTCCCAGCCTCTGTCCTCTCCATCACTGCCAATTCTTGGTGCTTGGTTTCCAGTCTCCTGGCAACCTCATGGCACAAAATGGTGGTGGAGCCAACATTCCAGGCAATCAGACAGAAAAGAGCTAGAGGATAAACCAATGATGTCCCTGGTCCCTCTTATCCTTTTAAGCAACTCTCCCAGATTCACCAGGGAGTTCACCTTCTTGCCAGATGCTGCCCCTAGCTGTGAAGGAAGGAGGAGAAACACCGCCCACTGTGCCCCACGATGACATGGCTGAGAAAGAGGCTCCAAGCCGCAGTTACCTGCTTCCCAAAACCACGTGAGCCAATTGCTTAAAATACATCCTGTTGGTTGTTTCTCTGGAGAACCCTGTCTTAGTTCATCCAGGCTATTATAACCAACTAGAGGCCCAGCGCACGATTAAAACATGCGCGTGTAGGGTCCCCTAGGCCTAGCCTGCCATCAGTGCCATGTCCACCGCCCTGCAATGCCTTGCACACTCCACAGATGCTGCTGGCGCCTGAGTGGGGGATGGGGGGGGGGGGCAAGAGGTGCTCCATGCACCTCATGGTGACCGGTTGTTTGGTCATTTCAGTCATGATGCCTCTTGGCCTTTTATTATTATGATACCACAGACTAGTGTCTTATAAACAACAGACATTTATTGCTCAGAGTCCTAGAGGCTGGTTGTCTGAAATCAGGATGTGCCAGTGTGGGGGTTCTGGTCAGAGCCTCTATCCTGCTTTCAAACAATGATACACCTTCTGCAGGTTTCTTTCTGGGTGTTTGTCCTGGTAGCCTTCAGTGGCAGTGTAAGAGGTTTGGTGACCTGAGGCCAACACATGGAGAGGCCATTTAGAGGGAGAGAGGCCCAAGGAACCCCGGTGTAGGTCTTTCCTGTCAGATGCCAGGTATGAAATGAAAGGGCCTTTGAGGTGATCTGGCCACAGTCACTATCTGATGGCCACTGTATGGAAGACCCCAACAAGAACCACCCTGCTGAGCCCAGCCAGCCCCAGACGCATGAACCAAGTGCGAGTTAAGAGGTTGGAAGGGCCGAAACCGGTTTGGCTCAGTGGATAGAGCGTCAGCCTGTGGACTGAGAGGTCCCGGGTTCGATTCCGGTCAAGGGCATGTACCTGGGTTGCGGGCACATCCCCGGTGGGGGATGTGCAAGAGGCAGCTGATCGATGTTTCTCTCTCGTCGATGTTTCTAACTCTCTCTATCTCTCTCTCTTCCTCTTTGTGAAAAATCAATAAAATATATTAAAAAAAAAAAAGAGGTTGGGAGGGTTCGTTGCATGCACAGTGCTATGGAATTGAATGTGTGCATCTCCCAAATTCCCATGTGGAAGCCCTAACCGCCAATGGGAGGTGACTCCGTTTACATGAGGTGATGAGGTGTGGGTCCTGGTCTGGTATGGTTAGGGCCCCTGTCCAGAGAGACACCAGAGCACATGTTCTTTCCTATGTGAGGACATAGCCAGACGGGAGCTGTCTGCCAGCCCGGAACAGGCCTTACCAGAAACCGAACCCACTGCACTTTGCTCTGAATGTCCTGCTTCCAGATCTGTGAAAAATAAATGTGTGTTGTTTAAGCCCTCTCTGTGGTGTTTTGATATAGCTGCCCAGGCTAAGAAGCACAGACAGGTCATCCTGAGCCCACTGAGTAAATTCAGAACGTCCTTGCGGTATAGACTGCATACTGCCCTCATCAGATTCTGATCTGAGCCTCATGCCACTTCTGTACACAGACCAGCCCTGGATGGTCAGCAAATGAGTCCATCTCCACGCACTTGAACTTGACGAAGCACCCACACCCTGTCCTCCCTCCAAGGCCTCACTCATGCCTGTGCCCGTAGACCCATCTCCTGGCTAAGTGGTTTTCTCCCCATGTTCACCCTTGACCTAGCCTTACCCTCCTGGCCTGGCCCCCAGTGAAAGCCCACCTTGGACTTATCCTCAGAATCCAGGTTTCAGGGATGACACTCCTTAAAGTTTGTTTTGAAATTCACATGGGTTTTAAGGTAAAAATTCTCCTCTTCTCCTTGAAATACAAGACAAATCTGGAGATATTTATCCAGAGCAGTGAAAGTGGGATGTTTAGTCAACTGGTGGAAAGTAAGGAGCTCAGCATTCCAGGAAATGTCCTGGAGTCTTTATGTCTTCCCCCTTGAAGGTTTTCCTGTCGAATGTTTGCTATGTGCATGAGCAGGTGAGATTTAGCCAGACTCCCCAATTGCGCTCTTTTTTAATAAACCAGCATAAAGTAGGATTTATTTACATAATGCAATGATCCGTGAAGGTTACCATAACACCAAGGGACCATATTAACCGCTTGGGTGGAATTCATTAGAAATTAACTACCACTTAAATTAATTTTCCCACAGTCACAAGGCTGTAATGGTGGGAGAGGGGACTGTTCATCAGCGGGTGCTGACAGGGGACCTGTCACCGCTGTTATTTATAGGTGAGTGAGTTAACCCGTGGAACAGGCACACCTGGGCAAACTCAGAGCCCCCGACTCACAAAAGCCACTCCGAAGGCCTCAAATTCCTCATTAATAAGTCATCTGGCCCCATGAACCCGTCCTTTCTCACACTGGACGAGAGTGACACAGAGTGACCTACAAACAGGATAACTGTTTTTGAAAACCTCGTCATAAAGCATATGTTCTTACACGCAGAGTTGCTCAGAGCCCCTGTGGCCTCTCTAGGAACCTTCCAGAGTACCGGGTGCAGATTACCTACTCATAGTAGTCCCTTAGAGACTTCAGAGACAGGGTCACCCCAAGAGGAGGGCCAATCCTCAATGAAGAGAGCAAGCTGGCAGGGACCCACTGGGTCTCCTGTAGGAGGGCAGAGAGTGTATGTGTGGTGTGTGTACACATGTGGTGCACATATGTGGTGTGTGTGCATGTATGTGTGTGTGCATCTATATGATGCCTGCATGCTCTTTGTGCTATATGCACCTGTATATATATATATATATATATACACACACACACACACACACACACACACACACACACACACATATGCATGTGTGTGGTATGTGTGCAAACATGTGGCATATGTTTGTGCTGTATGTGCACGCATCTGTATGATGTCTGCATGCAATGTGGTATGTGCATGTGTGTGTGCATGTGTTTGTGAGTGCAGTGTGTGTGTGCACATGTGGGTGTGCACTATGTTGTACATGTGTGGTGTGTTTGTATGTGTACATGTGTGTTGTGTGGATTGTGGTGTGTGTGCACATGTGTGTGAGAGAGAGAGGGTGAGAGGGACAGATGTCATCCCTCTGGGAACCACTGTGTGCGAGGAACATCAGAGGTACTGGGCAGGGAGGGGTGGGTAGGGGCTGGTTGAAAGGCCCACCACCTGGGAAAGAAGGAGGGGGAGGCCAGAGGCCCAGAATGTTGTTGTGGGAAGGTCCTGGGCTCCTGCTGAGGGAGCGGTGGATGGAGTTTAGGTACTAGCTCCCGACTCCCTCCCAGCTGCAGCAGAAAGTCCAGGAGGCCTCAGAGACCTGCGCTTGGGGCCCCTGACAGAGGGTGGAAGGAGCAGCATGCCTGGCCTGGGGCCCTCTCAGCTCTGATGCCCCCTGTGGGACTGGTGCATTCAGTGGGGGCTCTCCCATGCCAGGGCCCAGGGTACACCTAGGGCTGGAGGTGTACCCAGGCTCCAGGCCACCTTTCCCTCTAGATTGGGTTTGGGGAGGGGCAGCCGGAGGCTAGTGAGGACCAGGGTCCAAGGGGCCTCTTGCTGTACTCCTGTCCAGAAGGCCCCAATGTGTCCCAGGCAATGACCACAGGGGCACTCTGAGCTTAGAGAACCTGGTGTCTGGCCCCAAGGCCAGCAAATTGACATGCATTTCTAGGAAGAGAGGAAACCCCCAAGTTTAAATCTAATCAGCGCTACCTCTCACCTGGGTAACAGTTCCACACCATGTCCCCTCCCGGGAACAGAGCTTCTTCTGAAAAGCGCAGGACATGCCAGCGAGCCAGAAACACCAAAATGGAAACGCCGGAGGCAAAGTTGGAGTGGCGGTCACCCAGTGTTGAGCAGCCTCTGGCCTTTGGGAGGGGACCTGGGGAGCATGAAATAGGGGCCAGAAGGGGTCCCCAGATGCCCTCAGGACCAACGCTGCTGTGCCTTCTGGAACCCAAGTCCTGTCACCCTGAACTTGATGCAATGTTGGCTCTCCGTATTCTCCTTCCAGAGGGAGGTTCATGGCTTTCACCAGATTTGTAGGAGGGGCTGTCCCCCAGTGTCAAGGCCCCAGCTCTAAGGGGGGGGCTGCTCTGGTGACACTGTTTGCTTTTGCACAAACTGGGCTGTGGTGTGTCTTTCGGGGAAGTAGACCAATGATAAGCTGCCCTCGTGTCTTTCTATGGCACTTCACACACACACACACACACACACACACACACACACACACACACACACACATCTCTGGGGAGCGTGTAACGACGCCTGATCCAGAAGCACTGGGATGAGCTTCTGGCAAAGGCTTTGCACACATGTGCCAGTCACCTCCTGTCTCAGGCTCACTTACTGTCTCAGGCACGGCCACTGCTCGCTGCCCAGACTTGCCCTCCCCGGCGAGTGTGTGTGAGGGACAAGTGTGGGGGGGACATCAGGCCCTGGCACTCTAGCCCACTTCCCCCGCAGCACCTGCTCCGCGCAGTTGCCACTAGCCTGACTGTGTCCCCCCTAGTGCAGAGCTGAGGCCCCTCCTCCAGTTCTCGGACTGGAAATGGCACATAGCCTGAGGCCACCAGAGTAATGCTGGTGTCACGTGTTAGAAAACATATTTGTTTTGTGTCCTCCAAGGACACATGACAGACATGTGAAAACGGTCCCCGCTTTCCTTTCAGGGACACTGAGTTTACAATTAACTTCTGTCAGAGGCAACGGCGTCTCCTGCGTCCCCTCGGTGTGCCTGCCCACTGCTACCACTTTACCGGGGAAACGCCGCGCGGTGTTTGACACATGTGATTACAAGTTTACAGAACCCACTCACGTTCCTGCTGTTTCTGCTGCTTCTCTTTAGGAAAAGCCACTCATTAGAACCAAACAAGTCCATGTGGGGAATTGGTTACCCCAGCGCAGGAGGCCTCATTTGTCTGCGTGTCTGGGGAACACAGGTGCGCCCAGGGTTTAGGGAATGGGAGCCAACATCCTGCTCCTCGACCCCAGAGGACGGTTTCTCAGAATAGGGGACAAGGGCTGGTCCCAAGCTTCTACTGGGAAAATACATACAAATAGCACCCAGTGCATGCACACCACACACACATATACCCATGTATGTGCACATATGCACCCACACCCATATGCACACATCAAAGCATGCATGCATCCTGCACATGTGCACATCTCACATATGCACATGTGTGCGTCTTGCATGCACCACATACACATAGGTGGGCAGGCAAACACTATATACATGCTCATGCATGCATACACTTGCACATGTACACACACCTATGCATGTGTACACACATGCACTTGCCCGCTCAGGGACAAAGAGCTCTCTTGGGACAGACAGCAGTGGACAGACCTTGGTCTTCAGTGTGGTTGGGGCTGTCTTTCTGCCTCCTGCTTGGTGAGGCCTATGTTCAAGGTGGGCTCCGTGTCCACTGCTCCCCAGGAGAGACCTGGAGGAGATGGCTGTGTGTGCTCAGAGGCTCTAGAGGAGAAGTCCTTACAGATGGCATTGCCCACTTTGTCCCACCCACATGCGTCCAGAAGTGAGGGCAGAGGAGAGAAGGAACCAAGAGGGAGTAGGAGTGACCACTGTCTGTATTGCCACAGCCGTTGACAATAAATCCCAGGAAAAGAATAAGGCCTCCCTCGGGGTCTCAGGGGTGGAGACCCGTGAGCTGAAGCCCCTGCCCAGACAGGCCTGGGTGGGTGGGCCGCTGGGAAAACCCACAGGGCTGTGGAAATGGCTCCTGCTCTTGGAACGGGGGCTACTGCTAGATCCTGGACACCTGACGTGCCAAGAACAGAGCAAGCCCCTGTGGCCCAAGCCCAGGACAATTTTTCGAACTTAATTCTAGAAAGACTCCATGAGGATTTTGTGAAACATAAAAGAAAAGAAGCAATGTGACCTGTATCTGTGTTGTTAAAGGCTTATAATAATTTTTTAAAAATCCTCACCCAAAGATATGTGGTTTTTTGTTATTCATGTTTAGAGAGAGAGGAAGGGAGAGAGAGAGAAAAACCTTGATTTGAGAGTGAAACATTGATCGGTTGCCCCCCGTATGGGCCTCAACTAGGCATTGAACCTGCAACCTTTTGGTGTATGGGACAATGCTCCAACTGAACCACCCAGCCAGGGCAAAGATTTATAAATTTTATTATCTTTCCAAAGAACAAACTCTGGCTTTTAAATGTTTTTGTAGATTTTTCTTCATTGTTTTCTATTTCATTGATTGTTCTTTCTATTTTTATTATTTTTTCTTACTTTGACCTTAATATTCTTCTTTTACTAGCTTCTTAAGGAGGAAGCAAAGATAACTAATGTTACACTTTTCTTTATGTCTGATTTTGGTGTTAAACTTATAAATTTCCCTGTAAAACCTACTTTAGTTGCATCCCAACAATTTTATATTTGATGTGGTTTTTAGTGTTCCAGGTCCATTTCCTTGGGTACATGATAACATCTTTCAATATGTATGTAGAATTGAACTTCCTTATATTTCTTCAATCATAGTCTTAAATATGAGTTCTGTTCCATTGTGTTAGTTTACTCTTTAGATACGCCATTACATGTATGTTGTGTATTCTTTGATAGGCTGTTATACCTATTGTTTTCTCACTTTTTTGTCTCCATTATTTCAGTTTCCATTTTGCGGGGAGAGAGATCTTTTTATTTCCATCTTCTAAATCTCTTACCAGGCTTTTGGTGATATATGTTTTCCCCTTGCTGGTTCTCTTGCCCTGTTTCATCTTTTGAGGACCCACCAGGCTGTTTTCTGCAGCAGCTGCCCCATTCTACACTCCCACCTGCCATGTCTGAGGGCTCCAATTTCTCCTCGTCCTCAGCAGGGGTCTTGCTTTGAGCTGTCTGTGCTGGGTGGAGAGGCAGGGATAGAGGACTGAGGCCTCAGGGAGGGTCCAGCCACCAACAGGATGAGGTCTCTGCTCCCACCCTCCACATCAGCCGCAGGCTCAGCTGTGGGAGCTGGAACAGAACTGTGCCCTCGTTGGAACGAAATTGCCCTTGTGAAGCCCTCAGCTACATGTGGTCACGGAGCCCTATGGTGGCCAATGGACACGAGCTCCGTGCAGAATAACTCCAGGAGGTGATCACTTGCCCACATGTGATCTCTGCCCAGAATGAGCTTGTTATGGTTGTGGTAGGGGGGTCCCATGGCCTTGTTCTCCCCACTGGATACCTCAAGATTCTCCGAGGGAGTCAGGTGCCCTGGCTGAGAGGTGATCGCCAGAGCCTGGGGGCAGCCAGGGGACAGCAGAGCCACCCTTGCCCGACATATCAGGACCCAGGCAGCTGCCGCTTTTTGCCATGCCCTTGAGCCAACCTTGACTCATCCACTCAGCACCTTTGCCTAGTTTCCATGCAAATCCCACTCCACCAGACTTTCCCATTTGGCAAGTGAGCCTTTGAGGATTGCAGCTCCCATTTCGACAGAGAACTCAGTGACCCCCGCACCAAGGGGCCAGCTTTGGTCTGGACCCTGTGCGGCTGCTGAGGGGCAGGCTTCTGGTCCTGTCCTCCTCTCTAGACAAACAGGGCTTTCTGGGACCTCCAGCTTTCTTGCCAGCCCTCCATGTGTCTGAACAGATCCTGGACAAGCAATGGTGGGGTCAGGATTTCTCCTGACACCCTAAGCCAGGGGTGGGCAAACTTTTTGACTCGAGGGCCACAATGGGTAGTTTGCCCACGGCTGCCCTAAGCACAGCTCCCTCATCTACACGTGTTTTCTCCCTCCCTGGCTCCTGTCATCCTTTCTGGCTCCTTGCCTCTCCCAGGGCTGATGGGGCTTCCTGTACCAAAACAGGGCCCCACTTCTACCTGGATGGGCCATGGGAACCCACACTACCACCTTCCCAGACCCTGCTACTACCCACCTCCACCTGCCAGGTTGCAGCCCCTCTGCCACCACCTGTGAGACAGGAGACGCATGGTTGGGCACCAGCAGAAAATACAGCGTGTTTCCCAGATCCTTGGGCATCTTCCCTGGGTCCTTCCTGTGTCTCCGCCACCTCACCCCGGCCCTCACAAGGATGCAGGCCTCCCTGCACCTGACCGCTTGAGAACCCTGGGTCCTGAGGAGCTCGCAACGGACCCTTTTAATTTTGCATAAAGCCAAGGGAATTAGCATCAGGTAGGAGCAGCTTTGTGCACATCGGTAGGCAAAGATATCCGCTTGGCTCTCGAGCTGTTAGTCCAGCTGTGGCTTCTGTTTTTACAAGATTTCATTTCCATTGGCGTTGCTGCTTTTTAATAAAGAATTTTTCATCTCTTTTTCTCCCAACCAAAATAACATTGTAGCCAAACTGGGATACCCATTTTTCTGCTTCAGAAGAAAAAAATAATAAAGCCGCCTTTTGAAGCCATCTGATTTTTTATAATTTTAATTAACAAATTCTTTGTGTAGAACATGGAGTCTATTCTAAAAAACACCATCTTTTCTATTTGTTTTGAGCTCTAGGACTTTCTGTTTCTCAGCGATACTACGCTAAATTAACTTTACATATTCTATTTACAAGTATATTATATTTCATGTATATGAGTCAATTATTCATGTATCTAGAAACATAACAGGTTTAATTAGGAATTCGCCTCCAGTTCGATCAGGAATTGTTTTCTTCGTTCTTAAAATTGTTCTCTTGTTTCTTCTAACCTGGCTACATAAAGAGGAAAGTGATGATTGTGAGAACAAGAGATTTTAGTTCTTCGTCAACCCCATTCCTTGGGAGGTCATGTGGAATTGAACAGAAATTGAGTTTTGGGGATTGATAAATAATGGGAAAGCTTCTCCATGTTTTTTCCAAGTTATCTCAGCACTTGGCAAACAACCCAACACAAACAGCTGGGGGAAAACTTCCGAGTCTGCACATGGGGCTCCAACAGTCACACTGAATTTCTTGGGACCCCCCTGTGAGGCCAGTCCTGGGCACTCTCACAGGAGGGGGTGGGGACAGTTTGGACTTTGTGGTCCTCTGTGATCCCGCGGTCTCTGGATTGCAGACCACGGCAAAGAACTCAGAAGACCCCTGAGTCCCTTCTCCTTCCCCCTCCACTCTGAGGCAGGACAGGTGACAAGCCAAGTCTCCCAGCAGAGTAGGGACAACGTTTAGAACACAGCAAATAATCATAAACAGCAAGCATGACACCTGAGTCCCCAGCCCCAGCGTTGCCGATGATCTGCCTTCTCTAGTACTGGTGACGACATGGACGACACTCCCTCACCCACAACACGCACCCCGCCCCACCCCCGCCCCAAAGGCAACCCAAGTGTCTTGCAGATTCCCACCTATAATACAAGCACGTTCTTTCCCTTTACTCATAATAGTTTCTGTGCACACAACTTGCTCCAGAAGACGGTTCAGGTGGTGGGTCTAATACGGTTTCTCAATGGAAGGGCACCTCCCTGAAACAGCAGGGCACCTGCTCTCACATTGTGGTCAGGCAACACCTGACTTCCTGAAGCAGTGGCCCAGGCGGGCATAGTGGTGGCACAGTGGAGGTGGGGAACGAACTCTCATCCCAAGGCTGAGAGGGGGAAGGCAGGTCTCGCTACCCCATGATTCCTGCCTATGTCCGCGGGAACACGGAATCCTCCCACCGTCTCCACGTCTGCACACGGGATTCGCTTCTCCTGTTGGGAAACCAGACGAGGCAAACACAGCTGTCTCCATTTTCTTCCGTTCAGAATCGGCTACACCGACCGTTTCCACACTGTCCAGGAATGTTTGACTTTCAGCCACTCGGTTTCATTTCAAACCAACACATGTTCTTGCTGCAGCGAAGCAGGGGTGTTGTTTGTTCCAAAAGGAATAACATACACAGCTGTGACATAAACACAAATAATTGGCTCTATGACATTCCTAATAAAAAAGACATGTTGATTTTGTTGTAATGGCAAATTTATGGCATATCTTTCTGCTAAGTGAGAACAAATGTGGTCTAGGCCTGAGCATCCCTTCCGTAAACCAAGACTGCCCTCTACGGACACACGGGCTTTCTCGCGGCCGCCCTCCCATCCTCCAGCTGCTCGGGCACCTGGGGAATGAGGGCCACTTTCTAAACTAAACAGCCTTCAGGGTGCTGTTCCTTTTTGCCGCCCGTTTCACAGCAGCTCATGGGGGCAGGTGTTCTCCATCGATTTCCATCAGAGCTAGGCTCCGAGATGGACACCCTCATCTGTGGCCCCAAGGCCTATAACTTGGGATTCTTGGAAATTCCCCGGGTGACAGGCCCTCAAGAAGCAGCATGCCTTGGAAATGCCGACCACTACAGAGAGAAAGAGATGCTTGTGGGGAGAAAAGCTGGGTCCAGAGAGAGATCTCTACAGTCAGGGAGATGGGTGGGCAGGCAGGAGACAGCGGGGCCACAACGACAGCTCTTCAGAGCTGTCGAGTGGCTGCCATGTAACCATTTGCGAGGCCGGGCTGGAACACACAGGTGGATGATGATCGGTCCTCATACAATGAAACGGGCTAGAAAAGCAGTGCTTCTTGCACGCCTGCAACCTCGATGAAACACGGGCAGGAAGAAAATGCCCCGGCGGAAGGGCCTGAGACCCCAGCAGCACTCACATTCTGGTCAGGCTACACCTGACTTCCTGCCCATCAAAATACAGGGAGCAGGGTTTGCTTTGCAGAGGTCAAGTCCACACACACAGGGTGCTCAGCGTGCTCTCAACGTGCCCAACAGACGAGTCTCCAGGGAGACGAAATGAGAGCTGCAACCAGGGTTGCAACTCTGACTTCTAAGTACATACCTGAGTCACAACCACCCCTGTTGTGACAGGTAAATACCTGAGCCTATTTCCCAAATTGTTGCAGCTGGTCAGTGGGAGTCTGCACTGATCTCTACCCACTAACGCCACGTGCGGCCTGCTAACTGTGGACTCATGGTCAGCTGTGCCCAACCCCCTGCTGTGTGGCGAGGAGGCAGCTTGGTGATATGATGCGGAAACGGGAAATGGCTCTCAGATTTCCTCAATAGAGAAAGGTCTTGGGGAACATTTACCTAATCAATAATTGTGCAAGAAATGACCACTCAAAGCCAGCTCTCTCTCTCTGCTTCTGTTCATAACCCTTCGAGGGGACAGGCCTTCGAATGCCTGAGCGACCCCCAGCCATGGCAACACTCCTTCCTCCCCTGGGGCTTCCTGCTGGTCTGATGCCCACACTGGACAGCACAGGAAACCAGGAAATGCGCCCCAGTGGGCCCCCAGGGTGATGGTTCATATTTCCACAGTGACCAGGCACCCACCGGCACACAGGGTTCACCCCCAGCCGACTCCTGCTGTCCTCAAACTCTTAAAGCTGGAATTCCACTTGCTGAAGTGAGGATATCAGAACACAGTGCCTGGCATTGTCCCCCTGAGTGTTGGCTTAAGTGAGCAATGGAAGGAGGGGCCCAACTGGGACAAGAGGAAATGCCCACTCATTCTTAATGGCAGAAGAGTCTAGAAATCCAGGTCCCTCTTGCCAAAAGTGAAAGCCAAGTTCTTATCTTAGCGCAGGTTCTCATTGGCCAGTTTCACACTTCGTTAAAGCTGTAAGAGGGAGGAACACCTTGAAACTACTCCAGGACGCCATCCCCAAGGTGTCACTTCACGGCCAACACACTTGTCATGGGCACCTTGCTGGGATACGCATTTTGTTCTCCTTTTTTCAGTTCAACATGTTCCTACACTGACTTCTACTAATTATTGTTACTTTCCCCAAACCACTTTAGCTGTGCATGTTGTCCTGGTTTTAAGTCAGCGGTGTAGTACAGGCTGTAAAGTCAACATGGAGTTTGCATCCACATCTATGAATTTCTATGAAGGATCTCATGAATTTCAAAATGCATTGGATTGGATTTCTGTCCTTATAAATTAAACCAAATGTGGCTTTCATCCCCGAGCCCCTGTCCCCTTGGCTCTGCTGGCTTCTCATGGAACTGAACACAGTCAAACATTTCAGTCGGATGGGGTTTCATTTTGTTCTGTTGCCAAACCCTGTACAAGAAGGGACTTTTTTAACTTAAAAAATATATAACAGTTTGTAAAGAGTTAGCACTCTGTTCATATTCTGGATGAAAACCATATTTGGAAATAAAGGAGACTCTCAAGAGTTTTAATAATGTGGAATTTACTGACCACATGGAACAACCTTTTTCAGATTTGAACTTCATATTAATTTTTAATACTTTTCAATAAGATTTTGCACTTCTCAAAATAAGCACACTGTCGTTAGAATGGGCTGACAGCGCTGTCAGAATGTGTGAAGATTGTGAGTTTTACCACTTTCTTAGGATAATTAAATGTCCACCATAGGACCCTCCTTACATAAACAGCATAAGGTCACTCTTTGCAGAGGTTCCCACTCCTAGCGAGCTGCAGGCTTCTCCCTGGGCCCCCCGACCTCACCAGGCCCCGCAGCCTTTGATACAGGGGCAGGGGTGAGGGAAGCAGGCAGGACAGGGGTGCAGAGAGAGGGCAGCAAACTTGTTCTTAGAAGGCCAGAGAGCAGATATCTTTGGCTTTGTAGGCCTCACGGTCTTTGTCACAGCTACTCCACTCGCTGTGAGCTTCAAAGCAGCCACAGACAATTCATGGATGAGTGAGAGAGACCGAGTTCCAACGAAATGTTACTTATAAAGACACCAGGGATTCATCACCCCTGTGGCATGGGCCCCAGTCTGACTCGGGCATGAGCTGTGAGGCCAAAGCCAGGCCAGTCCACACCCAGAGCACACTGGGAGCCACAGGCCTGGGCTGACCCAGGTCATCAGATTCCGGGCAGTGTGCTCAGAAAATAGGCTGCTGGGTGTTCCCTAAAACCTCCCCAGGGGGTTTAATGAGAACACAGCTAGAGACCGCTGGTAAGAGGGATAGCATGTGGCACAGAGCACACAGGAGCATGTGTGTGTGCACGCGCACAGACATACAAGTGTGTGCATACACAAATACACATATACGCACAGCACATGCAGACACATACATGCACCACAGCGAGATGCACCAGACATACACTTATCTGCATACACACATACACATAAAGGCACATATGCATGCCCAGACACTCAAACATGCCTGTAGACAGACAGACACACACACACACCTTACTCTAGTTGACCCAGTACAATTCCTGACAATCCAAATTTAGGAAAAGGATGTTTTTGTAATCACCCCTTCTATTAGACTCTGGAACAGTTGACGTCCACTTTGACCATCACAGAGAGGAAATGGACACAGCTCCCCAGGCCCAAGGAGAGCAGAGCCTGGAGTCCCGCAGGCCGGCTGTGCAGCTGGCATGGACCCACTCCCTGGGATGCCCTTCATCAGCCACACGGGAACTAGGAAAAGGGAAACCTGCTAACACGCTTGGGAATGTGGTCACAGGCCCACACGCAGAAAATAAGCACCTCAAACTTCTAATTCAGGAGGTGTGCAAAGTCCTTGTGGCAACTCCGCCTTGGGGGTCCTGGAGAGGAACCAGCTTTCCAGCCACGCTGAGCTGGGGGTGGGGGGGCTGCTCCGCGTGGGCCCCACCATGTGGCCGAGAGCTGCTTTCCCAGCCGTCTTAGATTTCAGAGGAGATACACATCCTTCTTAGGCTCGGCCTCCGCAGAGTAAGGGGCAGAATTTATTGGAGAGTTTTTTAAATGACTAATAGTTTGTATTCACAACATAAAACTTAAAAGATATAGTTCATCTAATAAAAAGTGAGAGCACATCTTTACACCCCCAGCAAATCACCTGGGCCTCAGAAGTGATGTCTAGTGACAGATGCGTGTTTGTTCTCCTGATCTTTCTTGCGTGTGCATGCATGTCCTTCTGTGCCGTGTCTGAGTATGTTTCTAAGAAAGTTACCTAGAAACAGGCCGAAGATGAGATTGATTTGACTGAGTCATGCTGAGCTTGCCCATCAAAAGTCTCTATTTTTCTGGCGTCCAGGGTCACTGGTGAGAAGTCTGATGCATATTTAGTTTTCCTCCTTTTCATCCTAAGCTGCTCACTTCCTCCGGGAGATATTGGGCCTTTCTCTTGCACTTGGTGTTCTGAGTTTTGGGAGATCGGTCCAGAGCCTAACGGTGGCCTCAGGCCGGTTCTCCCTTCATTAACCTCCTTAGCCCTCGGTGAGTCCAAGCTGACCGTTTGTTTCTCTTCCTCTCTGAGAACTGTTATGATTTATTCAATTATCCTCTCCCCACTTTCTTTTCCTCTCCTGGAAGTCCTGGAGAAACGCTGACACTGTGGGCTAAGCGACTACACCTTCTTACTCGTGCCTGTGTGTCCTACGGGATCCCTTCGATGGCAGCTTCCAGCTCACTGATTCCATTTCAGCCCTGTCCGTACCCTGGGACTCCAGGAAGAAAGGAAGATCCGAATGACCCCAGGCAGCTTTCTTGCTACCTGAGTGCCCCTGCTCCCACCAGCAGCCCTTGTAGAAGCGGTAGCAATGCCTGCTATCCAGGACATTGTCTGAGGGGCTCGCGGGAGGCTGGCTTCCCCCTGACCATCCAGTGGGTCCTCCTGCCACATATGTAGTCTCCTGGCTTGACTTGGACCAAGGACAAACAAGGGTGAAGTAAGCTGGGTATTGAAGTCCCTGAGGTGCCTGTGCACCGAGGCTGAGGGTCAGATCAGGGAAACACAGCAGGGGAGACGTGGGAGGTGATTTCCACCTGACAGAACATGCAGACAGCACCTCTGTCTACGGGGTAACGTGCATTGGCTGAAAGGTTACACAGATTGCAGGCAGAGCAGTAACATCATCGGAGGGACACTTTAAGATGATATTGTATAACCAGAAGTTGGGAGAGCTTTGTTATTTATAACCTTAAAGGAAAATCAGGTACCTTTTATTTTGTTGAGCTGTGTATTTTTGCAGGGCAAGGACACCTTACAGAAACACAGAGTAGTGAGACTGAGTAAATCATTTGCAGATCATATGGTAGACAAAGGGTTGATCTCCTTACTATACAAAACCCTCTTACTTCTTATTTAGAACAAGACAAGCAATCTAATGGGAAAATAGCAAAGAATAAGAGCAAGCCGTTTGCGCAGCCTCCCTGGCAAACACCAAATAAGGACTGAAAAGATGCGCGGTCTCACCTGGGGCAGCCAGACACAGACCCAAAAACAAAGAGCACGCCTCAGGGAGAGCAACACAAAACTCACTTTTTGCACTCCTGTGTGTTTCTGGCCAAGGCGTGAGTTGAAATGACCCTTTGAGAAGTTTATGGGGCCACGTGTCTAAATTGAAAGTGGATGTATTATTTTACCCAGCAGCCACATCTGGGAGATTATCACACAGCAACATGAGCATTTGTGTGGGATGATCCACGTTTCGGGGTGTCTCTTAGATCAGTATTCGTATTTGCAAAAACTGGAAAAGTTCTTGAAATAACTTCCATTCCTGTAAAGCAGTGGTTCTCAACCTTCCTAATGCCGCCACCCTTTAATACAGTTCCTCATGTTGTGGTGACCCCCAACCATAAAACTATTTCCGTTGCTACTTCATAACTGTAATGTTGCTACTGTTATGAATCGTAATGTAAATATCTGATATGCAGGATGGTCTTAGGCGACCCCTGTGAAAGGGTCATTCGACCGCCAAAGGGGTCGCGACCCACAGGTTGAGAACCGCTGCTGTAAAGCATTTGAACAGAGCTGGCACAGAGCCAGCACTCCAGACGTGTGCTTAAACCCATGAAGCTGCGGGTTTTTATAGTTTGGAGGTACACCCAGGGGTTGTCAACAGGCTCTGTAACATGTCAGCTTTCAGCAGGAGGTGTTGACGGAGAAGCAGCGAGATGGGCACTGAGAGGAAAATGGAAGGTCTGGACACAATGGGTCCTGCTTTTGTTTAAAAATAAGAAGAAGAGAGAAAGGCCACTGGGATGTGCAATTCAAGCTGCGCGTGTGTGCACGCGTGTAGAGAAAGATTCCGAGGATAATAGCGGGTTTCTGGCGGTGCACCTCAGAGACACGGGCTGGGGACGGGGAGGGAGACGGAACTCCCTCACCACATGGTTTGACTTGCTACAGTGAACATACACTGCTCTGGTAATTAAAACGTCGACTAACACAAAACAAAACAAAAATTAAATGGAGTGAGAAACTGTCATAATAGTTTAGATCGCTAGGTCAGACGCGTGGTCTCAAAACGAAGGGTAGCGTGCAGGCTTTTTTTTTTTTTTTTTTTTTTTTTTAAGAAAACAAAGACCTCCCTCCCTGGGGTATTAGTTTGATTTGGGGCGAAACCGTCCAGCGATAAAAGCGGGCATTTCAGGACGGAGGAGGGTGGTCAGCAGCAAAGACCAGTTTGCACATGAATGGGATGTGTGTTCCAAAGCGACCAGGAAGCCAAGTGACCTCCAGGGGACAGCACAGCATGAGGGGCCAGGAGAAGCAAGGGGCCCATCGCTGTGGCCACACTGCCCCACCTCCCACCGTGACCGGCAGGAAAGCTGCAGAGGGAGGCACAGCTTTTTGGCCCCTCCTTGTGTCTCCTCTGTGTTCCCTCAGGGCCAGTCCTAAGGGTCAGGACACCAGAGCATGCGGCCCTCCCTGTTCTGCCTTTCTAGAAGGGGTGGGAAGGAATAAAATAGTCAGTCTGGCCGGGATGAGTGCTATGGGGGGGGGGGGGGCACTCTCCACTGTCAACAGGGGAGTCAGAAAGGGCTCCTGGGAAGGTGCCCTTAGAGGGAGGCCTGAGGGGAGAAGGGAGCCACAGACACCTGGGCAGAGAGACCAGGCAGGAAGAGCAGCCAGGGCAAAAGCCAGGCTGGAGCCTGAGACCTAGAGGACAGAGGCCGGAGGGCAGAGGAAACTGGGAAGAGGCGGGGGTTCAAGGGGTGGTTGCTGGGGGCTAGGGAGTGTTTCTAAAATTTTGCACAGACATGGGACAGGCTCTGCACAGATCCCCCTGGGTGCTGGGATGGACTGGACCTCGGGCACCAGGGAGAAGGCAGGATTCTGGGGAAGGAGGCTTTGCAGGGCTGCAGGGGACAGGGGAAGGCATGGGGGGCAGGGGAGGGGGTGCCCTGAGGAAGGGGCTCCCAGGGCTTCAGCTTCCCTGGCTGTCAGCACTCGCCCCAGATGGTCCCGCTCACGTGCTCTCTCTCTCCATCTCCCTCTCCTCTCTCCTTCTACTTTTTGAAGATCTGGCAGGTCTCCCTGGCTCCTCCCCTAAGAATAATTCCTTACAATATTTCTCAGGGAAGATAAACAGTCAAAACACTCTGTTGTTAAGTCACTGGAAAATAATGCTTTCCTCCCCGGGGTCTTGTCACCAAGTTGATACATAATTAGGTTCTTTTGTGTTAGCCTGTTTTCCATTTTCAGGATTGCATTTTCTCCTTTTTGCTCAAGTTTTTTCTTCTTTTGTACAAAGCGCAGATCACTCCAGAGCCAGCACACACCAGGCTGTTGGGAGACTCGCCCCTCCCCTGGGAGACCATCACGGACTTTGGTCCTAGTCTCCCAGTGCTTCCTTCTGCAGCGTGCACGGATGCCTGCACGGATCCCACGTCGTGGCTGTAACTCAGTCTCCCATGCCCGGGGCACCGGGGCAGAGGTGACCACGCCCAGCTTGCTGGCCAGTGTGCAGGATGAGGGGGCAGGTGGCTGGGTCTGGGTGCTGAAACCTGGGCTCCCGGGTCCTGGACGGGGCTGTGGATAGAGCCCCTACCCGGTCTCGTCATGTTGGCCTGGGTTCCAAGGTGGATGGCCTTTGGTGACTTAGCTTTGTAAAGTCACCCAATGTCACTTCCTCCCAGTCAGGGGCCTGGCCAGAGGTAAAGGTGGGAACGGGCCCCAGCCATGGTGGCCTTGCCATCGTGAGGGATGTGCAGGGCAGGGCTAGGAGGCAGCACCTCTGGGAAGCGCACCGTGCACCATGTTACGTGTGCTCTTTCTATACCACGGCACACCTCCACATCCTTGTGGTGGCTTCACACCCTGCAAACTGCCAGCAATGAACCCAGCAGAATCAGTGGGACTTGCCCAGCACAGCTCTAAGATAGGGCTTGGCCGGGGGGGGGGGGGGGGGAACGGGGGGGGGGGAGGGCGGGGGGGGCGTTGCTGGGCCAGGGGGGTGGGAGGGGGGCGCTGTTTGGTTTTGCCTGTGGGTGCATCTGGAACTTCACTGTCACACTGATTTTCTTTTTCTTTTTTTGTAATTGAATTTGTTGAGGTGACATTGGTTTGAAGCTATACAGGTTTCAAGGGAACAATGAATAAAATTTCATTTGCCACACAGATTTTCATTTCCAGGGGAGAGGGTACAGAGCCAACCTCCGTGTATGTTTCCTTGTGAGTGTTCTCCTGTTAGGTGTCCTGTCAGCTGCCTTATTATTACTATTATTATTGTTATTATTATCATTGAGGTGTAAAGGGCATATAACATTATGTTAGTCCCAAGTGCACATTGTAATGATTTAGTGTTTGTATAAGCCCTGTGAGTCTTTTGTGCATCTTTGTATTGGGTCGTCTATCTTTTCCTTATATATTCTGAAGCCTATTGTCTGTTTCTGTCATCAGTGTGGCTCTTGTTCTGTTATTGCTGCTCCCTTTAATAAGCCCTGAATAATAATAAGCAAAGCTGGACCCAGTCTCTAAACAAATAGTGAGTGTATGCAACACGGAGGTGCTGGCCCAAAGCCCAGGCATGGCCCAGCCCCAGCCTCTCCGTGGCGACACAGTCCAGCAACATCCTGTGTTGGGGAGGGGGGGCACGGGGGGAGAGGGGGGCAACTCTCCCGGCGTTGATTGGGACACCGGGCATCCGATACCTCATTCACAGCAGAGCATAAATACTTCACTAAAGCCTCCATTTGTCGTTTGTGCACAACACTCCGGAGCTCATGCAATATGAACTATGGTTTGTAATGGCCTTCATGTGCAGGTCTTTGGGGAAAATACTGGTTTCAGGAAGACAAAGCAAATTGCAGGCATTCCTAAAGGGGCCGGACTCCTGTTCACAGAAATACATTGAACCTGACTGAGGATCTCTCGTGTTGTCTTTCATTGGTTGCAAAACGAGGTCTGCCTGTCAAAGTCATGTGTGGCCAAATGTCCTGGGGCTGGAAACCCAGGTAGAGTGGCTAGAGATTCCAGGAGCAGAACCCAGGTGGTGTCTAGGGAGTGGGCGGGGTGGGCTGACCACACACAGCACCTCCCCATCGCAGGGGAGCAGTGGTCGGCTGGGCCCTCCAAGGCCTCTCCTGAGACACCACTCATAGTGCCAGGAAGCTCAGCTTCCAGTGCCAGCCTGACCCCTCCTCGGCCCCTGGTGCCCGTGAGCTCAGGAGAGGGGGCGATCACTGTTGTCCCAAGGCCCAGGCCTTCCAGGCCCTGATCTTCCAACCTCTCCAACTCTGAGCGAGGGCTCCAGGCTGCCAGCCTCTTCTCAGCTCCTATGCACAAGCGAGGGGTGAGGAGCCAGCCTAGTGACTGGTTCCAAGTCCTGGGCACCTGCACCTCGGCTAGATAGCAGGTGCCTGACAGTCCTGCCAACGACTGGGGCTTATTTTGGTTGCAGGCAGAGGCTCTGCGCTGTGTCTCCCCATCTCCTGGTCTGGAGGGCCCACTGGAGACTCACCAAACCTCTGCCCTGACTTCCACACTGCCGGATTAGTCTTACGGAATCCGGCCCACCATGTGACCTTATTTTAACTTGGGGTCTGGAAGGAGATTTGGAAGACTGAAGAATGGGGAGAAAGTAACTGCTTATGAGCAGTTCTGGTCCTCAAGTCCCTTTCCCTGTGGGGCCATGACTCAGCCCCCCATGGGGTAGGGGTGTTGGCTCTGCCCATGGTGAGCACCTGAGGGAGCAGCGGCTGATGGGCTGCCATCCTATTATTGTCAAAGCCTGGGAGGATGGTAACAGCCCCACCTTACATCTGAGAAAATGGAAAATAAGAGAAATTAGTTGATGTGCTCCAGGTCCTAGCCCAGGACTTCACGCACAATTCCCAACATGGTATAGTACATCCAGGGTGGCCATGTCCCGGTGCATTCCCTGCAGCTCCGGCTCGCAGGAACCAGCTGCACAGGAGCTGGGCAGTGAGAAGGCCACTCCAGCCCCACCAGCGTGCACTGTGCCAACTCGCCTGTGGGCCCGGACATTCAGGAATCCAGCGTGGAGGCCTGTGGGCCTGGTGTCAGCCCCCTGCCAGTCCAGCTACATGGAGGCTGGTTCCAGACAGAGGCTGCCTCCTCCCAGGCTGCATGGAGAAGCTTCAACGCCCCCCACCCTCACCCAGGCCTTGTTGGGCTCCTGCTGGCTCAGGCCTGCCCACCATGCCCCGTCTGTAACGCAGCCTGCACACCACAAAGCCCACATCTTTCTTCCCTGGCTTTTTTTTTTTTAAAGAGAGAATGGAAAGGAATTTTTTAAAAAAGGAAGGAAAGACTAAGAAGGAGATGCAGGAGATAAAGGGCACATGTGGGTGACAAAGAAACTATGACATAGTCAAATTTTATTAATGGCTCACCCATATGCATTCAGAGGATAATTAACTATTCACAGGTGAAGTCAGCTGATAGGAGTGGCTGTCTTGAGCAAATCGAATGAGCTCCGATTATATCAATAGTTTTCAACCAGTGTCCCTGGTTATCAAACCATCAAATAAATTTGTCCACTCTCTTCCTTTGGGGGGAAAAACTTTAATTATCCAGCCCCAGTGTATGGCAGGTCATTAATAAAACCTAGTTATCAGGCTGCAGGTTCGGGAGTTTTACTGTTATCCATCTTTTATCTAAATAAACATTTGGGAAATGTCCTTAAAATTATTACAGATGCTTTGCCCCCGCCCCACAATAGGAATTTCTAAATGGAGCCCCCCGCATCAGACACACAGTGCGTGGCGTCTGTCCCCGCGGCCTCGGCGGGCGGATCCCTGCGCGGGGCTGCGCCTGCGTTGATGGATCGGGACCTGCAAATGCAGATAAGGGGGCGCCGCGGCCGCCCGCTCTCCCTAATGTCATTTACGCGCCTTTGTGTTATGCATGCGTTCCTGATTTCCATGCCACATAGATCAATGACAAGCGGAAGAGCCGAACGGCCAGTAATAGCACAGAGCAGGGCCCTTGGTCTTCCTTCCCAGTGCGGGATCCAGCCGTGTTCTTCATGGGAAGAAAGAATGCTTCAAAAGCATTTATTATTCCATTTCCAATAGAACGAAGGTCATTCTAGAGAAACCTCCGAGAGCGGTCTATTCTGTGTTACTACATACAAAAGCACATTACGTTTGTGGTGTGTGCTTACCCTTGGAGATTCCGTGCTCCGGGCAGGAATTTGTAGAACCCACATTAGGCAGGAGACAGGAAAACAACACCGTCCCACAGTGCCTGCTCCAGGGCAGCATTTCCCCTGTGGTCACTCCACTTCTGGGCACCACATGAAGGGATTTCAGTCCAGAGAAGCTGGAGAGGACCCTGCTTCCAAGTGCAGACAGGATGAACCAAAAATAGAAAAGCAGACTGCCCTTTATTGAATACTAGAGGCTCAGTGTACGAAATTTGTGCACTGAGGGGTGGGTGTCCCTCAGCCCGGCTTGCACCTTCTCACAGTTCAGGACCCCTCAGGGGATGTCCGCCTGCTGGCTTAGGCCCAATCCCCGGGGGATCCAGGATCCCTTGCTCCTAACCGCCCGCCTGCTTGCTCCTTAGGGATTGGCTCGCCCCTCCTTAGTGCTGCCCCGGAGGCGGGAGAGGCTCCTGCCACCACCGCTGCCCTCACCAGCCATGAGCCCAGCTCTGGCTGAGTGGCCACTCCCCCTGTGGGAGGGCACTAACCACCGGGGGGCAGCTCCTGTGTTGAGCATCTGCCCCTGGTATCAGTGAGCATCATAATGACTGGTCGTTCGGTCATTCCACCTTAACAGTCGCTTAGGCTTTTATTATATAGATTATGTAAATGCCTGAGAAAGGACGGTAGAAAACATAATGCTGGGTTTATTTTCTTTCTCCCCTCCTCTGGTCTCTCAACAATTGCCTAAATTGCTGGATGGAGACAAAAGTTGAGGAAAGATGGCTGCTGGGATATTTACCAGATAGAATGTATTCCAGGTGGTCCGGGACTGAGATTCTATTCTGAATGGTCCAGGCCTGAGGCCCATATTCTTGATGATCTAAGCTGAATGTTTGTATTCTGATGTCCAAGGCTGGAGGCTCCTAGTCCCGATAACCCAGGCCAGGGGCTGTCAGTCCTTCACCAGCCCAAACCACAGAGGCAGCTCACACTCAAGTCGGTGGGGATAGAGCGGTCCTAGCCCTTTCTGTTTCCTTCCTTCATACAGATATTAAAGGGGAAAGCAAACTGCTGGCATAGCCTTCACACCACACAGACTGCTACAGGAAACGTGTTTGCAGGAATGAAAGGTGGGATGTGATCAGAGCCCCTGCCCATGTGGCCCCCGAGTGTGCAGGTTTGGGGTGACCAAACTTAACCAATCAGAGCAGTGGCCTCAGTCTGAGCCTGGAGAAGGACAGGTGGAGACGGCTGTGGGTGAGCAGTGGTGGCACAGGAAGTCCTAACCCTGGTATGGAGCCTAATTTAGGCTCTTTCATTTTCTCATCGAGGCTGTGGGCTGTTGGGAACTCAGCCATGAGGAGTGATTGGTCCCTTTGGCAAATTGATAGGCACTCAGGTTGTGAATCACCCAAATAAATCCCCCAGGACCAAAGTGCTAAATTGTTTTGCACATGGTAGAGATTACAATGCACAATTAAGAATAATTTCCATTTCCTTACCCCATATTGGTAGTTCCTTGCTCCCCCATAGTTATCTCCTGGCTCTGTGGAGTTCCTGACATGGAGTGAGTGCTGGCCATGGAGACCCAGGACAGGCAAGGAGCTCTCACTGGACGTCGGGGTCTGCGTCACTGGGGAGGAGTGCGGAGGACTACGTGAGCGCACATTTGTTAAACCGGGGAGGGTTTGCTTTAGTCTGAAGCATCTGTGCTCCAGCATCTAGAGCTGCGCCCAAGACAGTGGCACAAGCCCCATGCACCTCGCCTCAGCCGTGAGGGGCCAGGTCCCAAAGACCTTGTGCAGAAAACAATAAGATGTAAAATAGCTATCAAGTACAGGTTGAATTATCTTATTTTGACTATACTGAATCACACCTGCTTCTTCTCGCTAAAATAGCACTGTGGCTGGTGTTACGTTGCTGCTGGATGCAGGGTCTATACATCTCAGGAAGGAGGGTTGTCTTCCACTCCATGAGGAGACCTGGACCCAGCCACCCTGTGGGCACCACTGCCGGGAACCCAGCCTGGGACTCAGTGGACAAACGAGGCCAGCTGCAAAACGAGGCCCAACTGAGAGGGAGGGAGGAGGAGATAGAAATGAGACAGGGACTGAGAGGTTGAGCAACGCTGACCAGCATCTTCGTGGGGCTTAGCCAGAATCCTTAGTTCCTTCCTTAAATTCTGATGCCTCTGGAGGAGTGTGCCAGCCGGGAGGGGTGACACACAGGTTCCTGTGCATGTATCTTAGCATATTCTTGTAAGAGGCCTTCAGGCAGGTGGAGGGCACAAGCAACCCTCTCTGTCACTGGACTCAGGACTGGGGACAGGTGGAGAGCACTGATGACACTGCATCCCAGACACTCATAGGCTGAGCACAGAAGGTGTGAGCACGTCCTCATTCACAAGTAGGTCAACCCCCACCCGCCCTTCGATGCAGTCTTTTTGGTTATGAGCCTCTACTTCCACCCCTTCTATAATCCATCTTCCTAACAATGCTTCCTTTGTAATCAATGTGACTTAAAATTGCAGCTGCTTGTGAGTTTGGAGGATGCGTGTGTCTGCTTCGGCTTCACCTGCTGCATCCTGGCTCCATGTTTACTTTTCACGTCTTGGCTACGTGCTCAGGCCCATCGCTTCTTATTTTGCAATTATGCCTGCTCTGCTCGCTGCATGCTGTCTTTGGTGGTTATATAATTAAAGAGCGGAGACTTTTTCCCTTGGCTGCACAAGGTGAAAAATGTTAGCTATTTCCACACTTCAGAGACCCAGCTGCTACAAGCATTAAAAATTACTTAAAACATAAATTTATGGCATTGTGATCACAATGGATTGTGTTCTTGTAAATGAATTGCACTGCAAACTGCTGTTTTAAATTAAAATATAGCTTATTAGGAATGGCAGTAGAGTAATACAGAAGGAAGTAAGGTTTCATATAATTGTCCCCAAAAGCCCATTCTTCCAAGAAGTGATGGCAAAGGATGCGCCAGAAGCAGCGACGGCTTCCTAGCTGTGTTGGACTCTGGGGCTTCCTTCCTTCTTTCTCCCCGCACCACATCTCCTCGCCTCCCATCTGCCCTCAGCGTTTTGGGAGGGTCGATGCCATGCATTGCTCTGAGGTAGGCAGTGGGCATGCTAAGATAAATAAGATGCCGTTGTTCCCTCACACCACACAGGGTCTATTGGAGGGCCAGGTGGTCAGACAATGGGGAAGGGGCAGTGATGCCACATGTGGGGTAGTCTTTCAGCAGCTGAGAAGAAGCAAGAACATTCAAGGACACACAGGGGAGATGGGGTCCTGATTCATTAATCTAAGCCAGCAGCTGCTGAGGCCGACAGGCATTGAGGTTGTCAAGGAGGGGTTTTCAAGAGGTGAAATTTAACCCTCTCTCGAGCACTTTTGGAAAACGGTTGTCTATTCTCTACTTGGACACTTGCCACTTTGTAAAATATCTCCTTTCATTTATGGACACAAATTGAAACCTTCTCCCAGCTAAACAGCCTGAAAATTGCATCTTCAGTTTGGACACTTCAACCTGGAAATGTTTGGGTGACTTCCAAGAGAAGATGCGTAATAGGTGCACATCCTGGGCACAATCCGAATGGCCAGGGCATGTGGACACGAGATAAGAGGAGCCCATGGAAGGACGTGCTTATGTATAAAAAGTGGAAATATAGTTGACCCAATCAAGGGCACTTACAAAACCAGGGCTTGCTCAAAAAGGCAAACAGGCTTTCTGGAGGTTGGTGAGCAATGGAGTGAAATACAAGCATTTTAGGATGATTCCTTTACTCTCATATTGGACGGAGACCGTGGAAGTCACCTAATCCAACACCACACAGGCTAACAGCCCCCACAAGACTCCTGCCGAGTGCCTGCGTAGATGCCCCCACCACAGGGGCTGAGCATCTGAGCAGGGCTTGCTGCCGTGTCAAACTTTCTTCAGCCAAAGCAACCCAAGTGTCGTGTCCTCCTGCTCCTTCCATATCCTGCCACACCTGTTCCAGGTGCTTCATCACACATCAGTCCAGAAAGTTAAGATGTAACAGAGCGGGGCATGCTCATTAACATAGCCCCACACTTCCAGGCATCCATTCAGTAAGAGATCAATGCCAGATGTGATATGAGGCACGGAGGGTACAGGGTTCTGATGTAGAGGAGCCTCCGCTGAATGAAGGGAGATGGACCAGTGAAAGCAGGCACCCGGGTCTGCGCGGGGCGGTGGGTCCTCAGTGGAAATACGACTCCACCAGGTGGGGAGATGTTCCCAAAGCCTGAAAAGATAAGTGGACCTCAGATGTGGTCTTGACAGATGTGCAGGGCTTGCCCTGGAAGACAGGGGCAGGAGAGTCTCCTGCAGAGGGAAAAGTGGGACTTCTGTATTGAGAGGTGAGAAACACAGGAGATGAGGAGTAATGCTGGGGTCCAACCCCAGCAGGTCCAGGGGTCCCCAAAGGTGTAGACGGAGTCGGCGAAGAAGGAACAACACGGAGACAGTGTTCAGTTGATCAGCAGCCTAGCCAGGATCTCTAGCCAGGCTCTCCAGCAAAGTTCTGGTTAGGATCTCCAGCCAGGTTCTGTGTCCATGTTCTCTTATTAGGTTCTACAGCCAGGTTCTCCAGGTTCTCCAGCCAGGTTCTGTAGCCATGTTCCCTTGCTAGGTTCTCCAGCCAGGTTCTGTCCAGGTTCTCCAGCCAGGTTCAGTCACCAGGTTCTAGTCAGGTTCTCTTGCCATGTTCTACCCAGGTTCTGTAGCCAGGTTCTGTCTCTAGGTTCTTCAGCCAGGTTCTCTCGCTAGGTTCTGTCTCTAGGTTCTGTTGCCAGTTTCTGTCCAGGATATTTTGCCATGTTCTGTCTCTAGGTTCTGTCTCTAGGTTCTGTCTCCAGTTTCTATCCAGGATCTTTTGCCATGTTCTCTCCAGCGAAGTTCTTCTGTCTCTAGGTTCTGTGCAGGTTCTGTGTCTAGGTTCTGTCTAGGTTCTGTCTAGGTTCTGTGTCTAGGTTCTGTGTCTAGGTTCTGTGTCTAGGTTCTGTGTCTAGGTTCTGTGTTCTGTTGTCTTGTTACATCTGTATTTATACCAGTTGATTCCAATCCTATCAATCTCTATTCCAAAGGTTAGGGTGTTTCTTGTCTCCATTCCAGGGAGTAAAGATTATGTAGCTTAAGCATGATTGTTCGTAGTTAAAGTGATTAATTACCCGCCTGGCACTTAGTTAAGGGGTTTTATTCCCTCCCTAACTTCAGGGGAAAATCCCTACCTGGGGAAACAACCTTTCTCAGAGAGGTGACCTTGGTTAAAACACATAGTGCCAAGAAGGTGAGCAAACATATTAAGAACAGTATGCCATATATGCCAGGTCCCTTGAAACAGCAAGGATGGACCGGCTCCTGGCAGAGTAACAATGCCCAGAGGAAAGGAGGCATCAGACTCACATGTTTCGATTCTCTCTCTGAACCTGGAAGAAAGGAAGGAGAAGAGACAGAGATAGAAAGTAATTTCGACACAAACTATTCCATAAAATTGTGGAAGGAAGAATTTTCTCCCCCAGTGCATTTCATAAGGTCAGCATTACCCTGATGCCAAAGCCATACAATGTCTTACAAGAACAGAAAACTACAGAAAAAAATCTCTCATTAATATAAATGAAAATTTTAAAAATAATGTAAACAACTTAAATCCAACAATTTATTTAAAAAGATAATGCATCACGGCCAAGTCCATGCCAATGTTGTGAGATTGGCTTAACTTTTAAAATCCACCAAACTATTTAATAAAGAGAAACCCTGAGAATACAAGATGGTGGCGGAGTAGGTGGAAGCCACACTCATCTCCTCTGAGGTCCAAACTGGAACCAGGACTAAATTGCACAATAATCACCCTGAGTGACCGACTGAACACTAGCTGAAGGGAAGTCTTATAACCAAGAAGAGAAGCCACATGAATGGTGGGGAGGGGGTGCAGACAGCTCTGCCTCCCACCCTCACCTGCAGGGCTGTGCCTGGTCCCCTATCATCTTACCTGGAGATCAATCAGTGAGAAGAAATTCTGTTTCCAGTTTGTCTGTAATGACACAGACAGAGCAGTGTGGCCAGGTTGTGAAATGAGGAAAGGATGATAGGTAACCTCTGGTAAATGAACCGCTTCATGAAAGTGGTAGGGGACTGGGGTCGACCAGTTGTATTAGTTCTCGAGTGGGGAGGGGGCTTGTCTTCCCAAGACAATGACTTCCATGCTGCAGACCTCCTGAGGTTCTCATGACCTCACCAAGGGACCAGAAAATTCTCCCAGTTGGGGCCCCAAACGTAAATCGTGGAGGACAACAGTGCTGCGTTGGTCATGTCCTTGAGGGAGAGAAATTGACACATGAGGGTCTTACAGGTAATGGAGAATGATATAGTGAGAGGTGTTTTCTGTAAGTGGGGACTCCAGGTGAAAACCTGCCAGTCCTGAGTGTGAGGGGCATTGTGATAGAAGTCCCTTCCCTCATCTCATCCATGGGTACCACCAGCACTTACTGCCGAGGACAGGGGGGCTGCCAAGGCAGGTCCTTGTCTGGCTTTTGGCAGAGGTGATTCCAGCAAGATGCACAGTCATCCCCACCGCCCCCTGTCCTCTGGTCACCTCGAGCACCCAGGCCCCCCTGCCCACCTGGGCAAAGACAAGCCACCTGCACGGGGCTCAGCAAAGGAGGACTGGATGTGACGTGCACAGTGGATGACAGCAGTTCCACTTGACTCAGCCTTTTGCTTCTTCCAGAGGAAAACCAGCCTGCTCAGATCACCTGCCCAAATGCATACTAACATCTTCTGGGGAGAACTGGGACAAGTGATTAGGTTGGAACAGGAGGGGAACTTACAAAGGAGCAAGTCTTTGCTGAGTTTGAATTTCATGCCTGAAGTACTCAGCAGAAATCACACTCAGCCATTTCATCAATCAGCACACCGCGGTTCTGCACTCCAGGTGGGTGAGACCCGGCAAAACCCAGTCAGGCGTTAACACGCTCATCTTCTTTATGCGGCTGCAAATTCCGGTTGTCATTCTATGATTGAGGGTGCCAAATTAGCTTGGCTTCTTCCATCACTGCTCAACTCTCCATGCACACACCCAACACGCACAGTGACAAACCACACAGACACACATGGACACACCAGACACACATCACATAGAAACACCGCACAGAAGGACATACCACACACACACACACACACACACACACACACACACACTCGACCATGTATAAGCAGAACATGGAAAGGTGATAATAAAATGAGTGCACTTTGCATCTGAGAAACTTAGCTACAAACAGTAGCCCTCAAATATATTTGTTTTCCAAAAGTATTTCCCATGAGTTCTCTCAATGGAAACATATTTTTCTTGGTAAAGAAGAGAAAATAACTTTATAAGGACTAGGTGCTCCTCCCGAGGCAGGAGAAGGGGTGCTGAGAGCAGCGAGGGTGTCCTGTACCCTCCCTGCCGTGTAGACACCAGGCGCCTGCGCCCATAGGACACATCCAGCTCTGCGCCCGGTGCACCCAGACCAGGAGCCAGCATCTCAGGCTGGGAGGTCCCATACCCGGTCCCTCCCACTGGACACTCTGCCTCTGGAAAGGCCTTGCTTCTCGCTCCATAACAGGTCACTCGTCACACCTCTCGGGGTCCTCACACCTGCCCAGCAGCTTCCCTCCCACGTCCTGTGCTGGTGATAGTCCCACTTTACAGAGCGGCTGAGCTAATTAAAGGGCAGGCCTCCGTTTCCAACTCTGAAAACTCTCCAGACTGGGAGAACAAGGAATGTCTTCCATGATTGCTGGGCATAGCATGCAGTGGGAGAGGCATTTGATCAATGCCAGCAGTAAATCAAAGGTTTTGCAAATGTCTCTTTATTCCTTACACAACTAAACCTGCAAAAGTGCAGCACAGGCAGGCCAGGTGGGCTCAGGTGAGAGGCTGGTGGGGCTATAGGGACACCAGGTACCTGCAAAACAGGCATGGGAAGGGGCTTCTGGGAGCTTATAAGTGGGCCCCTCTGTGGAAAACGTCTCCTTGGCTTCCCCTCTCCTAACACCGATTTACAGAGGGCTGAGGCCCAGGCTTTTACTCCGTGGCTCACCCTGGCTGAGGCACCTGAACAGGGTGGCAGGGTTTTCTTGCACACATTGGCCCAGCATGGGGGACTTTGACTGGTTCACTTTATTTCTACAGATTTGGGAGGCAGGTATTTTAGGTTTTCTTCAACACAATTCTCTTTGTGAAGTTTATATGCCAAGCAAACACACCTGTACCCACTACCTAAGCTAAAACAAAATAGGAAATCAGCATTCCCTTGGGCAATCTTTCATCTACAATCTAACCATCTGTGCATGCATCTCTGAAAAAATAAATCATTGAATGTTGAAGCACTGAGTAGCGAGCAGGCATCCAGCTGTGCGTGGCCAGGGTGCTGCTGCCTTAGGAGAAGCCCAGAGAAGGGAAGCTGACATCAGGGTCTGTCTGCCCCAGGAACTGACCACAGTGGAGGGAGGCAGTGTGTTCTGGGGAATGGTGGTGTCCACAAGAAGCCTGCAAGCCAGGCTATGACCTTCCACAGCCCAGGAGTTGAGAGGACTCTTGGAGACCAGGGCAGGGGGCAGCAGGTGTGGGACCAGCACGTTCCTGAAGCTCACTCCTTCACGTCATTTATGCCCAAGCCTGGAGATATGAGAGAAGGGCGGGGTATGGCCCAGCCATGGGAAATGTGTTGGGAAGGCTGTGCTGGCCAGAAGCCTGCCCTCTTCCCAGGAGCAAATGGGAAGGTGACAGTGGGAGAACATCAACACAGGACTTTCCTTCCCTCCCGTTTCTTCATGGAGTCCCTCTCAAAATGGAATTCAGCCCAGAGACGGCACCTGCACAGGCTGAACGCTGTCCCTGGGCACATACTTTGCCCTCTGTGGGAACTGGTGGGGAGTGTTGGATCTGAGTGGAGTTCAGGCCAGGTCAGCCCAGGATCCAGAATCCAGACAGTGGTGCAGCTACTGTGGAGAGAGGGTCTAGAACAGTGATGGCGAACCTTTTGAGCTCAGCGTGTCAGCATTTTGAAAAACCCTAACTTAACTCTGGTGCCGTGTCACATATAGACATGTTTTGATATTTGCAACCATAGTAAAACAAATACTTATATTTTTGATATTTATTTTATATATTTAAATGCCATTTAACAAAGAAAAATCAACCAAAAAAATGAGTTCGCGTGTCACCTCTGACACGCGTGTCATAGGTTCACCATCACTGGTCTAGAAGGTCAGCCGGCTCCTCTTGCATCCTGCTGCCCCTGGACCTAGAGAGAGGGGATACTCAGGTGTACATTTCCTCAAAGTAAATGAGTCTTGGAGGCTCCCCTGCCTGTTTCCGCCCTGGTGGCAGCTGGATAAGGGGCCACAGAAATAAGAGGGCATTCCTTCTCTTCCAGCTGCACTACCACAAATAAGACAAGTGTACTTTCTAATGATAAAAATAATAACTGTTGTTGTTTCTTCTAAGTGTGCATGTTGGGTCCACTGGTCACAGCTCCAACTCACTCATTTTGTAGGAAGCAACGGCCCAGTTTTCCAAAGATTTGATTCAGATGGATTGAGGGGATTGGCATACAGAGAGCTGTCCCAGGTACTGAATTGAGTGGGGTGGCAGGCCAGGATCACGATGTCCCCTGCTGTCAGACTCTGGCCAGGCACTGTCCAGTGCTCACAGAGGTCAGAGTTCACTGCTATTGCAGGTGCTTGTGCCCCTTAGTGTCATAACTTCAGTGCAGACTGAGCTTGAAGGTCTCAGGCACTGTGGCAGCCCGGCCAAACGCGATGGCTTGGATGAGAGTCCCTGGACCATCTGCACTGCCTGATGATGTCCAGACAAGATCCTCAGGCAGCATGTGTCCAGCCCATCTGACATGGAGTCAGCCACACTCGGTCCCTTTGCCTCTCAAGTTGTAGAGAGCCTGAGTTACCACCTGATTGAATGAGGAGAGGGCACCTTTGAGCTCAGAGACCTGAGATTCTGGGGCCCTGCAGACCCTGACCAGAGGGAGGCATGTACGTGGGTCCTGTCACTGCCCCACGTGGCTTCCACAGCCTTCAGGACACTGTGCCATGAGAATTAGAGAGAGCTTTGGTCACGGACATGACAAAACAGAGCGGAAGAAGAGAGATTGGGGGCGGTGACAATGTGGTTTCAAAGTGGGTTTGCATCAGTTCTATTAGTCACCATGGAAAGTGATAATTTCTGACAGAAGTCATAATACTCATCAAGGTCACTTAGCAGTAACTTTGGGGAGGGAGCAATTATGAGCCTGGACACGTTTATGGCACCTTCCCAATCCTCCTATAGGTAGTGTGTACGTGTCATTAGAATATGAAACTTCAGTCTCTGAGGAGGTCATCTGCCCCAAAATTCCCCTTCCACGTTTAGGCTGAGTCTCCAGCTGTAAAAGACATACCTTTGCCTGAAATCCTCTTTTCCTCACAGGGTCATCTCATATTATACTTTGAAGTACAGTGGAATGCCTAATGTGACACCTACAATAGTTGGAACCAAGCAGGAAGTTGTCAAAACAGTGATCAGATTGGTTTGTAGTGGATGGTATTTTACACCAAGTGATGGACCACCCGCTCTGTATGAGCTTGCAGCTCTGGGGAGACACAAGTTTATTTAGAGTTTATATAAGTCTGTTCAACAGAGATTCCTATAAGCATCGTGCTGGACTGCCTTCTGCTACTATTGCAAGTTTAGGACCAGTCTATGCACAGTGTTGTCATGGATGATGCTAATGAGGCTCCTGGAGGGGGCTTGGTTTTTATGGCAAAACAACATGCTGCTGGGAGAACCCCAGCCAGGCCCATGGACACGTGAAGAAACGGAGTAAGATCTGTTTGGAAGATAACTCAGGCGGAAACACTTGCCAGTTTCCAGTGGACAAAACCAGCACTGTTTGCTTTGTGAACTCACAGCGAGAGGGTGGGAAACATTTAAGGAGTCTGGCACGTGAAAAATAAAAAGCCGTAGAAAAGGGAAGACCTGCTGCCCTTGCTGAGGGGAGGAGGGAATTAACAACGCGCTCAACACACCTGAGATGACCCAGCAGGGCTGCTCAGATGACCGCTTTGTCTTTAGCCCCGCTGCAGAGGCAGGGAGCCAGCTCTGTAAGCACTTTGTGGGTGCCACACCTCAGACACAGTCCTACCTCAGCACTCTGGCGTCCCCTGGCCTCCAGGCATCGGTGTGCAGCTGGGGGCTCTGCTTCTCCCCAGATGCCACGTGGGCCTTTGTTTTCACCCAGGTTGTTCAGTGATCCACTCTCCAAAATACCTTTGGGATCAAAGAATCTGAAATCAATAAACCCTGTTGTCCAGTCCTGGGCATTGGATCTGATTTGAAATGACGCAGCTGCACCGTGGGCTCGGGCTTCCCACAATGCCAGCTTGCATCCCTAGGCGAGTCTCACCACAGCAAGGCCAATGGGCGCATCCCTCTATCCCATGGGATTTCCTACCCATGGGAACCTCCTTATGCCTGTGGGCTCGTTTTAGCTGCTCAGGAGCCACGCGGCCTCCTGAATGGCCCGACTGTGGGACCCTGTGGCAGATACTAATAGCAGCAGGCTGTTTTCATTTCTCAAGTCCACTTCAGATTAATAAAAATGCCCCCCTTCTGTTTTTCATCCACAAGAACACTCCCTTTGCATATTCATTTAATGTTAAATTGATGGATTAAATTATACCAAGCTCAAAATCAATCCTGTGCATATCCATTAGAAAGGACCGAGTCCCTTGGCGGGGACAGAGCACAGAAAATGCATTCAGGGACACTGATAAGTCCAGGCCCATCATATGTCATTTTAAACAAAGAGCAAAGAAAGCCCTTTGGAGAGGCTCTATCAGCTGTTAAACAGAGATGCCACGTGCACCGGGAGATGGATGGCCCTCCCTGGGCTGATGATTGCAGGGAAATGCTTCCCCATGTCTCTGTCACAGTTCACAGGCAAACAGATGCCTCTGCGCTGAGCTTTCCCTTTGTCTTCCTCAGGCGCAGTCAGTTAACAAGTGCCAGGCGAGGACCTCCCACTCTGCCCCGCTTAGCAAGTAGACACAAACAGTATATGCCAGAATCCTGCCTTTCCCTCTCCCTGAGCACATGAGGCAGATGTGTGTAGGTGAGTCGTTGACTCCCTTTTCAGGTTGAGCCCCTGAGTAGAGGAGGCACATGCAGGGCTGCGGAACAAGGAGGGTGACCAAAGTCGCTGCTGACGTGGGGTGGCTCAAGACCTCAGACAGGGAGATGATAGAGGGACATTCCGGATTCTCTTCAAAATCTTTAATTCTGAATCTAGTTTTAGGAGTGAAGCACAACCCTTCCATCATCTTTCCTTCTCTCTCCCTTATGAATTTCTTAATTTTCCCCATTTAGCACTCCCCTCCATCCACCTTCCAAGAGCTTCTCCCACCCACAGCTGAACATAAAGGCATAGAGCCAAAAACACAATCACGATTGGGACATGTCAAAGTGGCTTGAAGGAAGGCAGAGTAGAACCCCATCAGGACATTTTCTATTTCTCCCACAACAGACTTTCCTACGCAGCCTCCATCAAAGTGCAGTGTCTCTCCATGAACACCAGGGTTTCACTTACCAAATGTTTCCACTAGTTGGCTCCAAGTAACTTTCTTTGTCAATGGAAGTCAATATATACACATAAGGTGTATTTTTTAAAAAATTATTGGAACTTCTCCTTCCAGGTAAGATGTAACAGATATCAGCAGGGTACATAACTGTAAAATCTAGAAAAAAAACTGGAATAAATTACAAAAGTCATCATTTTAAAGACTTTATAGAGCAGTGAAAGCAATGAGAGTAGATGAACTAAATCATCAGTGTTGGTCTAGAAACACCAAGTGTCCTATATTCTCTCAGTAGTTATGAGACATAATTCCAGCAACATGAGGGGTCTGCAACAAAGATGCCAGCTCTTGCTATCAAGGTGTTTGCCAGATTTTAAAATCCAAGGAATATGGTGAGTTGAATATAGCTATAATGACAACCCAACCTCAATTCAGATTAATTCCCATTTGGGGTGATGTGATCATCCCTTACCCTGTCTTCCCAATAGACTGCCTCCAGAGAAAAATAACATCTTTAGACTTGGTAGTTCTTTTCATCATATTATCTAGCTTTTGAATTGTTTCAAGTTTTGTGAGAAATGTAAAGCAGAAAAAAAAGGTAAGTAGTTAATAAAAAGATAACAGAAAATAGAAAAAGATTTATAGTTACTTTTATAGATACTTCAGATTTGAGAGTTACCAAGCAAGAATTTTAAAATAACTCATAAACATAATAAAGAAAATAACCAAAAAAATAAAATGGATTAAAAATAGGAAATTTCAATAGAGAATAGAAATCTACACAAAAGAATCTAGTTGACATTCTACAAATAAAAATATAATATTTGTATTTAAAATTGGGTCAGGAGTGTTCAGTAAGAGACTGGATATTGTTGAAAACAGGATTAATTAACTGAAAGACAGATCAATAAAAATGTACCCTGACATCCAACAAGAATAAAAGAATAAAAAGAACAAAATAGTATAAAAGACATCTGGAAGATGATTTACTAAGAAATCCCATCCCACGCAGACAAAGGGGTAGATGGAACTATATTTGAAGATACAGTGGCAGAAATTGTTTTTCAAAATGAAAGATATCAATTGAAGAAACTTCATTAACACAAATTCAATAAATACAAAGAAAGCCACACCTGGATGCATTATAATCAAACTATTAAAAACCAAATACAAATTAAAAAACCTAAAACTTAACTAGAGGAAAACGACATGGTACTTTCAAAGGAGAAAAATAAGACTAATGAATGACTTTTCTCCCAAAACTATGAAAGTCTTAGGATAATGGAATGCTATCTTTAACTACAGAAAGAAAAGCAAAAAACTACCAGCCTAGAATTCCATACCCAGCAACATGTTTTTAAATTATATGTTCATGCAAAATTTAGAAGATTCATCTCTAATGGATTTAGATTACAAGGCATAATAAAGCAAAATTTTGGCTGAAAGAAGAAAAGGAAGTATACATGAAGCAATGAAGAGAACCAGAAAGGATAAATTTCAGGATATATATTTATTCTTTAAAACAATAACAATAAAGACATCTTGCAGTGTTTCTAACAAAGGCATAAAAAGCAAGAGTGGATACATGATAAAAAATTGTATGACAGTTATCATTTGCTCAGGAACTGGTAAAATTAATAACTTAAGGTATATTTTTATAAATCAAGTATGCATATTTAAATTACATAGAAGTTAAAGATATATAACTATGATACCAACAAAGGAGAGGGGGATAAAGTAATAAAAATACTTAGTTATTCCAAAAGAAGGAGAGAAGAAATATAGGACGTTTAGAACAAACAGAAAACAAATCACAAACGATCAGATTAACCACCCAACTATTACTGTAATTAAATTAAATGTTGATGGACTAAAAGCATTAATTATGATAAAGCTTGTCGGACTGTTTATTTTAAATAAAAATAAAAAGATTACAGTGTGTTCCTTATAAAGGATGAACTTTAAATAGAATGCATAGATAGGCTGAAGTAAAAATATGGGGAACAAGCAATATTAGCTAAAAGAAAGGCAATAAGGCTATATTAACATAAAACAAAATATAATTAGATGTCCTAGCCAGTTTTGCTCAGCGGATAGAGCATTGACCAGTGTACTGAAGGGTCCCAAGTTTGATTCTGGTCAAAGGCAAGTACCTTGGTGCAGGCTTAATCCCCAGCCCTGGTCAGGGCACGTGTGGGAGGCAACCAATTGATGTGTCTCTCTCACATTGATGTTTCTCTCTGTGTGTCTCTCCCCCTTCCCTTCCACTCTCTCTAAAAATCAATGGGAAAAAAAATGTATATATATATCTTTAGGTAAAAGTTATTGTTAGGGGTAAAGAGAGACATTTCATAATGATAAATGAGGCATATAATAGGAAGATATTTAAAAACTTCAATTTGCATGCATAGCATAAACTATAAAAGTTAAAAATATATAAATAAAGTAAAAGATCAATGTACAATCATAGGTGGAGATTTTAAGACACCACCTTTAATAATTAATTGGAAAAAGACCAAAAATCAGTAAAAGTACAGATTATAACAACAAGAGAGTGGACATACATTGAGCATTCCAGTGTATGACTGCAGAATAACATATTTTTTAAGTGCAATTGGAACAATTGTTCAATCTGGCCACATTCTGGCCATAAAGTAAGCCTTAGGATATTTCTAAGAATTGAATTCATACAGAGTATTTATCTTTTCAGTGTAAGTAAACCAGGAATCAATAACAGAAATGCATGGGTCAAAAAAGAAAGTACAATGAAAATTATCAATTGAAGGATAATTGAAATAAGATATATTGATACTGTGAGATACAGCTGACATACTACATGTAAGGTATATTTGTATTTTCAAATGCCTATATTAAAAATAAGGAAGAATATGAATCAATTACCTCAGCTTCTTTATAACAAAACTAGAAAAACACCATCAAATAAACACTAAGAAAATAATAGAAGAAAGCAAATAATAAAATTAGTACTACAAATCAGTGATACAGAAAACAGATATAAAAGAGGAAAAAATAAAAAGTCAAAAATTGGTCCTAAACATATAGTCAATAACATTGTAATAACTATGTGTGGTGTCAGATGAGTACTAGACTTATTGGAGTGATCACTTCATAAGGTATATTAATATCTAATCGTTATGTTGTATACCTGAAACTAATGTAATATTGTATGTCAACTATAATTGAAAATTTTTTTAACTTTTAAAAATTGGTCCTATGAGGATTCATAAAACTTATAAAACTCATCAGAGCAAGGCTGTTCTCTCTCCCTCCCTTCCTGGCCGACATGCACATACAGACACATACATACTCACACAACACTCCGTGACAAAAGGTCTCACCCAGTCCACATGGGGGGGTAGAGTGAGAGAAAAGCTGGTGTCACTGCCTCCACCATGAAAAGCAATAGTCCAATAACATAATATTCCAACCTGGGACATCTGCATTCTTTGTGAAGTCCTAAGGAAATATATATGCAGGGTTCCCCCATCTTTAGAGAAACCTGACACACTAGGACCAACATGTCTACTCATTCACTTAATTCTCATAGGCCTACACAAGTTGGATAACTGCCCCACTACTTTTTTTGTAAAAGTCAACAGGAAGAGGGAAATATGAAAGAAAGATGAACACCTCTGGAGCTATGGGAGGGGCCAGCTCAATTCCCTGAATCCTGCAGGGCTTCTCCTTGGAAGAAAGAAAAGGAGTGACCAGGACTCAGGGCATCCTTGAGGGACGGCTCCTGTAAAGTGTGTGGCTGGTGTGTGTGTGTGTGTGTGTGTGTGTGCGTGCGTGCGTGTGTGTGTGTGTGTGTGTGTGTGTGTGTGTAGATGGGGAAGGGGCTCAACAGGGGAAAAGAACTCCAGGGCCAGCCTCGCCCATGACTCACAAAGTCGCTGGAATGACTGACCTCCAGGAGCGACGGCCTGTGGAACCCTCGGTCACGGTGGCCTTTAGGTTCTATGATGTTGACACGGCTAGTGTGAGATGTTGGAGGGAGCACATCTACACCCCAAACTGGATGGATTTCCAAGCCAGGAGGCAGGTTCGCCCTCAGAGCAAAATCACTGTCGGCTTTGTTCTAAGACAGTTTCCAGAGAGTTGGGGCAGAAAGGCCCAGGGCACTCATAAATGCAGTCAGTGGCAACTAGGAGCTGAAGGCCCTCCTCACGGAGCCCTACAAGCCCCCCACCTTCTTTCATTCGGTCCCAGCGGGGCCATGCGGACCCAGACTCCTTTCCAAGGCCCTTAAGCTTTCAGATCTTCTTCTCAATGCAGTGAGCAGTGGGCACAGGACCACAGGGGTGAGGGCACCCTGGGGGGTTAATCACATTCAAGGGCTGCCCTTGATCCCCTGAAGTGTGGTAATGGGAGGTAAAGTAAACCGCACTGGAGGTGGGAAAGGAAACATCCTGGTAGCTCATCCTTGTTGTGACTTAGGGGCCCCATGACTGTCAGCTGGAGAACCCTGAAGAAATGCAGGTCCTCTAGCCCCTCCACGCCCCCTCCCGGCTCAGGGGTAGCCCCTGGATCTAGACCGCTCTAAGCTGATTAACTCCTGTCCTATCAGAAACCTCAGGTCTCTGACTGTGGCTGGAGTGATGGAGCAGAAGAGACGGTTGGTGGATTATTTATGAAAGCCAGCATCACCTCAAGTCTGTCTCAGAGAAAGCCATCCCGGAGCTGGGCTCCCCGGAGAGCCAGCGTGCCAGCCTCTCAGACTCAGGCAAGCTCCCCTCCTCTCTGCACATATTGACCAGTTAGAGTGCCTTGGGCCCAAGGGAGGAAGAAAAGCCAGCAGGGCGGCGGTTTCCACCCTGAATATGGAGAGTGAGGTCAGAGCAGAGACCCAGGAGTCAAGGCCAGTGTGGCTCCAACCCAGGACCCTCACAGGTGTCCCCCACCCTGGCACAGCTCTCTGGGATCCACGAGCCCTGCAGCACCCCTACCCTGTCCCAGCAGAACAGTCTGTACCCATTTCCCAGCCAGAGCATCCTCAGATCAGTCTTGTGGTCTCACAGTCCATGTCACCTGGAAGCTCTTCAAACAGCACGTACACGAGCAGGGCAGCCTTGCCCCTCCTGCCCCGAGTGCAGTGAAAACAGCCTCTACGCCCTCAGTGACTGTGTGCACAATGGCCACACCTCACATTCCTGTTGCCTGCATGGGGGCGTCACATAAGTCTCTTCCTCCAGACCCTGCTCCCTCAGGGAAACAGCCTCTCAACTCTATCACACATCTCTTTGGTCTCTGAAGTCAGGAACAGCTGCCCAAGGCCTGTCCACCACTCAGGGGGCTGCCCCAGTGCCTGGCTGCTCTGTCTGCCCACGCCTGCTCAGGTGAGCTTTCCTGATCAGTGACGGTGCTGTCCCCAACGTCTCCAGTCCATGCCATCACCTGTTGCCACCTCAGCTAAGAGAGAGTAGAAGAGTCTTAGCTGTGCAGGTCATAGGCAAACCCAGGTGATCTCCAGAAGTTGGGCGTGCTCAGGGGTGGCACTGGAATGGCTGCACAGATATGGGGTGACACAGTGTAACCATTGTGGCATCTGATGGTGTCCTGTGTCTCTCAACACACAACTTTTTCTGACAGAGAAAGTAACTTAATTGAATTTGCTTGGTTTCAGCCGTGCATTGAAACTTACACATATGCCTATTCCACACTCTCGTGCATGCACAGATGCTCACAACACACGTGTGCACACAGCGCTCAGAGGATAGGTCCATGTATTTGCTACAATATTCTCTTGACGACAGCCCACACTTCTTCCTGTGTGATATTCTCCTAATCTTCACTTGTATGCAGTGTGTAAGGGAACAACCATCGGGATGTGGAGTGTCACAGCAAAGCTTGTCCGGGGAGGCCTGGAAGCACTCAGAGGTGACGCGAGGCACTGCTGATTCAGTCTGACAGGTCCGTCTCCCCACGGATGCCCAGGGTATCCCCCCAAGAAAAGCTTGCTGATTCAGTCTGACAGGTCAACCTTCCCATGAATGCCCGGGGTATCCCCCCAAGAAAAGCTGTGCAAGGTCACTGCCCTCCAGGAAGCTGCGGCATACAGTTTCCCTCTGTTCTTCAGAGATTCATAAAATCAACTGAAAACACCGTTACAAATGGCAAAGAAAAAAACAAATAGTGAAGCAAGCCATTAGGACAGAATGGGCATGTCCCCAGGCTCTTACCTGTAAATTTCGTGAGGCTCCACACAAAAGGAATGCTCTCAGCAAGCTGCAGGGGAGGAGGGCTGCCACATTTGCACCTGGGTTCCAGCAGGCAGAGGGGAGCTGTATCTTTTCCCTTTCACATCATCAACCAAGGATGCTCACCCGATGCACCTGCTTTGCCCCTTGGTCTTTGAAGGATTCTGAGAGTTGTGATAAATGGATCTGGGGGGTCTTGGGCATTCTATTATCTTCCTGATTGTTCATCTAGACCAGCGGTTCTCAACCTGTGGGTCGCGACCCCTTTGGCGGTCAAATGACCCTTTCACAGGGGCCGCCTAAGACCATCCTGAATATCAGATATTTACATTATGATTCATAACAGTAGCAACATTACAGTTATGAAGTAGCAACAAAAATAATTTTATAGTTGGGTCACAACATGAGTAACTGTATTTAAAGGGCCAGAGGGTTGAGAACCACTGATCTAGGCCAAGAGGCCCTCAAGGAAAAGGCCAGACTATAAGGGTGTACACTGGTTCTGTATAGTTTTCCTGGATGCCACTGAAAGTTGGTTGACAGGACAGCATTTTTGTTTCATTGGAATGGAAGGGTCTCAATCTGACACTTAGAGTGAACAGATCTTCACTGGGACCACTACAAAGCTAATAAACTTGGGCTTAATTTAAGCCAAGATTCAGCCAAATGAGAAAATCTGAAAGAAGACAGATTGGGTCTGATGTTAAGCATATGCAGAAAGAAGCATAACCAAGATTATCATTCCAATAATGAGAAATAAGAGATGATTAAAAATTATAGATAATGCCCTGGCCGGTTTGGCTCAGTGTATAGAGCATTGGCCTTCAGATTGAAAGGTCTTGGGTTCAATTACGGTCAGGGGCACATGCCTGGGTTGCGGGCTCAGTCCCCGATGTGGGGCGTGCAGGAGGCAGCCAATCAGTGATTCTCTCTCATCATTGATGTTTTTATCTCTCTCTCCCTTCCTCTCTGAAATCAATAAATTTTTTAAAAAAAAATTATAGATAACAATTGCCAGGCCAGTGTGGCTCAGTAGTCTAGTGTCAACCTATGAACTGACAACAAAGGCCACACCTGCCTCTTCCAGCTACCTGTCTGCCTGGCAGGGAAGGGAAAGAACGTGCATCGTGGTTAAATAATCATGTACTTACATCGTGTATATCAGCTGGGTGCTATGACAGTGATTTTTAGCGTAAAAGCCAAGGTGGCCTGCAGGCTGTAAAATACAGTTTAGTCAGAGTGTCATTTCTTTCCATTCAAACAATTTTAATTATTAGAATGCACAATTTTTAAATATGTAAATAAAAAGTTTTAAGACTTGAAAAGAAATAGCTTTAAGAGTATTTTGAGTTTCTATTTCTCCTTTGTCAGTTTTGGTCATTTGTGCCTTACAATGAATTTGTCCAATTCTTCTAAGTTGTCAAATTAATTGTCATAATGTTTCCCTATTATCCATATAAGTTCTGTAAGATCTGTAGTGATGGCCCCTCTTTCATTCATGAGATTGTGTTTTTCATCTTTTTTTTATTAGCTTATCTAGAGCTTTATCATTTGATTGACCTTTTCAAAGAACTTAACTTATTTTCATTGATTTTCTTTGTTGGCCATGCTAGTGAGTTCTGGTTTTACCTTTATTATCTCCTTCCTTTGACTTATTTCCAATTCAGCTTATGTTTCCTTTACTTGATTTTTCAGGTGGAAGCTTAGATCATTGACTTTAAACTGTTTTTTTCTAATGTAAGTATTTAATGTTATAAGTACTGCTTTGTTGCAACTTATGAGTATTAATACTTTGCCTTCTCATTATCACTCAGTTCAAAATATTTCCTAATTTCCTCTGTGATTTCTTCACTGAAACAATATTTACTTAGAAGTATGTTATTGAATTTTCAAACATTGGAGGATTTTCCAGTGTCTTCTTGTTGCTGATTTCTAATTTAATTATTTTGTGGTCAGAGAACATACACTGTATCATTTCATCTTTTAAATGCATGCCCCATAAAAGAGAATGAAATCTTACCATTTGCACCAGCCTAGATGGACCTAGAGGGTGTTATGCTCAATAAAATATGCCAGCCAGAGAAAGATAAATACCATAGGACAGTGATGGCGAACCTATGACACGCGTGTCAGAGGTGACACGCGAACTCATTTTTTTGGTTGATTTTTCTTTGTTAAATGGCATTTAAATATATAAAATAAATATCAAAAATGTAATTCTTTGTTTTACTATGGTTGTAAATATCAAAAAATTTGTATATGTGACACGGCACCAGAGTTAAGTTAGGGTTTTTCAAAATGCTGACACGCTGAGCTCAAAAGGTTCGCCATCACTGCCATAGGATTTCACTTACAGGTGGTATCTAATGAACAAAATTAACAAACAAGCAAACAAAATAGAAACAGACTCATCGGTACAGAGAACAGACTGACAGCTATTAGAGGGAAGAGGAGCTGGGGGACTGGGAGAAAGAAAAGAGGGGAAAGTATTAAGAAGTACAAACTAGTAGCTACAAAATAGTCATGGGGATGTAAAGTATCGCATAGGGAATGCAGTCGATAAAACTGAGATAAATCTGTGTGGTGCCCGTTGGATACTAGAAATAGCCAAGGGTGGGGGTGGGGAGGAATGCTATGTAAAGTAGATGATTGTTTAACCAATATGCTGTACACCTGAAACCAATACAAAATAATATTGAAATAAAGTATCAAATATATAGAACATACCAGCACATCAGTTAAGTTTCCTCATGCCCCTTTCTGGGCAGTTCTTGACACCACTCCTAAAGAAGCAACTGCCATTCTCATCTTTTTCAACAAGTTAGCTATGCCATTCTAAACATTTTCCTGATCCCCGCCAATATTCCAAGTTTGTCCTTAATTTATTATTTCAAAATCCATGGTCAATGATCCCAATGTCTGAAATCTTTATGGGCCTCTTTCTATACTAGTAAAGCTTGCTTGTACAGAGATGTGTGCCTCCAGGTTCGTCAGGCAGGGTATAATAAGAGTGGGATTGGCAGAGGACATTTTCCCTAGTTAGTTCAGAAGAACATCATAAAAAGCAGGGGAGAGGGGAGATTCCTGGGTCTGCTTTTAAGGTCTAAAATGACAGCATCAGTAGTAATTAACACTTTAAATTTACACATCTACTTCTTGTATTATTTTCCATAAAAACTGCCTGTGAGTTAAAGATTCTTCTCTCTCTGTTTCCTGGATGAAGAAACTGAGATTCGGATCAGATGGTATCTTGCTAGATTCCCGCAGCGTAAAGTGATAAAGCCGGGACTCACACCAGCTGATCTGACTGCAAATGCTGAGCTGAGTGACACTGAGAAGACTGACAGAGACACAAAACCACGGTCTTAAAATGTATCAGTCGTGGGCCAGCCTGTAGATGAGAAATGAAAATGAATGGGTGGGAATGCCTGAGCCCATGATTCCCTACAGAGAGGCTCAGCACAGGCCGAGAGGGATTTGAGGTGTCCCTGGGGAAGGGGTGACAGAGTCGGGAACCCGTGGGGCCACTGTTTCCTTTACTGGCTCTAAGTCCCTGGACTGGACGACCACCTGTCATTGACCTCACATCATAGTGATAAAAAATAGACCATAGAAAAGTAAAATGCCATTTTTTCACCTCAATATCTTTTGGTTTGGAATTTGAAGAATTCATACCGATACTTTTTCTTATGGCTTACTAAAATGTCAAAGAAATGGAGACAAACAGATTTTTGTGTGGATATTTACAAGCTATACCCCAAATGCCAAACATTTCTCTGAAAAAATGAACATTAAACTCTTTATCATGGCATAGTGCCCCCTGACCATCTGACAAATGTCACCCCTTCGTTATGACTCGCTGCTCACATCACCTTCTCAGAAGTATGACCCCGGTTGCCCTGGGCAGTCACTGCCCCTTTGAGAGGCCACAAGCTCTGTGTCCACCTGATTGAGCCACCCAGCCTGTGACACGGGTGCTCTCCTAGACACCCTGATAACCATCACATCCCTGCTGGACTATCAGCAGCTGGAGAGTGAAGTCGCGTTCCTTCTTAGATTCTCTGACTGATTTCATCCACCAGAGACTCAGAGAACATACACTGTATTATATGCCCAATACAGTGTATAGACACAAACTAGCTCATTGAGTGTGGAGTGTGGATCAGGCCCAGGTGAGGTGCTGTGCATGCATGACCTTATTTAATCTTCACAACACTGAACTGCGTCCAGCACGGCCAGCCGTGAACCTGAGGAGGGGCACTGAGGGATTAAAGAAGACGAACAAGAGAACGCAGGTGGGGCCTGGTGGACCACTGTGCCTGGATGAGGAAACAGCGACCCAGCCTGTAAGCTGAAGCTTTGTTTTACAGTCAGATCACACAAAGCAAAACAAGGGCAAGGTGTTGACAATGTTCTTGCGAATTTCAAATCTGCTTCTTTCCTGTTGTTGCCATTCTCTGAACTCTATCAAGCTTTGTTTAGGCAGCACTTGCTGCACACACACACACACACCGCCGCAGCCCACATCCCTTAGCTACCTAGAACTGCAGGGTCAGACTATAAGGTCAAGCTTACAACCATAGCCCTTTGGCTATAATTGTGCTGGGAGGGTTTTGCCCTCCAAGCTGGGACTTGTATGTGGCTTTGCCATAAGTCAGTCCGAGGTTTGATTCTGTCCAAATGCTGTAGCCATTCTCCACACAACACCATCAGAGGTAGGGTTTTTTAGGCTGGAGACTTACTTTATGTAATGTTCTCAGGTCAGGTAGAGCTAGGATTTTAATCTTGGTGAGTATGCTCCTAATAGCCGACTCCTTACAACCCAACTTGTCATTTCAGTGATGGTGAATGAACTAAGAAAAATTATGATATTTCTTGGCACAGGACTCCTTGCTCACCACTGTGGGCCCTCCTCCCAGTCCCCAGGATGAGGTTGGCTTGTGCTGACCCAGCCATATTTTCTAGGATCAGCCCCCCTTGGAAAAACAAAGCCAATATGTAACCATGAAAAATAAAGGTAGCATGTCACTCAGGGCCTGCACTTATGGGCAAATTCTCACTTAGCTTAGAGTCAAAGCTGCTCTCCATGGTGGGGGCAGAGTGGTGCAGCCAGCTGGTCTGACTTCTGAGAGCAACACACACTCTCTTCTCACACACTCGCTCATTGACACATTGTTGCTGACATCCTGAAATTAGCAATGGTGGTAGTATTTACACCATAGCAAGCAGCAACCACTGCAAATCAGGGTTGTTTACCCCAGAAACCCAGTTGCTGAATATTGACTTGCACACTAATGGAATAAACTAAAAAATATACGGTGAGAATTCACATGATCTTCTTCATGCACTGGACTTAAATAAGATAAAATAAATAAAAACAACCAGAGGGAAAATGTTTAACAAATATTTCATTGACACATGAGACTTTGATAAAAAATAAATCTACTGTAAAGTAAAATTGAGTTACAATGTTGTTGTTTTTTGTGATGGCAATAATATGCCCTTATTCCTAGAGCACTTTTAAATGCTCTAATGTTGGGACTGATACTTTTGATACTTTTCTAACAGGGTCACCCAAGTCACTAACCTGGGACCCTTGGAACAAAAAAAGATGGGTGCCCAGCATCAACAAGTCTTTTGAGCTATCATTTTAAAAGAAGCTCAAACAATGAACTTTATTGGCTATCCTAAATTTCCCCTGCTTACTCTTGGCTCCTGCAAACAGAGATTGCCTTCCATTTCACCCACGAGGCATTTGAGCTGTTTGGGCAGCAGCGGGTGCTTTGCAGCGGGTGCTTTGGGTGCTGGTGCCAAAGGCTGCGCCTGCCACCTCAGGCATGAAATCGGGAACGTCTTTAGTTCAGGTCCATGACACGATTGGTCAGCATCAGAGAGAAATTCAGAGCTTCTCTATCTTTTCTAGACACACAGTCCACGCTTGAGCAATTCATTGATTAATGGTGACGAAATGCCTTTGCCTCTATCTCTCCTCACCAAACACAGGACTCTCTCTTGGCCCCATTGATAGGGCTGATGTGGAGCCAAATTGTGCCCAAGGCGTGGAGCCCCAGTGTTGCAGAAGAACCCATCACCCACCCCACGTGTGCCCACATACCCACCCCTATTCCCACCTGCCCTCAGAGAGCAGAGGGGTCTATTTACCCCAGCAAACCCTTCTGGTTACTACCTGGGTCATTCCACTAGTCCCGGGGGGGGGGGGGGGGGAGAGCACAGTGCTTTGTGCCCCCATATTGGGGAGATAGAGGTGATGTTTAGGAGAGAGCCCCTCAGAAGAGCACATCCAGGCTCTCCACACAGAATGCTTCTTTGACACATAAGCAAATTTAATTCTTCAACTGGCAGCAAAGGACTTGAAATACGGAAAAGTGTGTCATGGACATTTCAACGGCCATGTAGTCAAGCCTTCATCCCCCTCGCGGCCCGGGTCACATGGGCCCTCTCCATTGGGTGTGAAGGCCCCTCGGAACCCAGGGACTGGGACATGGCTCTGTGGCGCTCTGTGCAGGGCAGGTGATGGGAGCCGGCCCCGGTGTCCCCGGGTCTGTCTGTGGAAAGCCCGGCACTTTCCGATAGGAGCATGACTACGAATCCCTTCCGCCCTCACAGAGGGGTTTTCAAAGCCAAGGGGTTTCTTGTTGGACTTTTCTTTCTGATGACTAAGTCAGCACATCCTGCTTGGGAGTAATCAGGCACGACCTTCAGTAAAATGGCACGTCAAAGTCAAAAATCACTGATGCGCTGGGGGGAGGAAGGAAGAACGCTGAGGTTCTTTGAGGGGAAAAAAGAGAGAACTGGCTACTCCCCTGGCTTTGGGGAACATTTTAAAAGTTAAAAACAGCATTTTGTTTTGTTTCTGAGATTCAAGTGAGACAAAAAGATCTCATTTAAGTATGTCACCATCCTGATGATCAACACAGTATCCGTTGTTGAAATTCATTGCCTGGAGCTATGAAAAAATTAGACAGCCTCCTTTACATGAGTGATCAGGGAGAGAGCAGGTGGTTGGCTCCAGTTGCTAAATTGCATTTCTCTGTTTTAGAAATTCCACCGTCGCGATGTGGCCTGATGAGGCCCCCTCGCGCCATTAACCCGCCGCCCGGGGCCTTTGCCCTCTCGGCTCCTGCCACACTGCCCAGGCCGGCCGCCCGCAGGAGCCACGGACATTATCTCCTTCTAAATTAAAATTGTAACTCGTTCGGTCCCATTTACACAAAGCCTTGGCTTTGACACATGCAATTACGATGAACACAAGGCCAACATGATTGCTAAGGGCTCCAGAAAGAGAGTTTAATCAGAGAACACGGAGTTGTTCCGGCCGACTTATAATTTCACTACTTGCTATTCCTTTATGTTCTTACGTGTTCAGATAATTAGATACACTGGTTCTTGCTTCCCGAGAGGCCAGAAAGGGCAAAATTCCTATTCTTTTTACATTAAAAAGATTAAATTATAATATAGAAAATCTGTAACTTTGGGTAGAAATGACAAATTCACACTACATTAATTTCAGTGCTTACAAAATGTTACCAATAATTTGTGCATTTTTTCCTTTCTTGTAGGTGCGTGTGAATTAATTACCTATCCAATTTCGGTGTCTTTCACGTCAGCTTTCCACAGACAACTCTGAAATTAAAAGAAAATGAGGTTTGATTTCCACTCGCCGAGTGTATTTGTTTCAGATGTTTAACCGTTTAAGCCTTTGTACGTGTACATGAGGACATGGATTAACAGACGTGCTTGCATCCAAAACACCATGGGACAGCGGAGTCCATGGGATGGATAACTGTGAAGTGAAAGGACAATTTCAATTTGATGCTTTAAAAATAAGAGCAGGCTCACTGTAACCCCAAAGCAGAGGTGGGTGAGCACCCCAAGCCAGCAAACTCCACAGGAGGCCTCTCCTGGGGGCTCTAGCACACGGGGGCGGGGGGTTGCTGGGGGGTTCAGCTCCACTTCTTTGTCCAAACAACAATGGCTTGAGGCCCTGACTATGCTGGGCTCCATGCCAAGCAGTGGGAAGCAGCTCCCTTGGCAAAGGGTCAGTGGACATCCTGTTCCCCATGGAGCTCTGAGGGCATGTGGACAGGGTGACCCTCCGCTAGGCCCCCAGCCGTGACAGGGGCTGCACAGGGACGTATAATTTCACTACTTGCTATTCCTTTATGTGCTAATGTGTTCAGGTCATTAGATACACTGGTCCTGGCTTTGAAGGACACCCAAACCCAACCCAGGCTTCAGGGAAGAGGAGCTAGGGAGGCTGCAGTGGAAGACTGTGCTGGGCGCAATGGTGTCCCCCAAATTCATGTGTCCTGGGAGCCTGCGAATGTGATCTCATCTGGAAATAAGGTCCCGCAGGTGTAATCAGGTTACCATGGGGTCATACTGGAGTAGGGTGGGCGCTAGCCCAGTGTGACCCATGTCCTGAGGGGAAGGTCATGTGAAGATGCAGCAGCGGACCCCAGCCAGCGTGGCTCAGTGGTTGAGCACTGACCTATGATCCAGGAGGTCATGGATTCACTCGGGTTGTGAGCTCGATCCCCAGGAGGGAGCATGCAGGAGGCAGCTGATCAATGGTTCTCTTTCATTGATGTTTCTATCTCTCTCTCCCTCTCACTTCCTCTCTGAAGTATATATATAAATATATATATATATTTAAAGATACAACAAAGGAGAACCCCGGGCGATGCCAGAGGAGAGAGGGACCGATGTACCCACACGCCAGGGGAGGCCGAGGAGCTGGGCAGGCGGGAAGGACCCTCCCTTGCAGCCTTCAGAGGGAGCGTGGCCCCGTGACACTTGGTTCTGGATTCTGGCCCAGCACTGAGCGTACATTCCTTCTGTGGGCCGCTTGGGCGAGGAACGGCAACCCCCGCGGTGGGCTCAGGGGTGCAGAGAGAGGAGTTGTGAGAGGGGGCGGGCGTCTGAGCACCCCAGGCCTGCAGGCCAGGCCAGAGGTGACAGATTATTCCAGTCAACATGCACTGCGAGCCCTGTGGAAGGGTTTGTTCTTTTTTAGGGTCACGTTATGGGATGGTTGTCTGTCAGAGCGCCTGCACGCACACTCACGTGTCAGCCTTCCTCCCGGTCCATCCTGCCTGCTTCCATCAGGGGAGCCTCAGGGGGAAGAGAGGACTGAGGGGCAGTGCCCGGGGTTGCATGTCCTGGCGGTTCAACCGAGGAAGCTCCAATGGGTGGGCAGTCGGGGCTGGGCAGCCTGTCCTGACCCTCGGCTCCTTGGGACTCACTGGTCCTGGGCAGCCTCTGGCCAGTCCGCCCAGGTGAGCGCTCTGCTGCTCCACAGGCCCATTGTGGCTGAAGCTGAGAAAACCCAGCCCCGCCTCTCAGACCCCAAAGGAGCTGATCTGCTAGAAATCCAGCTGTGGATCCGCCTATTGCTGCATCCATGGGCCGATTATTCTTGTCTTTCTGTCCGGGCACACGCACTGGGTAAGCAGCCCCGGCCTCCACTCCACCTCTCCAAAGGGAGGCACCAATCAGCTCTTTCCCAGCTCCCGCTGCCTGTGCGCCCAAGTGACGTGGCACCAGGGGGCGCTGTGGGCTCGGTCACGGCTGCGCTGACGAAGACCTGCAGTCTCAGCTGAGGGGCCATCAGAACTCCAGGCCCATGGTGGCCCATGATTTTGAGGCGGCCTCTGGACTGTTACCAACACTGCTCACTTTTTGGAGACTCACTTTGAAAGACACCCAACCCCACCCCGGGGTTCAGCAAGATCCTCAGCTGAACACTCCTGTCACCTGTCCCATACAGACAGGGTCCCATTTGTTCACACCCTGTCCCTGCCCCCTCTCCTACCCCAGAAAGGTAGGGGAGGGCACGCACCCATTTCCTCGTCACCCTCTCCTCTATACTTCCCTCCAACACACTCCTGCGGACACACACACCTGTGAACACATGCGCAAATATGTATGCATGTACTGACATGGCCACACATAGCCAGAGATGTGTGCACATGCTTGCACGTGTGTATACACAGGCATGTGCACACTCAGATGCATGCAGACAGCCACACATGACCAGACACACTCATGTGTTTGAACATGTGCACACACACTTTGATGCATGCAGTCATACATGACACTTGCATGTGTGCACACACAGGCATAGGCACACTTCCTCACACTCTTGCCCACTCTCACACACACACATACAGGTGCAGATGCCCCCTTCCAGGAGGATGGGGCTCTGGTGGGAGGGATGGAGGCTGAGTCAGAAGAGCCAGAATAGGCAGCTCCCCACCCCTTGCCTCCCCTTCTCCCCTTGGCATCTGCTTTGGGAAAGCCTTTTCTTAGACCAAGGGAGGAAGACAAAAGAGACCTACACTCCTCTAAGCCAGGTCCAGCCCGGGGATTACTGTGCATGCATGCTGCTGGGGTGTCCCCACACCTAACACTCCTCCATCCTTGCCTCGCCTCCCTCCCGAGAGAGCCTGGACCTGGAATGCAGATACTGTCCACTAGAGGGAGGTGTTGGCTGTGATGCCGGCGCCTGGGTCCAAGGCCAGGCCCCAGGTGGGTTCAGTGTCCTGTGCCTGTACCATTGCTGTTCTAACTACAGAAACAGAGAGAAACAGAACCTGCCTTTCGCAGCAGGACACCTGCCACTGTGCTTGGAAAGGCTGGGAGCCCCCAGTCCACACTGACCCTCCCTGGTGAACCAGGTCCTGCCCCCATACCTTCTAATTCAGTTATTCAAAGGATGGTCCTTGTTAAAAACTCAGCTTCCTGAGCCCCTGCTAATCAAATGGGATGCATAGGGTCAGGCCTGGAACCCTGCATTGACCACGGGAAGCCTGGGTAAGGTTCAGAGGCCAGCCTGGTACCTTCCCCTGTCCTGATGCCCACTCCCCTCCACAACCCACCCACAGGGCTCCTGGTCCAGAGGACAGGTGGTCTGACCTCCAACCGCACAGTCCCAGGTGGAGGGGAGAGGACAGGGTCCCTTGGCCAGCATCCCAGGCATGCTGTCCCCCCACTCCTGCCCTGGTCCCCTCCTGGCCAGACCGTGAACTGTGAGGGACTGGGGAGGGCCGGGGGCTCTCCTCTCCTCCTGCAGGAAAAGCTGGTGCCCTGCCACCATCCCTGAGGGCCTGACAAACCCACAAGCAAAAGCAGGTAAAGCACATGCATCCAGGACCGGCTGTGCGGACAGTGGCCACTGCAGGTCACGGCTGCTGCTCTGACATGCGGTTGTTTTGAGCTGACGGCATGCGGGGGAAAGCAGACTCACAGGGTCTCTCTGCTGTCCCCTCTCGGCCTGCTCCCAGACCCTCAGTTCTCCTGTGAAGGCCTGCACTCCTGGGACCAGCAGGGGAGACCGTCCCTGTCACACGGATGAGGAGGGTCCCGGACACACCCAGCCACTGCCCTCGATCCTGTTAGTCCCCGGGCGTTTGCCTTCCCACAATTTCCCATCCCCCTCCTTTGTCTTGTCTCTTCTCTTCAAATCCATCCTCCTCTGTCCCAATGGTATAAAACCCTTCACACCCGGCTGAAGGGTTTCTCTTCCTTGTGTAACCACCCCCCCCCCCAACCACGTAAAACTAGCATTAAGTGAGCACGTATGTCTTTTCTGCTGGGACTCTGTCTGTGGCCAGTTTACTTTGCAGACCTGGAACCCAGCAGGCCCCTCGGGGAGCAGAGACTGCGGTGTTTGCTGCGGCTCCGGAGTTAAGGGTCTCTGCCACATAGTAGCCTTTATTTGACTGTTTTTACAACCCTTGGGAAATTTAAATGCCATTCTTAGGCCCTGGGCCACACACACACAGGCCACAGGCTGCCTCTGGACCACTTGGCAATAGATTGTTCCATCCCCCACCCAACATCACCCACACAGCAGAGTCCTAACAGTGGAATTATTCTAGGCCAGAAGGTATGCAGTTTTATGCCGGGGTCCAACCCCAGCGGGTCCAGGGGTCCCCAAAGGTGTGGACGGAGTCGGCGAAGAAGGAATTACACGGGGACAGTGTTCAGTTGATCAGCAACCTAGCCAGGATCTCTAGCCCGGATCTCCAGAGAGGTTCTGCTTCGGATCTCCAGCGAGGTTCTGTAGCCATGTTCCCTCACTAGGTTCTCCAGCCAGGTTCTGTCCAGGCTCTCCAGTCAGGTTCAGTGTCCAGGTTCCAGTCAGGTTCTCCTGCCAATCTCTGTAGTCAGGTTCAGTCCAGGATCCCTTGCCATGTTCTCCCGCTAGGCTCTGTCTCTAGGCTCCGAGGCCAGTCCCGGTCCAGGATCCTCTGGCATGCTCTCGCCAGCGAAGTTCTTCTGTCTCTAGGCTCCGTGTAGGTTCTGTCTTCTGAATTCTGTCTCCTGAGTTCTGAGTCTTTCTGTCTTGTTACAACTGTATTTATACCAGTTGATTCAATCCTATCAATCTCTATTACAAAGGTTAGGGCGTTTCTTATCTCCATTCCAGGGAGAAAAGATTATGTAGTTTAAGCATGATTGTTCGTAGTTAAAGGGATTAATTACCCGCCTGGCACTTAGTTGAGGGGTTTTATTCCCTCCCTAACTTCAGGGGAAAATCCCTACCTGGGGATTCAACCTTTCTCGGAGAGGTGACTTTGGTTAAAACACAGCGCCAAGAAGGTGAGCAAACATATTAAGAACCGTATGCCATATATGCCAGGTCCCTTGAAACAGCAAGGATGGACCGGCTCCCGGCAGTTTTAAAGTTTTGTGTGTGTTTTTTAATCCTCACCCCAGGATATTTTTTCCATTGATTTTTAGACATGGTTGAAGGGAGGGCGAGAGATAGAGAAACATCGATGTTAAAGAGACACATGACGATTGGTTGCCTCCCGCCAGGGCCAGGGATCGAGGCTACAACCGAGGTAAGTGCCCTTGATGGGAATCAAACCTGGGGCCCTTCAGTCCGAGGGCCAATGCCCTATCCACTGAGCCAAACTGGCTAGAGCCAGTTTTAAAGCTTTTGATATGTTTTCCAGATTCCTCTCCGGAAAAAATTACACTGATTTTGCTTTTACCAGCAGTACCTGAAATGGATTCCTCTGAATATCAACCAGTATTATTTTTAAATGGGTTGCCAATTTCAGAGGCAAAAGCCACACTGTATCTTGTAACTTTTTAGATGATTGTGAGTCTGTTTGCACATTTAACTTAAGGTTCCGTGCAAGTCTTCGTACTCGTGGTGGACATTGGCCCTCTGTCATAAGCCTCACACGTTTTTGTTGGCTTTTGTTTTGCTTTAGCGTTTTTTGAATTGTCAAAGCTTTTAATTTTATGATTCAAGGAGTGGTTTTCAAAGCTGCACCTCAGAACCTCCAGATAAGCACTAATTCGGGGTTGGACTCAGGAGGCGGGGGGCTGGACTCCCCACTGATGCTCCAGAGAGAACAAAACTCTTATCTGTTCTGGGAGAAAGAGGGTTCCACAGTAAAAAGCAAATAAAAAACAAAACTTCCTCATCTCAAGCATGTTTGTCCTTTTGTTATGGCTGCATTTTCTGCATTTAACCCTTACACTCACATGCATAAATGCACACATATATACACACACACACTCACACACATACATAAGCATACACACATGTACACAAATAACACAGAGACACATACACACTCTCACAGACACACACTGACACATTCACCTACACATATATACACACTTCCTCTGAGCTCTGCCTGGAAGCCTGGGGTGTCTTAGGGTGCAGGCCCAGTCAGTCACCCCGCCATCCTAATCCTGGTGACCCCCAGGCCAGAGGAGTGAGAATGGCTGGGGATGGGGTGGACCAGCAGGAGACCAGGCTGGGACACGGGAGTCTGGACATCCCCAGGGTGGAGGTGTGATAGATTCACAGACGTGCAAGGGTTCTTCTGGCTGTGGGAGCGAGAGGGAAAAACTGATTCAAATCTCAAACAACCATTAACAGTCAAAACCCTTCATATGTGAGGTTATAAGGTGACTTGTTTTTTACCACATGATTTCTTATCAAATCTACCTCACCCAAACATGAGATGGGGAAACTCAAATAACCCAGGTGCATGTGGCCCTTGATCTACACACCACCCCCAACACTGGGCTGGCGTCCACTTGAAATGCTGCCTGTCCGGTGGGTCACTTCTGCTTCCCTCTCTATGCTCCTCACTGTGGTGGCGAGCAGTTTTGTTTATCTTCACATCTTCGTCTTCCGGGGGGTTTCTTCTGGTCATCGCCCTCCCCGAAAAGTGGTCGGTTCTGCTCCTAGCCCACCCCGGAGCACCCACCCGGGAGTTTCCCACCCACTCACTCAGGCCAGCCCTGGCCTTGCTGTTCCTCCTCCAGGGGCACCGAGATTGGCGGGCACCCCAGACTTGCCCAGAACAGGCTGTAGGCAACCAGAATACCGAAAAACAAGCCCCCATAATACCAGGCAGGAGGACTGCAGGGCTGCTCCTGGAAGGCTGTCCCAGAGACAAGCTCCTTCCTGTCCTAACTCCACTCGCCACACGGGGGCGCTGCGAGCAGAGTTTTCCCCAAAGTTCCTGTCTCCCATGTGATTTCAAGTGGAAACCAGAACACATTAGAACAGTGGAAAAAATAAAAAAAATTGAAGACTGAGAACTAGTAATCATGGTTTAAGCTCTGTTTTAACTTTATTCCCAGCATCTTATTGTAACATTGCCCATAAAAACCATGTGTGAAATGTATTTCATGGCTCAGAAAGACTCTCAAAAACGTCAGGGATATTGTAAGTTACTAGATAGAATAAGCAGCATGATCTTGTTTAAAGATTTTATTTAAAAACATTTTTAAAAATAGTAAAACTGGTATCTGTAGTGTTCTCTGGGTGTGGGAATCTGAGTGAATTTATTTTCTAAACTTTGCATATAAATACTCTCCAGGGTCTTTTTACAATGAGTAATTTTAACAAAACCACTATCCTCTGAATCATGACACCCTCTGAGAAGCTGTCCCTTGCCAGGGCGGAGTGACCCAAGTGATCCTTTTGGGGGGTGGGGCTTGGGAACCCCAGGAGTCCCCATCCCAGGGGTCTTACTGGAGGCAGCGGGTTCCGTCTCCACGAGGCTGGCTGGTTTGCCTGGGCTGCTCAGACCCCTGCACCCTGTCACCCAGAGGTGCTCTGATGTTCACATGCCCAGTTCCTAATCTGTGAGCAAGTCAGCTTTGTCCCCGGAGACTGGAGAAATGCAGACGTGGGCCACCCCACAACTGCTGAGTCAGAACCCACATGCCAACGTGACCTCTGCTGACTCAGGGTCACACGGACGCTGGGACGGAGCCCCCCTGGGCTGGAGCACTCCACAGAGGTCCCTGGGAGCTTGGAAGATGGTGCTGAGGAGTTCCACGAACAGGGATCTCTCTCCCCACCCAGTCACCTGCTCCCCTAAGTACCTGAGAGATGTGCGAATTCACAGCTGCCACTGGGCAAGACCCTGCCAGGGACCAGGACAACTTGGCTCCCCCTTTCTTGACCTGTCTACCGGGGACGGGGAGGTACCTGCCCACATTTCTCAGAAGAATGCAGTCCCAGGCCTCAAGGGCTGCTGGGCACACAAGGAGGGGCTTGGATAACTCTTCCTGTTGGTTTGCTTCTCTGAGGGCCCTTCATGTGCCCTTGGAGGGAGCGTGACCAGACTGAGTAGAGGGCTGGGAAGACGTGTCCCTGGCAGGGCCTGGGGAACATGACTGTGGGGTGCAGGTGGGTGAGCCTTGGCCGTGGGCAGAGCAGCGAAGGCGCAGGCCCACTTCACCGCAAGCTGCTGAGTGGCTGACCTTGAGCATGTCCCCCATGCCCCATGCCCCATGTCCCGGGCACTGGAACCTGTCATTCCAGCCAGACCTCAGGGACCCCACCAAGGCCAGGGGCCCAGGACACATGCCTTCAGGTCAGCTCTCGTGGGCACAGGGAAGGGCTGCCCCAGGCCCTGGCACAGCGGGCTGGTCCTCAGTTCCAGTGATCCCACCCACAACACAGGTATCCCCCAGGGTGCCGTCCTCACTCAGGCCAGGATGGCTGAGCTCCTGTCACCACCAGTTCCTTCCCCAGTCACAGAGAGCCTGCCACCCACGCCCAGACACCACCCTCACTGCCCTGCCCCCGCCGGGAGGGCCTCTGACCAAAGGGCGAAGCGCAGCCAGCCGCCCACAGGGGACCTTCCGACTTCTAGGCACCACTGAGCACCTGAGCAAGGCTCTCACCACCACTCTCACCGCCACGTGGCCCCTTCAAGGACTCTGTCACTTTCTCTTTCGCCCAGGGAAGGGCAAGTGCTTGAAGCACAGCCAAGGAGCCCAGAGCCCTGACGGGGAGGAGAGGTGGCCAGGGTGTGGCCATTGATCTCCTGCCCTGAAGCTCTGGGGGAGGAAAGGCCGAGTGACAAAATGGCCAAAATGTTCAGAAATAGCCAGGTGGGCAGAAAGCGCTGGTGCCGGGGAGAGAGTGTCAGAGGCTGAGACGAAGCTGGGGCCAGTGAGCCCCTCCAACAGCCCCGTTCCCGCCCCTTCCCCCCCCACCCCCACCCCCGAACCCTGTGTGGACAAGAGACCCAGGCACAGCCATGCTTCCCTCCTGTGAGATCCCAGGTGCCCTGTTCCCAACAGTGGGACCTGGGCTGGGGCAGAGGTGTCTTGACAACTTGGAGACAGTAACCTAGCAAGGTCTGGTCCTGTGTTTGCAGGACCTCCCTCAGGCTGCGGTCGGTCATTCCTGCCCCCCGCTGCCCCCTTCCCACCCACCCCTCACCCCCACCCTGGGCTCCACGCCTTTAACTCACTTCCAGCAGAAGCTGTTTCCTAAAAGCCAACAAGGCGGGGGCAGGCCTGTGCTCACACCTGAGGGGACTGTCTGCCCAGGCACTCGCAGGTGACATCTCCCAGGCCACCTGCGCCTCCCCTTTGGTTGTAGCACATGGGCCCCTGTACAGGGCTGCTCCCAGGCAGCACTCATCTCCTCCCTATTGAGCTGATGCACATGGGTGTTAGGGTACCTACCCCCAAACCCCAGACTGGCTGGTTCCCCGGCACCTCAGAGGTTGCAAAAGTCACAGGGTTGCCTCTGGGCTGCCACACGTCCTCTGCACCCTCAGGGGAGGCATATGGTAGACGGGGGAACCTGCAGGTGGTAGTGGGGCATCGCTGGGCACCCAGGATCCAGGTGGGGTGTGTTTGGAGGATCTACGGGAAGGCTGGGGTTCTGAGAGCAGAGTGGGCCGCAGTCACACATGCGCTTCCAGGGTGCTGGCAACCCTCAGGCGCCTGTGCCCTGTGGTCACTGCCAGGACCCTCCCTTCATGAGGAGCTCACACCATGGCTGCTAACCCAGCCCCAGTGCCTCCAGGGCAGGTGAGGTGACTCACAAAGCTCTCCCAGGGCACCGGTCAGTCCCTCCTCACCAGCACGGGGCTCTGGCCTTGAGGTGAACTTCCTGTTTGTGTCCTGTGGCCTCCTCGCTGGTCTCACCAGATGGTTTTCTAAGGTCAGGAGTCTCCCAGGGGAAAGCAGAACTGTTTTCTACCCCGTGCTATGAAAAGGGTATGACAAAGTCCATAGAAGATGACTACGTTCAACTACAACTGAGTGATCAAACTTTTGGTACCCCGGAAAGAAAGAAAAGCCGAACTAAAGCCAGTGCAGAGACCGGGGAATGTTTACAGAGTGTCAGAAGTGACAGACAGTAAAGCAGCTTTTGCAAAACTGCAAATAAAAGACAAGAACTCAGTGGACACGATGAATACACAATCCAGAGAAAGGAAATGCACATGGACAACGAGCACATGAAAATGCTTGACTTCAGCCTGGCTGGCGTGGCTCAGTGGTTGAGCATTAACCTATGAACCAGGAAGTCACTGGTTCAATTCCTGGTCAGGGCACATGCCCAAGTTGCAGGCTCGATCCCCAGGGTGGAGTGTGCAGTAGGCAGCCCATCCATGACTCTCTCTCATCATTGATGTTTCTCTCTCTCTCTCTTCCTCTCTGAAATCAATAAAAATATATTTTTTTAAAAAAAGAAGAAAAGACCCGGCCTGGACTTTGTCTCTGGCGGCGGGTCAGAATGATCGGGTTGACCAGTTGTCTGTGGAGATGAGAGATTTGAAGACAAGGGACTGGTGATTGAGTGGGGGCGGGCTGGGGGGCGGGGCCAGGGCCAGGGGCGGGGCCAGGGCCAAAGAGCAAATAAAAGTTGACAGAATAAAAAAAAAAAAGGAAAAGAAAATGCTTCAGCAACAAGGAACTACAGTCTGCCCATGAAGTGACCATCTCCAGAGACACAGGGCCCAGGGACAGGCATGTTCCCCCTCTCACAAGTGAGCGTGTGCCTCAGCTCCACCGAGAAAACGCAAACGCCTCTGTGTGCACCTGGCTCACTGCCTGTCTCCAAGGCCTCTCTTGGCCTCTCTGAAGCCCCCGTCGCGCCCCAGGTTCCTGGATGGTGCAGGAGGTGGCAATGGCCTAGGACTTTTCTCTAAGAGCTTGGGAGGAGCACCTTCAGACAGCCTGGGGAGCAGAACTCCTAACAACTGGATTTGGTTGTCTGGATTTTTCAGGAAATACAGGGTGAGAACCTTTGGGGTAGAGGCTGCCTCTTTGTAACAGCCCAGCCCCGAATCAGCAGGTGCGTGTAGGCAAGAACAGAGGTGGCTGTCCTCCAGGCAGCTGTGGTCTCTCGCTCATCTGCTGTGTTATGGGCCCCCACCTCCATTGGGGTCCCCGACCTTCACAGAGCAGCAGGTGCGTGAGCTCCTGAGTGTGAGAGGATGTGGGGTAAGGTTCAGAGGCCAGCCTGGTACAGGTCTGGGGTCCGGGCCCTCCTGGAGCAGAAGAGACCAAGAGGAGAGGCAGGGGCCAGAGTCAGGACAACCTGGAGCCTGAACTTCCTGAGGTCACAAGCCAGAGGGGAGCTGACTATTGTCCCAACTTTACAGTGAGACAGGCAGGCGAAGTGTCACCCTGAGGTCGCACACTTCAGGCCAAGTGAAGCCCCAACACGTGCTGGTGAGCTCCTCTGAGACCAAGAGGGAGAGCAGGCGGCGAGCGGGCGAGGAGTGCGACCTGGCAGGGCTCACCACGCCCTGGAATGGCCTCCTCTCCCTCTTTATTTATGCTCTGGTTCTACAGTGAACACGCTTGGTTCGTGTAGTGAAAAGTGTCCAGATCAACAGAACTCCAGCTACTCTGCCCTCCCGGTGGCAGGCAGGGTGAAGCAGGTCTGCGGTGCTCGCTGCATTGGCCAGGGTCAGTGGAGTGGCTTATCTGCCAGGTCAGATGGGCACCATCCCTAAATTACCACCCAGATGGCAGCCACCCTGGAGCAGTCCCGACTCAGGCCCCCCTGGCCGCACACTGTGCCCTCGGTAACGCACTGTCACCTGTCTTGACAGAGTCAACGTCGGAATCTGGTAGCGCAGGCCATTCGAGTGATTGGAGCAGCAAGTCAAGTCCTGCTGATGTCCCGTAGGAAAAGGTCAAAGGGCATGCAGGGAGCGAAAGACAGAGGCAAAGGATGAGCATGAAAGGACTCCTCGTCTTGGAATGTGCACCTCAATTCTAAAGAGTTTAGGCAATAAAGCGTACTGGATTTCAGCATTTGGAAAATGTTGATGAATACATTTAGACTGAAATGGTGTGTGTACGCAAGAACTGAGAGTAAGTCCGGAACTCTGTCCCTGTGAGCAGAATTATTGAACTTTAGGCTTCAACAGGTGTCCCTCAGTTCCCACCCTCATCTACCATCCAACACCTTCACTTTGGCATCCACCTCCCTGCTGGCCCTTGCTTGCTGGAGGTCTGGCCAACCTGTGTCAGCACGGCCAGTGGGTCAGCACAGATAAGCCAACTCTAACTGGCAGGACTGGGGAATGGCATTTGTCACAAATTTCCACCATAGCCTATGGCACTTTCATGCTGAAACCAAGACAGCCACGGCAGAAAGGGCCACCCCTTATCTCTGAAGAACATATGAAACCACTAGAGGCCCAGTGCATGAATTTGTGCATGGGTGGGGTCCAGCCGGGCCAGCCCCAACTGGGACGGATTGGGGCTGGGCCTGTTGGGAGGAGGAGATGGCAGGAAGTTGGCCGGCCAGCCCGCCCCGATCAGGCTCCAACAGGCTGGGCTGGCTGGGTAGAGGGGCTGCAGGCAATTGCCAGGCTGGCCCTGCCCCTGATTGGGGTTGGGGGCCTACTGGGGATAGGGTCGGCCATGGAGAGGGGCTGTGGGTGGTGGGCTGGCTGGCCCCGCCCCCAAATAGGGTGGGGAGTGCCGATTAGGGGGAGGGGCCATGGGTGGTTGGCTGGCCAGCCCTGCCCCTGATTGGGGAGGGGGAGGGGCTGCAGGAGGTTGGCCAGCCGGACCGCCCCCTATTGGGGTGGGGGGGTGATCAGGCGCAGGGAAGCTGGGGGGAGGGGCTGCAGGTCTAGTGGGGCTGTGGGGGAAGTGGGGGGAGCATTTGCCCAATTGGCCCCGACCTTAATCGGGATGGGAGAGTCCCATCAGGGGTGGGCCAGTCAGGGGGAGGGGCCATGGAAGGTTGGCCGGCTGACCCCACCCCCTGATCGGGGCTGGTTCGCTGGCCACAGTGGGCATCATAATGACCAGTTGTTACCGTTGTTACTGTCGCTAGCTTTTTATATATATAGATGGGCTTGTCCTGGGGCTCCTGGCTCAGGCCTCGCCTCCTGGGGCACCAGGTGGCTGCAGTGCCCACATCCTGGCCCTCTGCTCTCTGTCATTACTTACCTGCCCTCTGAGTCCTGACCGCTGTGTTGTTCATCTCAGAACAGAATTCTCGCCATGCCTCTCTCTCCTTTAGGAATTAGTCTGTCGGAGAACATCACAGTACACTGGGTCAGGTCTGCTGACACACATCTCAGAAAGCTACCATTAGGCCCCAAACTGCTCGAAGTAGTTAAGTAACTTCGAAAAAGCAGACATATGTGAAGAGCAAGCAGGCAGTGGGGAGGAGGAGGGAGGCACGGGGTCAGAGCGCCGGAGGCAGAGGGCATCTCTGGTCTTGCAGAGGAATGCCTGCAACATTAGAGTTTGCGTTAGAAAGCCTTAAGAGGTTCTGACAGCCTGAATCGCTGGAGCCAAAAATGGACAGGTGGTCCGACTCGCCACTTCCTCCATCTATATTTTAAACTGACCATTCTTTGAAGCTTCCGATGGGCGAGAGGAGGAAAGATAGCGCTGTCAAGCCCTGGTGTCAACACCTTCCCGCGCAGACGCCTTCCTTTGGCTCCTGAGAGCACCCCTGGCGCACCCACATGGCACCTGCCTGCTGTCCACGCGTCAGAGAGCTGTCCCTGCGCCAGCCCGTGAGTGGCCCCTCGCACCCAGGACTGGGCTGAAAGCAACTAGAAGCACTGTCAGCACAAACCTCCCGACCGAGAGTCTTCTGAGACACAATCGCTTCTCCCTTTATTAAACACAGTCCGTAATTTATAAAAATCGCCTCTGTTTAAAAGCCCCCAATGTTTATATGCCTAATTCATTATTGCTTCTTCTGATTTATTTTAGAAACCACCAGAAGTGCTCACTAGGTTTATATAGAAAGATGTTCATTTCACAATTGATCATAATAAAGAAAACTTGTACATCGTCTAGTGCCCGACTGCAACATTATAATAAAATGCAGAGTATGAAATATTATGCAACTATATTTAGCACTTATTCAACTTCATAAATATCTTAAATGCTTCATAAAAAATGATGTAGAACTTTTTGTTTTATATGTATGGTAATGATTAAGTGATTAATCAAGAAAATGGCCAGATAATTTAGAAAACAATGTATTTGCTATTATATTAACTCTCACTAAAAGGCCATGTTTCTTCTCCTCCCTTCTTCTGAGCCAATTCTCTTTAATCGGCTCATCAGTGCTAAGTATAATGCTAGGAAGTGCTCTCAGCTGCTGCTAGGAGTTAGGGAGCCCAGGCCGAGGCTCTGTTCCATGCACGCCCCTGCCTCTGTGCCACGCCCCACAACCAGCTGCACAGAGGAGGGGCGATGTTGGTACGAGTGCTTTCTCACCGTCCCCTGGGAGGCCCTGAGGACCGAGGCCCCACTGTGCCCCATACCCCACTCTGCTCAGCACCGGAGAGATCCCAGGCCTCAGGCATGTTCCACGTCCTGCCATGTGGCTCCACTGAGCACCTGGGACAGAAGGTGCCCTCATCCTCCCCACCCACAACTGTCTTTCCAGCCCTCTCCCCTGGGGTCACCCACTAGGTGATTCTCCAACCCCATCGTGACCCCGGTTTACTGTCCCGCGTCCTCCCGGAGGCACTGACCTGGCCACCCCGTAGGGCATTGGAGGCCCAAGCAGGGCCCTTTTTCGGAGCCAGCCAAGCATCTCCAGCCAGCTCACCCCAGCCTCCTCCCAGGGGCCGGCTGCCACGCAGAAGAGTAAGGACACCGAGTATCCATGCGTCAGGGCTGCCGGCTGGGGCTCTCACACATCAATGGTGGGCCTGTAAGGTGGTGTCTCTGCTTCGGGAAATGATCTGGTAGCTTCTCACAAAACAAAGGCACAGATGCCCTGCGACCCGTCAGTGCCGCCCCACATGCGCACCCGGGAGGGGGACAGCCTATCCACACAGGGCTGTGGAGCAGGGGGCCCGGCACTTCATCCTGGCATCCCCATCGCCCAAGTGTCCATCAGCAGGACAGAGGAACAGGTCGGAGCTCATCCACCCGACTGGGGCAGCACAGCCATGCGGGAGGATGACAGCGGATACACGGCGGCATAGCTGCACCGCCTGGGCATTGCGTTAAACACTGTTAGTTACCGATTGCTGCATAACTCGTCACCCCAAAACTCAGTGGCTTAAAGCAACACCAGACAGTTACCTCACACAGTTTCTGTGGGTCAGGAATTCCAAGCGGGCCTAACGTGCTGGTTCCAGGTCCAGTCCCTCAGGAGGCTGCAGGCCAGATGTTGGCCAGTTACCTGGAGGCCGGATGAGCCGGAGGACTGGCTGCGAGATGTTCATCATGGAAACTTCTCCCGGGGGCTCTTCATTCGTTTTGAAACTGGCTACAAGGGCAGCCCCCTCGTGTGGGAGGGGCTTCAAGGGCTGTCGTTTTAAGATGACCAGGAGGTGGGGTCACTGGTGTCCACCACGGGGACCGGCCACAAGTACATGCTACGTGTTTCCCCCTTTTGGAGCTCGAGATCAGGCAAAACTCACCCGCGGGATAGAGTTCCCAACAGTGGCCTCTACTCTCGAGGGCAGTGTTTGCCGGGGCAGGGGTGGGGGTGAGGGGTGGGATATACGTTCTGTGTCTTGACTGGGTGGAGATTGTGCAGGTCCACACACGGGTGAAAATGAGTCGAATGCTTACGACCTGTGCCTTGACTGCCTGTGAGTCAATTACACTTTAAGACATAAAAATTAAAGCGTACAGTGTGATAAACACTGTGACATTGTGACCAGGCTACGTGAAGGGCCCCGTGGACAGCCCGACCAGAGGAGCAGAGGCCCTGAGTCAGGCAGCCTTGGAGGAAGGCAAGGCTTCGGGCATGGGGAGAGCAAGGAAAGTTTGTCCGAGTCTGTGCAGAGGCTGGACCCCAGGCTATGAGCTCAATGACCCTCCTGGCAGATGGCACTCAGGGAGGCCACCTGGGAAGGCCTGACAGGACCTAAAGGGAGAGAGGCCAGCCAGCCCCCAGCTGCTCCACATGCCGAGCCACAGGCTTCCAGCTCAGCCAACACCTAATCCCAGCCACCGAGACCTGAGAGAGAGCCACCCAGGACCGTCCAGAATTCCAGACCCACACACATCAGGAGTGCCGTGACATGGCTGTGAAAAGCCACCAGGTTTGGGGAGCTCCCTGAAGCTGGACCCCGTCCTCCGAGGCCCCTCTACCAGACACCCTGGGCCCCAGGTATGTTCACGGGGCTTCTGCTGTGAGAAAAACCGTTTGATGCTCTGAAGCCAGCGTAAATGCGCCGGGACACCCGGGAGTGCTCAGGATGAGCTGAGCGTGTCTGTGCCCGTCAGAAAGTCGGTTGCAACATCGGAGCCGCTGTCATCACAGATAACATTCTTGTCTGAGAAATGAGAGGCCCCGAGGAACAGACGGAGGCGTCGGCAGCGATAAACCTTGATTGCAGGAGAGGGTGCCCGCGGCTTCCACCTGCCTCCCCGTGCCTCCTTCACCGGTTTCCACCCCAGAGTCGAGGTGCTCCAAGAGCAGTCCTGGTCTTTGGTGTGTGCCAGGACCCTGAGGGGCAGACAGCAGGCTGGGCTCTGAGCTCACACAGAGGATGGGGTCCCAGGGTGCGAGTGGGGAAGCAACCAGTCCCTGGGGGGGCTCTGGGTCTGAAACAGAGGGGTCCGAGGAGGCCTGGCACAGTCATGGCCAACACCGAATTTCACTCTGTAGGTCTGCGGACCCCAGCATGTCTGTCCCACTTGTCCTTGTGTAACTGGCATTGAAGAACTGCCCGGCTGGCTAGTGAGCAGGACCAGGGGGCCTTCCCAGCCTGGAGGGAGTGGCCTGGAGCGAACACCCTCCTGAGGGCTGGGCAGGCTCTCCATGGGGTGAGTGTCTGCGTGGCCTGAGGCCCCTGGAACAAATCACCACACACTGCAGCAGAAATGGGTTCTTTCCCATCCTGGAGGCCAGAGTTTGACATGCAGATCCTGCCCTCTGCGGCTCCCACGGGCCTGCCCACTCCGGCTGCCGGTGCTCAGAGGCCCCTGGGCTGGTGGCCGAGTCTCCAGCCTCGGCTCCATCTTCACGTGGCTTCTCTCTGTGGCACATCTAATCTCCTGTCTCTCTCTTGTAGGGACGATGGTGATGCATTCAGGGCCAAGCAGTTAATCCAGGATCATCTCAGATCCTTAACTAATTCACATCTGCTGGATCACATTTCTCCTATTTGGAGAAAGGTCACATTCACAGACTCCAGGGATCAGGACACGGACATGGCACCCACCACAGGAGAGGTGTCGGTTACACAACCGCTGTGCCCATCCGCTCCCGGCTCTGACCAGCATAGACCATTCTGCCCAGATCTGCAGCCCAGGAACCACTGGAAGGACGGGGTGGGGGGGGAGGTCCAGTTTCTCAGGGACACTGGAGAGGCAGGTTCAGAACGTGGCACCAAGGCAGGAGGCCAGAAACCAGCCAAGATCCAGACCCAAGAGCAGATTGGGTAGGGGCGCTGCCTCGGCCACGGGACCCCCAGTGGAATGGACTCTGCCATGCACCTGGTTGTGGGTGAGGGACCTGAAGCCTTGCAGCTCCCGGCCATGCAGGACCCTTCATGATGGGAGCCTCCAGGCCGGGCTTCCTAGCCCCAAAATATGTGGAACCCAGTTCTCAGGGAACAGGGCAGAGCACAGGTCAGGGGCAAGTCATGGGTGACGCAGCATCCCTCGGTTATAAGAAGTGAAAGCCCAGGTCATGAAGACTTGAGGGCCCCCCACCTGTGGCACCCAAGCCATGCAGCTGGAGAGCAGCTAGTGAGGGAGAAGGGCCTCCGTTCCGCTGATCGCTGACCTACAGGAGTCTGTCTAAACATGGGGTCCAGAGGGGTGGGTCCAAGAACTCTGCCAGGAAATGCATCTGCTGCCCTGGTCCCATGAAGGCAGGAAGGGGGTGAGAGGCAAGAAAGCCAAAGTGACAAATGTGTCCCCTGCAAATGCCGAGGTTCTACCCCAGGGCACCCCAGAGACAGAAGAAAACCGTGGACAGAAATAGCTAATCTTTCCAAATGAGTCCTCATCTGTAGTCTCTACATCATATATTTTTAGTGTTTGCATTTATTTTATTATGATTTCTTAAAATGCATGGCCTTTTTGTGTCTCTGGGCCTTGCATGCAGAGTGGACCCCTGGTTGAGGATGGCAGAGCCACAAATGTAGGGGTCAGTTTCTGCCTGACTATGAGGCACCACAGCAGCCACGCCAGGACCAACCACCTGGATTTTGTTTTTAATGGAAGGCCCTGCTCTTTGGGTTTCTGTCCACTGCAGCGGAAGCAGATTCTTCCTGCTTTGGACTCTCCCTTGTGATGGGTGCGTAGAAGTGTGCATTTGTTTAGCCACTTTGAATTAAATTTTTTTTTTTTTTTAGAAATTTTTTTTAATATATTTTATTGATTTTTTACAGAGAGGAAGGGAGAGAGATAGAGAGTTAGAAATATCGATGAGAGAGAAACACCGATTAGCTGCCTCCTGCACATCTCCTACTGGGGATGTGCCCGCAACCCAGGTACATGCCCTTGACCGGAATCGAACCCGGGACCTTTCAGTCCGCAGGCCGACGCTCTAGCCACTGAGCCAAACCGGTTTTGGCTTGAATTAAATTTTAAAATGTAGATACTGGCCCCTCCAATCCTCGGGCAGCCTCCCCATTTTCCCTCTATTATCCTTGAAATATCCCATGTTGAACCATCACTGAAAACAGCCACCCTGGGAGACTGCTGGATGGCCCGGAACTGGCATGAGTGATGGTCAGGGTTGTCCAGGTGGCTGCTGCAGAGGTGCCGGGCATCCATCAATGTCCACTGGCCGTCGGTCACTCCTGAGACAGCATCCGGAGGGTTTCTGGAGGTGCTTAGCTCTTCCTGAACAATGGAAGCAGTGGGCACTGTCATTGTTTTGCAGGAAAACAATGACTCCACGAGGATGTGCATTTACAACACATCCATCCAGGATATTAATAGGGGGCTCTCACGCCCCTCAACTCCTCCTCAAACCAGCAGCTGGTGAGGGATGCCTCCATGGACACCTGTTCCCAGGACCACACTGCAGCTTGCTTGACTGGGGCCACACCTGGGTTACAACTTGGAACTGAAATGATCTGTCCAGCTGGATGGCCTGCAGTCCAGACATCTTCTGCTACATGAGTTCAAGGGCCCTAAGTCACCCAGACCCTGCCTGCCTCCTTGCAGTGACGTGACCCTCAATTAATGTGCTTCATTCCATTCAGAAAACACAGCCAGGGTCGTTGGTTTGCGTAGTTCGGTGTAAACCCTCGGCTGATGGACTGACACCACACTTTCCGTAACAGCTGCCATGGGACAGTGTAGGTACTGCCAGGTTCATCTTTTTGGCTCTGGGCTGGCCTCCTCCTACCCGATGGGCCTAGGCCTGCCCAGTATTCCCCACGCGCAGAGTCGCAAATTGGGCAACTGTGAGAAGAATGACAATAAGGGCAGGAAGGTTGTAGCTAGCAGAAGTATTATTTTGTGGAAAACTCAAGGGCTTATGGGAAGCTCAGTGGTGTTTACAGATCAAGGACACGGGAGGTAAGGGTGATGCTGACCTGCTCTCAAGAGGTGAGCCCCTCAGAGATGTTTTCAGGAAGGAAGCCGGGACTCGATGGCTTGGTAAATATTGGCACAGCTGGATTCGGAAATGGACAAGGAGGCCTGATGTGGACGGGTCCTGCCAACGTCAGCCTGCCCCGGTTGGGAGAGGCACCTACTACAGGGACCCTCCCCAGCATCGCTCACACCCTCTCTGTTCCGGGCACTGCCCATGGGGACAACACCAGCCTCCCCCTCCCCACCTGGCCCAGCTGAGGACAGGACCACTGTCTACACTGCAAGTGCCGAGTCCTGCTCTCTCTGTGATGTCAGGCCTGCCGAGAACCCAAGGCCCTGCCCCGCCCCGACCATGTGTCATCAAAACCACTAGAAATTGTTCAGAAAGGCAAATACTGGGCAAGCCTGCTTTCCATGCACCACGGGGGACGCCTGCCATCCAGACATGGTGAGATACATAAAGAGCGGCCTTCGATTAAAAAAAGAAACGTTAAAACTAAGGAATCATTACTACGAGGTTGAATAACCCTTGTTTTAATAGGAAAGTCAGCTTCCAAATTAATGTCTCACAATTGAAAATCGTTCTATCCTGAGGCGTCTTGGAGTGACGTGCACCCACAGCAGGCTGCCCTGCAGCAGGCTCAGCATGGGCCAGTGGGGACTGGGTTTATCATCAACCACACCACCGTCCCAGTGCGGTCCAGGGCTAAGTTACACAGGAGTCCGGGTGCTGTCTTCAGCGTGAGCAGTGGACAAACCTGTGTTTCCAGTCGCGCTGGAAAACGTGGTTAAAATTCATCAGAGCGTTGGGGTGGCGGAACCGAACTCATCACGACACAGAGGAGGAAGCTGAGGGGCTGAGTGCCCCGTCTTGATCCAGGGCACTCAGTGACCAGACCCAGGCCAGCCTCCTGGCCCCACCTGCCCCACACCCACAGCACGCGTGGCTGGGTCTGCAGAATTTCTGTTTGGCACACAAACCCTGATCAGTCACCTGCCTCCAAAATCTCTCACCCTTTACCTGACTCTTACTGGCAAGTTCAAAACACAACCTGCTTCCTGGACTTCCACTGAAGTGTGTGGGAATGTAAACATGCCTGAAAGCCAACCTGAGCAGCACCTCCCTCCCTAGGCATTTGGGGTTCAGGGCACGCCCCCTCCTGTGGCACAGTGAGCCTTCAGCCCGCGTGGGAGGGGGTGTCCTCTGGGATGGTGTCCTCTCTCCCTGCCGTGGCACTCACAGCCCAGCCGCCCACAAGCACCCTGTTTTTCCAGCACTGCCCTCTCTACATGTCCAGGAGCAGTCTCCTCAGGAGTCAGGGACAGGAGCAAAGGAGTCGATACGGAGAGATGGGGGGGGGGTCATTACAACAACCCTCTGTACACCGTGTCCCTGGGGACAAGTTCTCTGGGCCAGAGGCATGAAAGTGTAAAGAAACACCCTGAAATCTTGGCTGGAGAGAGGAGAGGGATGGGGGTCTGCTGGGGTGGAATACCATGGGGAGTTTCCTGTTCCCACAGGCCAGCTAAGCGGATGCCCAGGGGGACAGAGCTCCCCGCTCCTGCTCCGGAGCTGACTTCCAGCTGCTATGTTAGCCTGGTTTCTGCCCCTCGGGGCCTGGGCCAGGCGTGGCTGTAAGGGCTGTGCAGGGAAGTGTGAAGCTGGGCACTGTGCCCTCTTCCCTCTTTCTGCTCCCTGGTTTCTGAGAATGGCCCACAGCTACCGGGCACTGGGAATGAGCACTGCCACTTAACAAGAAGGGGGGTGCATTTATTTGAACAACAAGCCAGCTTTATATATATATAGTGTTGTTGTTGTTTTGGGGTGTTTTTTTTGTTGTTGTTTTTTTACTGATTTTAGAGAGGAAGGGAGAGGGAGAAAGAGATATAAACATCAATGATGAGAGAGAATCATTGATCGGCTGCCTCCTGCACACCCCCCACTGGAGATTGAGCCCACAACCTGGGCATGTGCCCTGACCGGGAATGGTTCATAGGTAGACGCTAAGTCACTGAGCCACGCCAGCCGGGCTGAACAACAAGCCAACTTTAAAAATTGCACCATGGCTGGCAAGACCCCTGCATTTAGGGCCTCACATACCAAGTGCCACCTTGACATCATGGGCAGAGCAGCCTCTCTGGCTATGTTGGCCCAACTCCCGGGCCCACCAGAGCCTCCCCTCGGGCACCAGATGTCAGGGGATCAGCCCCCCTCCCTTCCAGGGAGCCAAACAACTCAGGTTTCAGGGCCTGTGGATGGGGACTGACCACAGCAGCCTCACAACATCTGCACCAGCGCACGTCTCCTTCCTGGTTCTGGCCGTGTGGTGCCCTCTCACCGGCACAGGCAGTGCTGACTTGAGCCAGTGCCCACGCCCAAAAACTAAAAATGGGCTCCGTGCACTTTGGACAGTGACGACAAAGAGGGCTGTGAAGGTCCAGTGACAGTCTGACGTGGCCTGAGACATTCATGGGGCGGGTTTCCTCTGGGTTCACCCACGGAGCCAGGATGGGGCGCCACTGCCTCTCCCACCTGATGGGCTGGCAGACGGAAGAGCTGCCCGGGCGCCCATCTGGGATTCCGGCCCCCGCAGTGTGGCCGGCCAGACCCTTTCTATTCAAAGTCATGAATGAACAGAGGCTTTTTGTTGCCCTGAGATTTCCAGGGCTGAGTGATCTCGCTCCGTAGACCGAGGATGCCTGGCCAGTGTCCAGTGGGACACAGAGGGACCTGTGTGTCGTGTTGGGTCAACAGCACAGCACAGCCCTGGCAGGAAAGTGGGGCAGCCGTTCATAAAACTCTGACTGGTGGGAGTGAGGCGTGCTTTTTCCAACGTAGCCAAGATGCCGGGTCGTGCTGAAAGCTCAATGCCAGCCGTGGTTACGGCATTTGGACTGAAAATAAAAATGACAGAATCAGAAGCTAGGGCGAATTCCTTTTTCTCACTCTCCTTCAACAAAGCCGAATGAATGGAGATCAAACCCTACCCTTCAAAAACACACTTGGCTGAGGACTGCCTGTGCCAAGCGTCAGCCAGAAACAATTGTTCTGCTGACAGCAGAAGCCCATGAAAGGCGGTCTGGCAAGTGCTGACGCCACCAGACGCCCGGCGGGGCAGACGAGGCGCGGCCCTCCTCATTCCATCTGAAAGCGAAAGGGCTTGGCTGCCGGGCCGCATGTCAGGCCAGAGTGCTATGAATGCTGCTAGCAGTGAGAGAACTTACTATTCGGACCGCGTGCTACTCTCAAACATGAAGTGAAACGGAAAAACTGAGATTGAAGTAAAAAATATAGACACCATAGCTTCATTATCAAGTTACATTAAATTTACACTCATGATTAAAGCAGCAGCTGACATTGTTCTTAGCCTCGTGCCCACTCCTCAGTCTGGTTCCCGCCTCAGGTTGCTCTCCTAAGCCCGTGGTCAGCAAACCGCGGCTCGCGAGCCACATGCGGCTCTTTGGCCCCTTGAGTGTGGCTCTTCCACAAAATACCACGTGCGGGCGCGCACGTACAGTGTGATTGAAACTTCGTGGCCCATGCGCAGAAGTCGGTATTTTGTGGAAGAGCCGCACTCAAGGGGCCAAAGAGCCGCATGTGGCTCGCGAGCCGCGGTTTGCCGAGCTGCAGTTTGCTGACCACTGTCTAAGCAGACCCTCAGCCACCCTGGCCCCACTGGACATCGTCCCCTCACACTGTCCCCTCTGCGGCCGACTTTGTCCCCACTCTCAGCCATGCTGCCTCGACGTTCGAATGGGGTTTCAGCACCTGCCATCACACTCGTGGAAACTACTCTGTCTCGTGGAGAGATCCCAAGTGACGGTCCAAGTGCTGCCTCAGAATGCCCCTCGCCCCCTGTGCCGCTCGCCTCCGGTCTCGTGATGATCCAGTGCTTCTTAAAAACCCCGTTCCGCAGCGGCGCTGGGGCTGTGCAGGGAGACGACAGATCCTGGTGGCCGCTTGCAGGGCCTGCTCAGTGCTCCACACAGGACCTTGCAGACTCGACTGGTCACTTCCCTCCGGGAGGGGCACTGCCAGTCTCTCACAGTTCCAAATAAAGATTCTCCTCATGCGTGAGACTCCTCTGGGACAGGTTCCAGGAGTGTAATTCCTAGATCACAAGGCGTGTGTGTGTCGTTTATTGGATATTTGCGCCCTGCCGCCCCAGGGGCTGCTCTCCTCTCCTCTGAGCATCACTGCGGTCTCCTGACAGGTGGCCTGGCCGACCCTCATGCTGCCAGCTCAGGGGTGGGGGTGTGTCTCCTCAAGGTGGTGTTTGCATTTCCTTGGCCCTAACCCTGCAAATGTAATTGGCCAGATAGTAGAACGAGCAAATACCTGCTTTACATCACGGAAATGGAAATGTACTCGACACCTTTTAGGGGGATCCATCCATTTCCCAGTGTGGGTTTCTATACAGGGAACCCCAGTTTCACAGTCCCCACCCGTTAAGTACAACTATGGCTGCAGAAATAGCTGTGGGGAGCGCACTCAGGGGCCCCCAGTGCTCCTGTGTGCTTAGCCGTGCTGATTCAGAGAGCCAGGGCTCTCGTCTCTGTCCCTCCTGTTGGGGCCCTGCAGGAACCCTCTGTGACTCTCAGCCGATGGGAGGGGGTCCCCTGCCCACAGTGCTGCGGAGCAACCACCGAGGGCCCCAGGGGAAGGCTGTGCTGGGCGCCTGGAAGGAGGAAATGGCCCTCACATCAGTTTATTGGAGACACTTTATAAATCACAGGAACCCTATAGCACAAAATGCAACATCGTAAAGACTTTATGAGTTTCCCACAAAGTATATTGTTTCATTGTGTGCAGCATTTTCCCAGGTGTTTGTTTTTTTATAACAATGAAAAGGCAGATTCCTTAGATCTATTGCCTCTTGGCGTTTGAGTTCGTGTCACTTGGCTCTTTATGGGCGAGCCGGGTCACTCTGGTCTGTAGCAGAGGCTCACGTGCCGTCCAGCCCAGCTGACTTCCTCGGGACTCAGGCCAAGCCTAGGGGCTGGACCGTTTACTTCGTGATTTTCTCCACACAGCTCTTTGGACAGTGACCAAAGGAGAAGCAAGATCTGGAGGCAGCCGCTCCCACAGGACTCTGGTGAGTGAGGGACAGGATTAGGATTCAGGTTTTGAACCGGGTTTCCTGCAGTGCCTGGGCGCATTTAACGTTCCACAGAGCACAGCATGGCTGTGACCGTCAAAGGTGTGAGCTCATGTTTTCTCATAAAATTAAGCAGCGCCTTTAAGACATGAAACCAACTGTGAAAACACACTCTGATTTAGAATAATAATAACAATTTTTAAAAGACCACAGGACATCAGTCCACGTGGTTCCTGAGAGGTCAGGTGAGGACGTGGATCCACCCGTCATGAACACCCAGCAGACCCCCAAACCGGAAAAAAAATAAAAGGCCATGATTGTACACCTAATGGAAGAAGGCGAAGAAGTCTGTTCATTCAGCTGGCGCAGTGAGTGAGAAATACCAGGATTTAATATTTAGGTGAGAGACAGTGGCTCATGCTTTTCATGTTAACACTGACAGCTATGTTTAAGAGCTTCCTATGGGCCAGCGTATGCTAAGGTTCCACAGCAAATGCTATTTGCAAACCTTAGAGGTGGGTTGTATCATAAACCCCTCTTGTAGATCAGGTAACCCAGGCTCAGAAGTGGAAAGAACTTGTTCAATGTTCTCCCTCCCATGATGGTGCCAAGTCCTCATGCCTTTCTCCCCAACCCCTGTCCCCCCTCCCCCCTTCCTCCCCCACCAACCTCAGGCAGCCCTGGGGGAGGGGCCACGGGGACAGCCTTGGACCTCTGGTCCTTTTCTGTGTGATATGTATACTTTTTTTTTAAAGGGGGAGACATTTTACTTTTATTTCTTTTTTTTAAAATTTTATTTTAAATATATTTTATTGATTTTTTTTTTTTTTTTTTGAGGGAGAGAGGAAGGGAGAGGGAGACATAGAAACATCGATGATAAGAGAGAAACACCAATCGGCTACCTCCTGCATGGCCCCCACTGGGGATCAAGCCCACACCCTGGGCATGTGATCTGACCAGGAACCAAACGGGCAACCTCTTGGGGCATGGGTTGACACTCAACCACTGAGCCATACTGGCCGGGCATATTACACTTTTAAATTACGTCCCTGTGCACATGGGCTAGGGACGCAGACCCAGAGAAATACGTGTATGGGATGTAGTAATGAGCTCACACTTTACGATGAAGAATGGAGGGCACCTCAGCAAGCTGAGCCCACATACCCATCTTGAGTGTGTAAGAAACCATGTGTTCAAAGAGAAGGTGGTGAATTGCCCAACACGGAATATTCCAACTTTTCCTCTAGGAACTGGAAACACTCAAACTCGGAGTTTTCCTGAGATTTGCTGAATTGGCAGTGCTTTTCCCCAGTGATATGGTCAGTGGCTGAAATCACACCCGGCTTTCTACAAAACCCCACCTGCAATCCCGGACCCACCTCTCAAGGAAAGGTGACTAATTCCCTGATCTTGCTAAGAGTCCATCTTCGTGTTTACCCGGCCACATCAACTCTGCTGAACTGAGAATTCGGGCTGTGCTCCTGTTCACCCAATCCCCCGTGTTCGTGAAAGGACTGCTGTCCTGGAAGGCGATGGCCAGGCACCTGACAGACAGCGGCTCAGCGAGCACTGGCTGCGGGCTGCGCTCTGCTCCCCGCTTCCCTGCACGCACTCTGAGCCTCACAAAAACCTCAGGCAGGTTCTACCTCGTCCATATCACAGGTGAGGACAGAGCTTGAGGCAGAGACAAGCTGTCACCCCAAGGTCACACAGGGCCCGTGCTCTAACCCTTCTCTATCGCCTCTCCATGTCATGAAGTATAACTCCAGGGAATTAAAAAAGACCCGTGTCTGGTGTCAGCTCATCCCAGCGATCGGATCACTGTTGTAACAAATGAATTTCTAGGAGAATCCTCTAATTCCAAGCACAGAGGAAAGGAGAATGGCAGAAAATAGCCTTGTCTGCATAAAGTTTTACTCAGCCAGGCAGAAACTAGAGTATTTGCCATATAGGAAGGGGCTGGCACAATGGAATGGTATGTAAGTGTATATGTCAGACCTCTATGACAAACATCCTGAAGTGGGGGGGGGGAGATCAGGGGGTTCTCAGCATCTGTTAGCGGAGACCAAGTGCTTCCACTCAGGAAGAACACCACTGCCAAAGACATTAGGTTCATTTGGGTTACCAGTGTGTGTCCTAAATGGGGATCATTCTAAAATATGATGAAGCCCTAGCTGGTTTGGCTCAGTGGATAGAGCATTGGACTGTAGACTGAAAGGTTCCAATCAAGGGCACATGCTCGGGTTTCAGGCTTGATCCCCAGTAGGGGGCATGCAGGAGGCAGTCGATCAATGATTCTCTCTCATCATTGATGTTTCTATCTCTCTCTCTCCCTCTTCCTTCCTCTCTGAAATCAATAAGAATATTAAAAAAAAAAAAAGAATATTAAAAAGAAAAACATGATGAAGTGAAACACATGCTAAACACACTTCCAAGAGTCCAGGACTGCACCCCCAGTTACATTCAAAAAGTCCTTCCCAAAACACAAATGCTACTTTCCTGTACCTTGTTTTATGAGACACACCCTCTTTATTGAATCTTTAAACTCAAGTGGGTTATAAAAGGCCTCCAAGCCAGTAAGAGTTCCTGGCCTCATCAATTCAAGTACTGAAAATATGTACAAGGACCTCTATGACAAACATCCTGGAGTGGAGGGGCAGGTCAGGGGGTTCTCGGCATCTGTTAGCAGAGACCAAGTGCTTCCCACTCAGGGTGACTTCCTGTTTGCTGAAGCCAGAACTGGTACAAAGCAACCCTACCTGGCTGTGCAGGTGGGGCGTCAGTGCACATGTGAGGTGAAGAGGGCAGGTGTGTGTGCAGGGGAAGGTAGTCATGCAGGTGAGGGTGTATGTGCAGGAGTGTGTGGAGGAGCAGCTGTGTGCACAGGTATGTATTTGCATGTGTGGGTTCAGGTGCAGGTGTATACACAGGGGCAGGTGTGTGTGCAGGTGCAGTGGGCATTCAGGTACAGGTGGGCATACAGGTGTGGCTGTGAGCAGCAGACTCAGGGGTGCTTGTGGCTCTCCTGCCAATCCCATCCACACCTGCTGCACCCATTCATCTCTGGGGATGGGTGAGAGGCCTTGCCAAGGAGCCAGTCAATAGCAGTCATGTCCCCAGAGAGGAAGGAGGGGGAGAGAGCAGGCTCACAGACTGATCCCACCTTCACAGGTAAGATTCTAGCTCTGGGACTTTACAAGACAAGCCTCCAATAAATGACGTTGATGATGTATGTTTCCACCTCCTCACTCACTAGTTTTTTCCTGGGCCTCTTCCCAGAACTTCTCAAATGCCGCCTCCTCCGGGACCTTCCTGATCTTCCCAGTAGGAGTTATTTCTCTCTTCCTAAGAGCTCCTCCACCTTTCCCAGTACCTCCTTTCCCACACACTCCTAGGGGCCCAACTGTGTCAATGTCAGTGTTCACCTCCAGCTGGGAGCAGAGCCCACCTGTCACCCTAAGTCCTCCCATCCCAGACAGAGCTTAGGACATACTAAGGGTTAGATAATGAATATGAAGATTTATGTCACTACTAGAGGCCCAGTGCACAGATTCGTGCACCAGTGGGGTCCCTCGCCTAGCCTATGGAGATCAAGCCGAAACCGGCTCTCTGACATACCCCAAGGGGTCCAGATTGCGAGAGGGCGCAGGCCGGGCCAAGGAACCCCATCGGTGCACGATCGGGGCCAGGGAGGGACCAGAGAGGTTGGCCAGTCAGGGAGGGACCATGGGAGGGCTCCAGGGCATGTCTGGCCAATCTAGCCCAGTCCCAGTCAGCCAGACCCCAGCAGCAAGCTAACCTACTGGTTGGAGCGTCTGCCCCCTGCTGGTAAGTGCACATCATAGCTAACAGTCGAACGGTGGACGGTTGATTAGGCTTTTATATATAGGTATCCTCCTAGAATAAACTTTTTGGTTCTCCAAATGAGTTGATTCTCTTTCTCTTTACAGACAATGAATATTATACAATCAAAATGTCTCAGGACTTTATAGCAAAGGTGGCACCTTGATCCTGATCTCCTACCATGTTCCAGAGCTCTGCTGGGCTCTAGGCCCACTGAGGAGAGGAATAAGGAGGCTCAGGAGGTGACAGACCACCGAGGACTGGGGAGACCCTCCTGAAGGGAGCACAGGGTGGGTTTGGGGGAGTGACATGGTGTGGGAAGGGGTAAAGGGAGCCAGGCCAAAAGGTCCTGTAGAAATTGGGCTGAGAAACAACCTGGGTTTGAAGAGGAAGCAGCAGACAGGCATACTCAGAGGAATTTAAAAGGGCTTTCTAAATCAATTTCAATATGCAAAAATCAATACCACATCACCCCAGCTTTGCTCTTTCAGTCCAAGCATACCAGTGGTATGTATATTCATTAGGATTAAGTTAACTTGCAAGTAGGAACAGAAAAATCCAATATGATAACAACTTAAACAAGATAGACATTTACTTCTTCTTCACATTCATGAAGGTCAAAGGTAGTCATCCAGGCCTGGGAGCATCCGCCATGGGCTCATGCTCAGGCTCCTACTCTCTGATAGTTCTGTTGGCATGACTTACATACCCCAGGTTATCTCATAGCGCAAAATGAATGCCGTAGCTCCAGCCATTACATTCACCTTCCAGCCATCAGGCAGGGACCCTCCCCTTAAGGGCACTTCCCATTAATTCCATCTTGTGCTTGTGTTCCATTTGCTGCCAGGATATAATCACATGACCACAGCTAGCTGTCAGAATGTAATCACATGACCATTTGCAGCCAGAACATAACCACTGTTGGCCAGGCCAGTGCCCCTTCCTCACAGTGAATCGTGCCTCAAGGAATTCTCCCTCCTGCCACAAAATGAGATCTCTGTCTTTGCAACTTTGCAAATATAATTCCACACATTACTTCTCAAAACCAACTGGAAAGAATTACTATATGCATTTTTTTCATAAAAGATCACTCCTTTGAGAATAATCATTTTCATATTTGTGCTTTTTTGACATTTTAGGAAGCAAAATTACATGCAAACATTTGTTCTGCAAATCCAACGTGTGAAGAAAGTTGTACTCAAACACCAAAAAATTGTTTCCATGCCTCTGAATTTCAAAAGTATTTTTAGTTTGCATAAAGGCCCATAGGAAAGAGGATCGTGTGTTTTTTTATGTCAAGGAAAATAAAACAGATGGCACAGCTGAGGGAGACCCTGTGCGGATGATGCATTTTTAAATCACTCGCAGCCCTTTAACCCTGTGTTTTCATGGCGGCTTCAGATTGCTGGCTGTGCTGTTGACGTCACTGCCTCATGTTTTAAATGCTGACCTGCATGTTGAATAAGAGTTGAAATTTACAAATAAAATATATAATGTCAAGTATTTAGATTCTTATTTGATGCTAAATACTGTGTATTTGAAGAAAATGATTTTATCTGGAATCCAAGGGTTGTAAAACTAGGGCCTCTCTCTGGAAGGCCACCTGCAGAAATAATGACCATGGGCAACAGCCCCGGGGAATCCAGACCCTGAGCAAAAAGAAAGACTTCTGGAAACGAGGCTACAGCCTTCACTGGCCCTAGCTGCAATCCTGGCACAATCTCTTATGCCTCAATTTTCCTGTCTATAAAATGGCCCCAGCAAAAATAGTGAGGGAGGAGGAAAAAGGGAGGGAGGGTGGGGAGGGGGGACGAAGGAGGGCCACGGAAGCCCTGGAGGTGTGTTCAGGGGCGAACAAGGTGGGGAAGAACCACTGGCCAAGACGGAGGAGGGTGAGCAGGAGGGAAGCGAGGTTTCTGTGGCATCTGGGAGGCTGAGGAGAAAGGCGTTGGAGCCCTGGGAGGAGCAGAGCAAGGCGAGTTCTCCATGCAAGGTGGCCGCTGGGCTTTTCAGGTGCTGGCAGGCATCTTTTCTGGGCCCGTGACTATAGCACTGCAGCCTCTAGGTGCTCTGGATCCGCCACAGGGTGCCAGGGCACAGCCTGTACTGGGGGGTCACCTAACCACGCACAGGATGATGCTGTACAGCCCGTCTACAGAGGGCATTGCTGTGAAGTGTCAGGATGCTGCATAGAACCCGATTCCTCTACTGGGGACTTAATGGGTGGAGTCCTCATTCCACCAGGTGTGGGAAGGAGGAAAGGCCCTAAGAGCAACCTGATCTCTCTGGGGCGACCCCAGTGCCCCGCAGCCCAGGCAGGGACCCTGACAAAGAGGCTGACCTCATCCGCGCCCTGCGCAGCCTGTGCCCACAGACAGGTAACATGAGCTCCAGCTGGGACAACTTACGAAATACCGAGATACCCACATTTTCTGTCTTTTAAGGAACCATGTCATGTAAATTCTTCAGGGTATAAAAACAGTATTTTATTTGTGTTTCTTTATTTGAGTTTCACCTTAAAACTAAGCTGAGCACACAGAAAATCACTTTCTTTACTGTGTGCTACATAAAACCTGCCAACTGTCACTCCTATGTAATAATTTTCAACTAGCTGACATTTATCAACATGGTATTTTGACGAGTTTAAGTCCCCAAATAGGTAATATTTTCTTTCTTTTCTCCAAATTGCATCAGCGTTGAGTTGAATAAGAATGTGGAGGGGGGTGGTATATGCACAGCTCCTCAATTTTGTTTTTCCTTAGAAACGCATCACCCACATGATCCCCTGTTGCCCACATTGGCAATTGTTCCCTGAAGTGTGGAGGGACTTGGGGGAGTCACAGACAGGGTAGTCCCTGTTCCCATGGTTCACTGGGAACACTGCAACCCAGACACCCCTCTTCAGAGCCTCCGAAGATGGTGGGCAGCCAGGGATCTGAGCAGCTGAGCTTCCCACAAGGCCACCACTGAGTCAAGGCCCAAGTCCTGACCCCTGGTTCCTGTGAGGGCGCCCTTATTTGCAGAGGTGATTAGGTAAGACCTGGAGATGGGAGCCTCACAGCCCATGGCTGATGTCCTTGTAAGAGAAGGGAGAGGGAGGCCGGAGACCCACAGACACCACCCTAAATCTATTACAGAAATTGAATTTAAGTTAAAAAAAAAAACTCCCCCTAGAAAGAAGACTACTGCTGCACACCCAGATGGCTTCATGGGAAATTCCACCAATGTTTAAAGAAGAAATAGTGCCAGGTGTACAAAAGCTCTTCCAGAAACGTCAGCACGAGAGAATAACCCCCAGGTCATTCTAGAAGGCTAACCTTGCTCTGATACCCAAACCAGTCAAGCACTATCCCTTATGAATATAGATGCAAATACCCTTTAAAATGTTTGCAGACAGAATACAGCAATGTAACAGGGTAATACATCACACCCAGGCAGGAAGATGGGATGCCCACTCACAACTTTTGTTCGAAAACTTCCTCAAGATTCTCACCAATAAAATCAGTCAAGAAAAAGAAATAAAAGGCATCAGATCAGAAAGGAAAACCTAAAATTGTCTTTATTTGCAGACAGCATGATTTTCTGACTAGAAAATACAGAACCTCTGAGAAATCTATTAGAACTTGCAAGTGATTCCACTAAGGTTTCAGGACACAAAATCTATATATAATTAATCATATTTCTAATACTACCCATGAACAATGAAAAATGAACTTTTTTAAAAAAAAAGTACATGTACAGTAGCACTGAAAAATTAAATAGTGATACATCTGACAGAAGATGTATAATATTTGTACACTGAAAGCTATAAAACATTGCTGAGAGAATTAAAGAAAAACTAAATAAATTGAAAGACATGCAATGTTAATCAAAAGACTCAATATTGTTAAGATGTTATTTCTCTAAAAAATTGATGCATGGAGTCAACATAATCCTGATCAAAATTGCAGAGACTTTTTTTTGTGTGGAAAATCACAAACTGATTATAAGATTCCAGTGGAAAATGAGAAGGATCTGGAATAACTGGAACACCTTTCAAAAAGGAAAAACTGAGTTTAGTTTGGAAAACTAAAGCAATGCTCCCTGATTTCAAGACACATTACAAAGCGACAGCAAACAAAGTGGTGTAGAACTGACATCAACATTGATGAACCGAAAAAAAGGGACACATATGTAATACCCTTTGTAAGACTGTAAGCAATAAAATAAAATTTAAAAAAAAAAACATTGATGAACCGATCAATAAGACAGGATAGACATTCCAGAAGTAGAAGCACGTGTATGTGGTCAGTTGAGTTTTGACAAAGGTGCAGAGGTAATTCAATGGAGAAAAAATATTCTTTACAACAAATGGAGGAACAATTGTATATCTATATGCAAAAAAAAAAAAAAGCCTTGTAGCTATACCTCACTCCATATAAAAATTAGCTCACAAAGCTTATAGACCTGAATGCAAAATCTAAAATTACAAAACTTATTGAAGAAAACAGGAGAAAACATTTGTGACCTTGATTTAAGCAAGGCCTTTTTAGATATAACACTGAAAACACAACTCATTTAAAAAATGATAGATTAAAAAACAACCATGAAAGGCAGAACTAAAATAAATATCGTGCTCTGTAAATTAATACCAGGCATGTGGGCACTTATCCAGAAAAACGGGCTGGTTTAAGATTAGAATATCCATCAATTTCATTCAACATATTAACAAGATTAAGGAGAAAAACTATAGGATAGATTTTTTTTTTAATAAAATGACAAGAACTCTCAACAAACAAGGAATGGAAGGGAACACCCTGAACCTTATTGAGAAAACCTATGGAAAACCTGCAGCAAACATCATGACTTCACACTTTGCCCCAAGGTTGTTAACAAGTAGGGGTGCCCTCTCACCACTTCTGCTCAAGTCTGTAGAGGATGTCAGTGAAATGAAAAAGGAGAAAGACAACAAAAGGCAAAAGCTTGGAAAAATAAGCTATATGCACAGGTAGCATGATTACAAACAGAGAAAATTCTAAAGAATCTGAAAACAAGCTACCCAAACTAATGAGTGAACTTAGCAAGGTTGCAGAATAGATAGTAAACACACAGCATTCGGTGGTGCCTGTATGTGCAAGCAACAAACTTCTGGAAGTTGAAATTAAAAATTACAATTTACAACATGAAAACATAAAATACTTAGGGACAGAATTAGAGAGACATAGATAAGATTGATAAATTATAAGCGAAAATTATAAAACACTAGAGGCCCAGTGTACCAGTGGGGTCCCTCAGCCTGGCCTGTGCCCTTTCGCAATAAGACCCCGTGGGGAATCAGGCTGAAACCAGCAGTCTGATATCCCCTGAGGGATTAGCAGTGCACGAAGAAGCAGGCAGTTGGGGGCCGGGCACCGCTCCCGCTCATCCCAGCCCCACTGCGCCTGCTGGTGCCGCCACTAGGTAGCGCTGCCATGGAGGCAGGAGAAGCTTGCACCGCCACAGTTGCGCTAACCAGCTGTGAGCGCCGCTTCTGGCTGAGCGGTGCTCCCACTATGGGAGCACACTAGCCACCAGGGGGCAGCTCCTGCATTGCTTAGGCTTTTATATATAGACTAGAGACCCGGTGCATGAATTCGTGCATGGGTGGGGTCCCTCAGCCTGGCCTGTGATCGGGGCCAAATAGGGCTGGCTGGCCAGGCGGAAGGACCGCAGGAGGTTGGCCAGCCAGGGAAGGTTGACTGTGGGAGCACACTGACCACCCAGCTGGCCAGGGGGAGGGACAACGGGAGGTTGGCCAGACACAGGAGGTTGGCTGTGGGAGTGCACTGATCACCAGGGGGCAGCTCCTGCATTGAGCGTCTTCCCCCTGGTGGACAGTGTGCATCACAGTGACCGGTCGACCAGTCAACCAGTCATTCAGTCGCTTAGGCTTTTATATATATAGATTGCTAAGAAAATTTAAAGAAAACCTAAATAACCAAGCATGAATTACTCAATAATGGTAAGCCATTGTTTTTTCCAATTAATCAACAGATTCAACACAATCTCATTAAAAATCCCAGCAGATGTTTTTGGGGATATTAACAAATTAATTATAAAATTGTATGGGAAATGAAAGTATCTAAAAGAGTCAAAAGGATTTTGATGAAGAGGAACAAAGTTGGAGCACTTACATTATCTAATTTCAAGACCTAATATAAAGCTTCAGTGATAGAGACAGTGTGATATGGGCATAGGTCAATGTTGCAGGTAAATGGAACACAATACAAAGTCCAGAAACAGACCCACATAGACATGATCACTTGACTTTTGACAACGTTGTCAAGGTAATTGTATGGGGCAAGGTATTTTCTTCAACAAATGCAGCTGGAGCAGTTGGATATCCAGAAAGGAAAAAATGTACCAGCAATTCATGCCACACACAACCATTCACTCAAAATGGAATATAGATCTAAATGTAAAGCTAAAACCACAAGACTTCTGAAATAAGAACATCTTTTTTAAAAGTTTAAAATTGTTTTTAATTTATTAGAAGTATCTTAATGACCTTGGTGTGCGTAAGTCCTTCTAAAACAGGATACCAGAAGCATGACCCATAAAAGAAAGATATTGATAAATTGGACCTCATCAAAATTTAAAACACCTGCCTTTTAGAAGATACTATTGATGCTTAACAAAACATGCCAACACTTAGCTACTGAAAAGCACAGGACTTACTGTTTCTCATTATTCTGTGGCTTACCTGGGAGGTTGGTCCATTGCAGGTGCTGGGGTCCCTCATTCAGCTGCATCCACCTGGGGCTGCGTCCACCTAGAGCAGAGACAGCAGCGTGGGCCAGGGACAGCCACCTGGGACAGAGGCATCCACCATGGCCTCTGGTCCCCCCCAGTCTGTCTTTACACAACCTCAACAACATCAACACAACCAGTAGTATTCCTCCATACGAGCCATGAGCAAACAGTAAGACTCCTTTATTTTACCACAACAAAATTATAATATATCCAGGAATTAATCTAATAAATATGGAATCCTTACATAGAAACATTTTAAATGCTCTTAAAGAACTTAAGAAGACTTAAATAAATGAAAAAAATAACCATGTTGGTGAAAAACAATGCTTAAAATTGCAAAGTATCATATATTCTGTATGAAACATGTTTTTTTTTTGGTATTTCTAATGCTTTGACATCTGGGAGCCTTGCAGACTGATTGCCTCTCCCAGGGCTACCTGCCTGGGAGCACACCTTTCAAATGCAAACCAACCCTCTCCTCAATCAGGCACTCAAACTCCAGACCAATGTCCCTGCCCTAATCACCTCAGGGCAGAAACCAGACAATAGGGGGCAGCCCTACACCCTGAGCCCCTCACTGAAATTATTCAAACTAGCCAAAAGTAAGCCTGCTTACCCTTCGTGGCCTGTTCCCTCTTGTGGAAATCCTATATAACAAAAGTGTAGTATGCAAATTGTCCCCTGGACAGGGAGTTCATCCAGGAGTTTGACCAGGGGGTAGGGCCAGCCAGGGGAAGGGAGGGAGGCCCCAGCTGGCAGCCGGTAGCTGCTAGGGACCCTACCAGTGCACAAAATTCGTGCACTAGGCCTCTAGTCACAAATAAAGGATTTTGCCCATGGTTTTCCCTCACTTTCTATGCCCCCTGACCTCTCCTGGTTCCTCCCCCTATGGCAGTGGTTCTCAACCTTCCTAATGCCATGACCCTTTAATACAGTTCCTCATGTTGTGGTGACCCCCAATTTCATTGTTACAAATTGAACATAATTAAAGCATAGTGATTAATCACAAAAACAATATGGAATTATATATGTGTTTTCCGATGGTCTTAGGCGACCCCTGTAAAAGGGTCATTCAACCCCCAAAGGGGTCGCGGCTCACAGATTGAGAACCCTGCCCTATGGCCCCATGTCCCTGTGTGCCTCTTGTGTGTAGGGAGCTGTGAGTAAAAGTTCTCCCTTGATAATAGTCACTCCCCTGTCTGTGTCTTTCCACAGTTGATTACACCAAACTCCAGGTACCCAGCAACACATTCTTATGAAAACAATCTACACATTTAATGCAACTTGAAACAAAACTTCCAGTAAAAACCTTTAGCTACAAGACACACTGATTCTATCATATGGATGGATAACAAGTCCTGTGAATCGCTGAGGCAACTCATGAAAAGAAGTGCCAACAGGAATGCACCCTATGGTTACTAAGGCAGATTATTTCTAAGATAGAACTGACCGCAGTGTGGGGCCAGCACAGGAACGAATAAACCAATAGAATAAAATAGAACACCCAGAAATAGCTTTATAAATACTTCTGCTCATGTACCAAGTGGAGCCACACGTGGGAGAGAGACTGATAAATGGTTGTGAGAATATTGGGTCGCCATGTAGAGAAAAAAAAATCTTAGAATAAAAATAACCATGAAAAGCAGAACTAAAAATAAATATTAGAAAGAAATGAAGAAGAACATCTTCCTTTTCTGTAAATAAGACTAAAATTCAACAATTAAACACACCACAAATCCCCAGCCCCACAGCAGTCAGCAGGCACCTGCATCCTCAGTTCATCTAGGCCGTGGGAGAGAATTTTCTCTCCATTTACCTGCTTAAACGAGAAAAAGAGCAGGGAGCCACAGGGACCGAGCAAGGCCAGCAGCTCCTGTGCTCCCAGCATCTGCATTCCAGAAGGTTCCTGGAGAACCATGTGGCACTTGCCTTAGTAGTTAAAGGGCCTGTCTGGTGGTTTTTCCAAAACTGAGAAACTAAGTCCCAGAGATGAATGGAAGCCTATTCCCCTCTTCTGAAAGAAACTGCTTATAACCCCAGATCGAAGACCAACTTCTCCTAATCAAGCTTTCAGACCCCCCTGAGACTTCTAGAACATTCCATCACACTATCAACATTGAAGCCTAATAGTGAACAACCAGTGCCACCAGCCAACCTCCCAGCCTGCACCATTCTCCCCACAAGCCCACCTGCCAGCCCCCACCTGTCACTTAGCCTCCAAGAGATAACTCACTTCCTCACACACAAGGAACCTTTGTCCACGGTGGCTAACCCACCCTGTTAGCTGTCTCTCCTTTGCAGCTGTAGCAGGAAGAGGTCCCACCCTGGGTCCTCTGGACTGAGATGGGGCCATCCAAGGGTTTTCAGCTGCTCCTGCACCTAGGAACACCTGAGTACCCTCCCTAAATTAAAGGCCCTGGATCTGCCCCTCTCCCCCACATCTCCTCACCCTGTATTTCCATCTGCACTCCTCCCTTTTTCCCTCCTTCCTCCTTCACCTGGCAGCTTTCCAGAAAGAGGCTCCTGGAATTCCCACTCCCTGTCCACCACATGGCTCACTGTGGGGTGGTCTCCACTGCTGTCTACAATTGGACAACCTCTCCATTCTATTCTGGCCAGTCCTCCTGAGGGGGCAACTCCTAGACCCACCATTCTGAGCCCTCATTCCTCCACCCTGCTCTCTGGTGACCTTTGGCTCTGGCTGACCTCCCAGGGTCCACCAGGGCTCTGTTGGTTGTGAAAGAGTGGAGCACCCCCCTCCCCTCCTCAACCCCTTCCCCTCTCTCCTCTCCCTCTTCCTCCTCTCAAACTGCCCCATCAGCCTTCCCAGCTGGGCTCTGGTGTCTGAGGTCAGGGAAATTAGCAACCAAATTCCCAAAGATCAGCAGTGCTGATGGCCACAGAGGCTGGTGCCTACCAGTGTCCACCAGCAAATAATGCCCACTGCATTCCCCAGGCCTTCACGTCTTCACAGCACAGAGTGCCTTTCACAGATGTGAAACCAAGGTTCCAGGAGCGCTCACTTGCCCAGGCCAAGCGTAATGGCTCTGAAGCTGTGTTGGACCCAGCCCTGGTCTTCCCTTTCTTACTAGCGCTGCTGTGTAGGATGCCAGAACCACTGGCCTCTTTTCTGGTTCCAATTCTCACCCTCCATCAAAACACAGAAAGGGCCCAGCACGGTGATACTTCACCATGTTAGAGGCCAGGTTTTCTGATGGGTATTCAGAGGGTCAAGTTACTCCCTGACCCCTGCCCGGGGGACCCTCACAGATCACAAAGCCCCAGTGAGGTCTGACCTTCCGGCAGCCCTAGAGCAATGCAGGCAGAGCTGGGCTCCTGCCCCTGATGTCAGACGCCCATTTGTGAACAAAGGGACTAGACTAGACTGTGTCCCAGCATCCTCCCTCACCCGCCACCACGCCTGCTCCTCCATCTCCTGACTGACTGGGCCACAAGGAGAGGCATGCCGAGAAAGTTAGCCGTGCTCACTACAAACGGTTTGAGGTGGACTTTTGAAATTTATAAATGTTGAACATGAAGCTATTTCATTGTTGCCCTAGTTAATACTGTGCCATAAATTAGGGATCCCCAAATGTCTCCCCTTCACGGGGTAATTCCATGAACCAGAGTAATTAGGGAATGAGAATCATTTGATTCAAAACACTGGGTCCCAGGTGGCAAATGCATCCGTGGACCCCCTCCGGCCTGGCCCCACCGTCCCGGGTGGGCCCCTGGGCTGGGTGGCCCCCCGTGTCTGGATGAGGCCTGCCCTAACAGCCAGAATTGGCACGGATGAAGAGGCCAGGAGAACCTCCTTCCCCAAAACCGCCTCCCAGTAACCTGAGAGCGGAGAAAGGCAGGGGGGGACGGGGTGTGGGAGCCCTAATGGGACGGTATGTTGTGGCCTCTCACACGTGCTTGCGGCCAGGCCCTGCTCCTCCGGGGTCTCGGGATTTGAGCAGGTGGGGCGGCCTTCCACCCAGACCGGGGTCGGGAGGGCCGGGGAGCACGCGTGCTGGGCGGGTGCGGGCCCCACCCCCCCACCCTGCCCCCGCGTGGGTCAGTTCAGGAACCACGGCCGCGCCTCCCGCCATGCGCTGAGCGGCGGAAGGCGCGATGTGGCGGGCCTCGCCGCACCTGGGGCCGGACCGTCCTCCTCTTCTCTCGGGACCAGGCGGCCTGCACGTCCCGGAGGTCCGGCCAGCGTTCCTCCAACCCGCGCAGCCCCACAAAGCCTCCGGACGCCGGGAGGGGGCGGGGTCGGGCTGCCTCTCGGGGACGGAGGTGGGCGGGGTCTGCGGCGAAGCCCCGCCCAGGATCCGCCCCCTCCGGCGCCCCCCGCCCACGTCACGCCGCCGCCCCTCCCGCGCCTGCGCGGCCGCACACCGGGCCGCTCCTGGCGCCGCGCATCCTCGCCCCGCGCCCGCTCTGCGCTCACCTCCACTCCGCGTCCCGCTCGCGCCCGGCCCGCCCGGCTCCTCGGCTACCCTCGCGGAGGGCGGCGCGGCCATGAGGATGCGGGGACGCGGTCCCCGGGATGCCCCCGCCTCCAGCGCGGGGGCCGGCGACGCGCGGCGGCTGGCGCCCCCGGGGCGGAACCCCTTCGTGCACGAGCTGCGCCTCAGCGCCCTGCAGAAGGCCCAGGTGGGTGCCGCCCGCGCCCCGCGCCCCGTGGCCTGGGCCGCGCCGAGGAGGGACTCGGGGGAGGGGTCCCCGGCGCGGCCCAGCCCGGCTGCCGCCCCTCAGGCCCCCGCCGCCCGCGCCCCCCACACTGCCCTGCGGCCCGCATCCCGCATCCCCGACGCCCTCATCCCATTTCAGCTCTCCTTCCTACTTTCCCGCCGCCCGTGCCCCAAACCTGGCTCCTCCCTTTCCCCAGCCCCCCGCACCTCGAACCCGGCCTCACGCCCTTTCCCTGATCCCTGCACCCCTTTTCATGATCTCTGCACCCCTTCCCCTGATTCCCGCATCCCTCCCCCCAGCTCGGTCCGCGCAGCTCGTTCCCTGGTCCGGTTGTCCACTCCTGCAGGACTCGCGCGGGGCTGGAGAGGACCCCCTGGATGTGACTTTGTCACTTGATGAGTTTCGTCGTGTGTGAGGACCTAGTTGATCCTTTGAGTCAGTGCCAGAAATATTGGGGTGCGGGCCGTGTGGTGTCCCCTGAAGATGAACAGCGGGAGGATTTGCGCTTTGTTAGCAAGTTGTTTTCTGGGGAGTGCTCGAGGGACGCTCCCCTGGGGGTTAGTCCGTAACCGGAAGCAGTTGGACACAACTTCGGTTCCAGCCTGGGAGGGAACAGTGTGCGCTTCGCCCCATCCGGTTTTATGTGTGCGGCCGGCTGGTCCTGGCTGAGGGATGGGCGGCTGCAGGACGCCGGGGGCCTCCACACTGGTTCCTTGTGTCGCGTGGGGTCTGACCAGGTGGAATGACCCCCTGACCGTGGGGTCTCGGGCTCTGTTAGTGGTGGCGTTTGGGTTTCTTAAGATCGCACACAGGTCAGCCTTTCTTCAGGCTCCAAAACTACACACCGAAGCAGGCGCAGATGTTGGACTTAAGTGGCTGTCCAGTGGGTGGGCGTGACATTGAGGATTTTTTAATGTGTAATGTAACTCACCTGAAATAACGTTCAAGTGAACGCTCTTGAAGTCAGTCTAAAGCTGTCATTTTCTGGGACTCCTGCCTTTTCTTGAAGCGCTTTCTCGGTCGGTTCAGTTGGCATGGGTGGCAGAGGAAACCGGCAGAGATTGAGAAGAGAACGGAGAGGGTGGTGTCCCTCCTGATGATAGGAAAGGGCAAGGTTGTCCCCAGTTGACTCCTGGTCCCTGCCCCTGTGTGTCCAGAGCCAGACACCGGTATCTTTCGGTGCCTCTTTCACTTGTAGTTTCATACTCACCACCTACTAGGTGCTGTGCCCAGTGTACTAGGGTGTTAGGACACAGTCACTTCCTCTGTGCTCCTGAATGCCCCCCTTCCCAGGTCCCCCCCTGACTCTAGCGGTTTAGGACAGCGGTCGCCAGCTAGTGGTCCGCGGACCACTGGTGGTCTGTGAGGTCTGAAAGGTTGGCCACCACTGGTTTAGGAGGCCTTCCTCCTCCCACTGCTCTGCTGCTTAGAATCCCCTGAGGTGCCCTGGGGACCAAGCCAGCCCTGAGCCCTTCAGGTGGTTTCCAAGGCCCCTTCTGGGCCCTGCCCCACACCTTTGGCTCCAGCTGCCATAGGGCATTCTGTCCCTGCCTCTCTGCTCCTCCCTCTTGGGTGAAATATCACCTCCAGGAAGAAGCTCTTCTTCCCTGGAGGTTCCCAGAGGGCCACCTCCACATCCCTGTCATGTTTGCAGTGATCTGCCCCCCCCCCCCCCATGTCTGTCCTGTCCCAAACTGTGTGCTCACTGCAGAGGTGGGTGAGGTCCACTGCAGAGACTCAGCTAGTTGAATGAATAAACAAGTGGAAGGGAGGATGTCAGAGCAGAGAGTCAGAAATCCCCAGCTCCCTTCCCCAGGAGTCACAGGGTTGTAAATTGGAGGGTTGGAGCAGTGCCTGTGGGCTGTTCTTCCCTGAGACTGCTTTCAGATCCTGGTTTTGGATGTTGGCAGGCAGCATCTGGATGACATTCAGAAAAAGAACAGGTGGGTGGGATGTCTTAGCCTCCAAGGAAGGGCGGGATACCTTGTGTACACCCTGTCACAATGTTTCAGAAACCGTAGTCAGAATAATCACGTGTACTTGTAACAAAGTCATCGCTACTGCTCAGATGTCAGCAGTGTGTGGATGAGGGTGTGTAGCTCTGCTCTCAAGTTCCAAGTCCTGCTCAGCAGACATATTTTGCTTTTCATCAAGCAGTGCTCTGTCTGCCAAGCCTTTTACCTTTATCTACTGTATTTTAGGGTAACATTTCCACAGAGTGAATTGGACTATCCAAGCCAAGAAAGCCTGCCTCCCAAATCAATAAGCAAATGGATTCAGCAATGACCGTAGCACGGTGGGAGCTCAGACACTCACCTAAATTCTGATTAAGATGAACCAGTCAGGGGACCTGCATTTATATGCTAGAATTTGCTGCCAGGGAAGAACCATTGTATGTGGATTAATGACCAGTCCATCTGTCATTTAACTGTAGATTTAGCAAGGAGCTTAAGCAACTCTTTGGACAGAAAACAGCAACAACTGGGAATAGTATAATATGGGCTAGTCACATGGTGATTCCTTGCTTCTGAAATCATGAAGTGGTTTTATATCACTTGGGTTTTTGGGTGCTTCCCGCTGGAGCCCACGAGTGTGAGTGTATCCCACCTCCAGCTCTGCAGTTTCCCCATTTCTGAACTCCCTATACCAGTGTCAGTGAGCACTTACTTCCTGGAAAGCTGACTGGCTTCCTGTGTACCTTGGAACTGAGTCCTGGGAGGGAGGAAGCTGAGGAACACACCCCTCCCCCTGCCTAATCCTTAGAGAGGATTACCAGGAGGGTGGAGCCCAGGGAGACTCCGACCCACTAGACCTGCTGATAGCAGCCCTTTGTGGAATTCACCCAAAAGTGGGTGGTCTTTTTCTACAAGTCCTTAGTTTTGATAAAAAAAAAAAAAAAAAAGCAGCAGCAGGGGCCTTGGTTGGTCTCAGCCTGGATCCTGGGTTAGGTGTGGCCATTCTGAGCAGGGAAGCCCACACTCTGTTCATTCTGGGCCACTCGTGGTCTTGGTACCCTGGCCCCAGTGCCCCCATCCCCATGCACACAGACCAGGCCTGGCATTTCCCTCCTGCTCCAGTGACCTGCCAGCCCTTCCCATCACACCCACCCTGCCACCCCTTGTATCTGGGTGCTCCATGCCTGAGACATAATGAGCAGGTCTTTATCCAGGCCCTCCTGTAACCCCAGCTCTGCCAGGGGTGTTAGGGAGTGGTTAAATGGGAGGTGACCCAGTCTGAAAGTGGTAATAGAGACCAGAAGCCCCTCGTGGAATGGAGGATTTCCAGGAGAGCTTGTGTCCCATGGAAGGACAGAGAAGGCCTCACCCTCCCTAGATGCCTGGAAGGCCCAGGAGGCTGAGGCTCCAAGTGGACACCAGGCCCTGGGTCTCTGGCCACCTCTGACCACCTGGGAGTTCTGATGGTGATGCCTCTGTTGGCACATTTGTAGCCCAGTAGGGTCCAGGGGAATTCCCAGTGTCCTTGCACTGGTCACTCAGTGCAGCCATGGGAGCAGGGGGTCAGTGGAGGGTCAGGTACTATATACCCACATCCCAGGTGAGGAGACAGGCCCAAGTACAGTGCTGTCCCCAAGTCCAGGGCAGTGATGGCTGCTGCATGCAGACATCTGACCTGGCCCCGCAGGGAGCCCCGTCCGTGGGTATCTGCCTTTTTCTTCTAACTCACCATTCTAATGTTTGGAACGGTCCACAAGTGACACTGAATTGTGGCTAACACTGAGGGTGGGAAGGGAGATTCAAAAGGCTTATCTTTTAGTTTCATACTCCTCTGTCCTGAAATGTGAATTGTTAACATGTGTGTATGTTTTATATGTGTGTATATAAACACTCACACATATACACAGAAGCATATTCACACATTACATGCATACATACACACAGAAGTATATACTCACATACTCACACACACATACACACAAAAGCCATGCTGCAGGAGCTGGGCACCTTGCCCATCCTGCCAGGCCCACAAGTGTCAGGGCCCTGAGAGAGGAAACCCTTCCCCTCCCCCTCCCCCCATGATTTAGATGATCTGAGGAGAGCCCTGAACTGTCCTTTCCAGGTGAGCCTGAGCAAGGCTTCCACACTCCATGTTCCAAGGAGCCCTGCCCCTGCCCTGCCCGCTGCCCAGAGACCTGGAGCCTTGCTGGCAACCCTGCCCCCTGTCCTGCCCCCTGTCCTGCCCCCTGGGCCTTCAAAGTGCAGGACAAAGTGCCACCATCCCCAGAGCAGACAGAGCCCCCATCGATCCCCTGGAGTTCCTGTGGGTTTTGGGGGCTGGGTTAGGGCGACCTGACCTGGCCTGAGTTAAGTTTCTAACATTCCTAGTGTTCCATGAACTTAGCCGTGGCCTAGCTGTGAAGTGCATTATTTTGAAAATGAGCCCAGAAGAAAGTATGTGCTTGGAAATAACATGTTTGAACGTGGTCATAGTGTTTGTCCTTCTAGAGCCCAAGTCACCGTGCAGCCCCCGGGCCATGTTTTGCAGGACTAAAGCCAGTGCCTTGTTTCTGTTTTGTTTGTTTGTTTTGTTCATTAGATTCCACATATAAGTGAAACCATATGGTACTTGTCTTTCTCCAACTGGCTTATTTCACTTAGCATAATACTCTCCAGGTCCAGCCATGCTGTCACAAAAGTAAGATTTACGTCTTTTTTATGGCCGAGTAGTATTTCATTGTGTAAATATACCAGAGCTTTTTTTATCCACTTATAGATACAGAGAACAGACTGACAGTTGTCAGTGGGAAGGAGGGTTGAAGGCTGGGTGAAAAAGGTGAAGGGATTAAGTAAAAAAGTCATAGACACAGATCTGTATGGTGATTATCAGAGGGAAAGGGGGATGGGAAAGTAGAAGAGGGTTAAGGGGAGATACCTGGTTGCAGAAGGAGACTTGACTTTAGGTGGTGAACACACAATATAATATAGAGATAATGTATTATAGAATTGTACACTGGGACCCTATATAATTTTATTAACCAATGTTACTCCAATAAATTCAGTACAGATTAAAAAACAAAAGCTAGTTCTTTGTTCCTTGGCATTTTAACCATGTTTCAGCCTTATGAGCTTAGGTGTTTTAAGTGCTGAAATGCTGTTCAGACACGGCCACTGGCAGTCGGCTTCCTGTCTTCCTTTGGGCACGTTTACTGGGCTCTGTTGCATTTGGTGACAGTCCACTAGCTACTACAGGCCATCATGGACAGAGCCCTGGCCTTGCCCTGTGTTACCACACGTGCAGGTGTCCATGGGACCACAGCCCTTTTCCTCTTAAAAGTCAGGTTTCCATCTCAGAGCCCGAAGAGAGATACTTCCTAAAAAATTATTTGCCACATAAAACCTTCTTTTAAAAATTTTTCACAATTTTAATATTTCAACCCCCTAGGCTGGTGACACAAAGCTGGGCCTCTCCATGCTGTGTCTCATGCAGGTTCCCTAAGATCTGGGGGGTGAAGACCAGCAGTTGACACCCAGTGAGGCCTGGTGCTCCATGGCTACCCCGGAGCCTGAGCTGCTCACAGGTGACCTTGGTGCCCAAGGTAGCCAGGAATGCTGACGGGCAAAGGGCCCCATATGGATCAGACCCTGGATTCCCACCCTGGGATGGGGGTCTTCTATCTTAGTGCATTTACTCTCCCAGGCTCCCCCTGGAGGGGGCATGGGTGACTGTCTCATATACAGAGCAAACAGCAGAATTCCCCACCACCACCACCAGCTAGCCACCATGCCCCCACACCCTCCATCCACCCTAGCTGACCCTGTGTCTTCCGATCACCCCTGCCTTTCCCCACTGTGCTTGGCCAGGGGACAGACTGTCTGGGGTCCTCTCCACTCCTCTGCTGACTGGCACCAAGGACCCAGTGCCAGGCCCAACCTCACCCGACCAATGTTATTGGTGGGCTGGAGACTCTTTAAAGCTGGGGAGCAGAGCCCTGATATTCTGGGTCACTGTCTGTATTTGAGGGTGGGTATAGTCATGAGTAGGTGCCCAGGTGGGGGGCTGCCTGGAGTTGGAGGCATTCTCCCCATAGCTGGGAGCCCAGGACTTCTGGGGAGGGCCCCACCATGGGAAATTTAGGACACCCTGTCACCTGGGCCCTGCTGGCTATGCAGGTATTTGCTAAACAAATAGAAGCGGCTGGAAATGCTAGATTTCAAGATTCTTGAATTTCAAGATTCTTTTATTCGGACATGAAGGCCCCTAGAGATAAGGGATTTCCTTGAGCTACAACTCTGAGCTGAGCTGAGCGGGGGACAGGATCCCTCAGGCCTGCTGTGTAGGTGGGCCCTTATTGCTGGGGTGCTCACAGCATCCTTGTCCCTGCCTCCGGTGTGTTGTGGTCTGCACCCCCTACCTTTCCTGCCCCTGCTTGCCCTCCCCCTGAGCCAGAGGCTCCCCCCGGTACATGACCCATGAAGCTGCCCACTAACCCTGGCCCTGCTGCCTGAGGGGGAACACACCCGACTTCAGACAGTTAAATTGTGGGGGCTGTGCGCTGGTTCTCAACCTTCCTAATGCCGTGACATTTTAATACAGTTCCTCATATTGTGATGACCCCCAACCATAAAATTATTTTCGTTGCTAATTCATAACTGTAATTTTGCTACTGTTATGAATCATAATGTAAATATCTGATATGCAGGATGTATTTTCATTGTTCGCGACCCACAGGTTGAGAACCTCTGGCTTAGGAGCAGGGACTGGGGCCTTTGCCTCACTTTCTCACCTGAGGCCTCTCTGGCCTGTGAGCCCCAATGACAGGGACCTGCTGCTCTATCTGGGACACAGCCAGGGGCCTGTAGGGACCCACCTGTCAGATGAGCAGACTTGTCTGTCTCTGGTGCTTACTGCAGCACTCCAGTTCTGCCGGCCCCTCCCGGTGCCATGCTGGGACCACTGGTGTTCTGACCCTGTCATTTCTTTCTGGACATCACTTTTTAGTGGACCAGGATGAGGTCTTCTTTGTGCCTGGCCTGTGCCCTCCCCTCCCCACTGCCCTCGGCTTCCTCCTAAGTTTTTATCCCTCAGGAACGTTCTCAAAGATAAGCCAGCACCTTTTAGAGTGGCCCTTGCATCCTGGCCCTACTTCTGTGGGGCCCTGCCCCACCCCCTGGGGGCTGTCGCCCAGCTTCGCTTGTTCTGGGCTTCTACACCCATCTGTGGGGCTCCCAGCCTCCTGGGTCCATTTCTGCAAGTGGAACTCTGTGTTCTTCATGTAATTACAGGGTGTCCTGCCCACAGTGAGGTGCCGTGGGAGCAGGTCAGGTGTTGCTGGGATCCTGCGGCCTTTAAGACGGGATGTGGAGCCAGCTCCTGCCTGGGAGCTGAGCCTTGTCCCAGAGTGGAATGTCCAGCCCAGGAAGCTACACTTCCCAGCCTTTCTGCCCCCCACCCAGGACCCCCACCTGCCTTTTGGTTTACTGTGGAATTTCACATCCCAAATCCCAGGGCCACAGGGATAGACTCTGGGCTCCAGCCAAGCGGCCCTGAAAACCCAGGTAAATGAGATTTTGTAGAAACTGAGGAGTAGGAGGAGTGAAGACAGGGAGAGCATGGGAGCAGGGGGGCGGTGGGGGGGGGGGGGGGGGCCACGAGGATGCCATCATTCTGAAACAGTGGAGCATTAGTGTCCCATGTGGCTGTCCTGCCTGTGTGCTTTACCCCTGCCCATCCTGCCCCTCCCACAAGCCTGGCCTCCAGCCCCAGAGCCTTTGCACTAGCCTTCCCCCTGTGGAACCCCTCCCCTGCCCCTCCCCCCTTGCACTTTCTCAGTCTTTGTTTGAATCCCACTGGACATTATAAAGACCTCCCTCAACTCCCTTGGAGAAGAGATAATCCCCTCCACCCCCACCCCACTCCAGGTGTGCCCACCACACCTGGACACCTATTGTCTGCTCATTTGTGTTGTTCCTCCTCTGTCTTGGGGCCCAGCCACTGACCAGTGAGCCTCCATTGGCGTCTGGGTGGTAGTTTTCCCTGGAGACCTGAGTCCATGTGGCAGGTGGCTGCTGATGTCCCTGAGGGTCTGCTTCCCTGGCCTCGTGTGGAGGCTCTTTTGTTCACCTGCTGCTGCGTGTCCTTGGGCCCAGTGCTCTGCTGAGCACCCCAGCAGTAAGGGCCCACCTACACTGCAGTGCCTTGCGCTCCTGCACCCTTCACCTGGAAGCCCCATGCTGCCCACTGTGTTGACTGCTGACTGAGGGGTTCATTTCATGCTTCCTTCACCAGCTGGACTGTGGGCCCCACTGCCTCAAACTCTCCCCCAGCTACCGGTGCCAGGGGCCTGCACATCCTGGGCCTGTGAAACCATCAGTGCTGATGGAGCCAGATTCAGGCCTGAGCTGGCCTTCTGGCTGGACCCCTCGGGCACTGGCTAAAGGGCAGGCAAGCAAGGACTGTCTGGTAGTGGTGGTGGTAGGATTCCTTGGTTGGGGGGAGGGGGATGGGGGTGGTTCCTGTTATAGGGTGTCATGTTGAGGGTTGCCGTACACCAGAGGTGCTGACCTCTGAGGAGTGTCATGGATGCCCATTGCTGCCTCAGGAGACCCACCATCACTGCAGGCCTAGAGTGGTCAGTGCAGCCATCCAGGAAGACTGCTTGGCCACCGACTGCAGGGCAGAGTGTAACTCCAAGGGAATGACTGAGACACTTTGCGGACACCTCCAGATTGGGCAGTGAGTGCTAAGATTTGAGTTGAGAGCTCTTGAATAGTGATGATGGGGACGGCAGGGATGTTGGGGTTGGCTGAGAGTTTGAAAGACAAAAATAGCTGTTTTAGAAAAGCTGCATTTAATTTTAGATTTGAGTGGGATAGCTAAGAAGAAATAGCACGTATGTAGCAGTAAGCATGGGTGCTGGAAGTTTTCTTCATTGGAGGTACAGGTTATCTTAACGGTCACACAGGTCCGTGGATAGGGAGCCTCAGAGTGGGATACAGTTGACACCTAGGGTCAGGAAGACAGTCAGCATTCACATGTTAGTAGTAAGAAAAAGGCAAATAGTCCATGTGAATTTGGGCAAGTCACAAAATTCCAGGTACCCAATACACACTCTGTACTCTCCGTCTGAAGCTGCCCTCGGATGTGACCTGCACTCCCTGGCCCCCCAGCAGTCATTCCCACCCCACCCCCCACGTTGACACCTTGGCTCACTAGCCACCTTCATGCTTGTCTTTCTGTAAAGAGGAAGCTTTTTCCTAAGAGCAGTCCTGTATGTGACGAGGTAAAACTGACCCCGACTGTTGAGACATCGGCTTTTTGTTTCCCTTTTGCATTCATGGATTCTAACTCTTAGAATCAGTGTGAACGCTCCTGTTTATCCCATACTGAAGGCAGCAGAGAGTTGGGCCCAGCAGTGTTTTGTATCTCTCAAGGATGTGGTGGTGACGGGGAAGCACAGCGGAGAGCTCGGGCGGGTTTTCTGGGTTAGCATCTGCCACGTTGGGCCCCCGGCTGACCTCAGAAGCTCCTCCAGGCTCGGCTCCAGGCTGCTGTGGCTGGTGGAGTTTTCTAAGGAAAGTGCTGGGTTGTGCCAGCTGGTGGGACTCCTGTGAGGATTACTGTGCTTTTTCTAAGTTGTTTTTTCTTTAAAAAGAAAAATAAAATGAGACGTCTTACTGCATCAGGAGAAAGTGGCCCCAGTAGATTTGACTGTTTCTACGTGGCTCTGTGGACCACCTCCTGCCTGGACAGGCTGAGGTGTGGGGACCGCCAACTTCTCAGGGCACCAGGCGTCAGCTTCCCAGTTGTAGAATATTCTGTCTATTCTAAATCAGGATTGGCAAGAACAGCTTGGTTTATTTATTTATTTTTTAATAAGTAACAGTAAAAGCAAGATTAATTTCCTGGGCAAGGCTTTCCTGTTTATCTCACATTGCCCCGTAGAGCTTCCTGCGGGATGAATGCATTGCATCTCCAACCTGTTCCTCTTGACATAAGCTTGGAGTTGACCAAGGCCAGCTTCCCAGGGTGTGTTTGTGGAGTGGAGTGCACAAGACCCAGCCCCAGAAACCGCTGCTCCAACAACTTCTGAACCCTAGTGCATGCTTCATTCCAAAGATGAGCCCTTGTCCTCCCACCCCCAGTCTCCAGCTGATCTGCCCTCATTCATTGCTCCTGTCCCAGGAGTCCCCCTCCCAGGAAAAGGCTCGGTGTGCCTGTCTGGCTCAATTCCTTCTCTGGAGGTCCAACATGGGCCCTCTTGTATGGCCAGGTATGTGAGCGAGGGTTCTGGGACCAGCCCTCCAGTGATTTGGGGAAAGGCCCGTCCTGCAGGGGTGCTGGGTGCCTGGTGTGGAAGGAGAACAGAGGGAGGCTAGTGTATCCAGCAGAGGCCATGCGGGGGGCCTGGGGTCAAAGGGTGACTTGGCAGCCATGCAGAGCTCTGAGCACCAAGGGATGGGGTTGGCCGTGTGTGGAGAGCCAGGGTGGGGCTGCCATGTTGCACCTTGGAGGAGTGGGGGTCTCAGATTCTGGATTTGTTTCGGAGGTGGAACTATTAGGAATTGGTAAGAAAGAGAGATGGCAGATATGACTGCGAAGTGTGTGTCTGCTGCCCAAGCAGGACCTGAGGGACAAGTCGCCTGTTTGAGGGGAAGGCTGGAGAGGAGCAGGCCAGCAGGGCTCAGTTTGGGTGGTGGTTTCGCATGGCTGTGGGTTCTCAGTTATGCTGTTGACAACGCATGTCTGGAGCCCTGGGCAGCAGACCTGGTGGGGTGTCAACATCAGAGCCATTGTGCCCGTGTCAGGCCAGGGTCCACGGGCAGGAGGTGCATGGAGGAAGGACTGAGTCCTGGGCCTGGGACTTTCCCCTCAGGGCACCTCGTCTATTCCTTGAACCTTGGCTTTTGCTCTGACCAGCTGACTGATCTTGGGAAGCTGCCTGCCTCTCTGTCCTGCCTATCCACTGTGGGTACCTTCTCTCTGGGACACGGACCACACCCTGCATTCCCTGGCAGGACTCTCCCTCCCCCCCCCCCGCCGCCCCCCCCCCCCCCCCCAGCAGTGGCCCTGCCTGTCTGCATCTCATTCAGCATGCCCTGCCCCTGGTGTACACGCTACCGTTGTTGGTTTGTTTGTATTGTTTTTGGTTTGTGGAGGGGCAGGGGTTTGTGGGTTAACTGATTGAGGTAGTTGATTTGTCTGTTGTATTGTTCCCTTTGTTCTGAAAGGCATACCCCTAGAGCTGGTGAGCAGCCCCCTTTAGTTCCTGCCTGCATGTGGTACCCTGTGGGCTGGGAGCAGGGTGGGACCCTGGCCTGTGGCACTTCCTCTCGGTGGCACAGCAGGTCAGCCCCAGCACCTCTGGGCCCTAGGGTCCGATCTTTATGTTTGCTGTGGCTACCCCCTTAATCCAGGCTCTACCCAGACCCAGGTCCCACACTCATTAGTATTTGTCCATGTCCTATGTGCTCACCTAAGCCTACCATCTTTGAAAAGAAACGAATTGCCACCTCGAGACCTGTCCTCAGTGTCTCATAAGTCAGAGCTCCTCCCTCTGCAGCCCTTGGGTCTGTCACACACAGGTGGTCTTCAGCTCACCTGTCCCTGGTGCATCCAGCTCTGTTCCCAGCAACACTGGGATCAGCAGCCTCTCCGAGTGCCCACACCCCGCTCCTGGAGAGTGGGCCTGGGCTGCCAGCTGGCAGGTGCACTCACACAGGCCCTACCTGAGTTCTCACCTGGCAGAGAACACACAGGCCACATGCTTGGGTGAGGTGAAGGCCGAGCCATGGGGACCTGGTGGAGCACCGGAAAACATGTGGGCTCTTAGCTTGGGATGCTGGGAACCCCCTGCACCCTGTGGAGGTGCAATTTACACAACACTATACATATGTAGTACATACACACTTAGTACACACACACACACACGCACACACACCAATAGAACCACTTTCTCCTCATCCTTCAGGCGGAGCCAGGTGGTTCACCCTGGGTATACTTTATGTTCCACCACCCACTCCTCATGTCATTGGAGACTAGTCTGTTTGCGGAGGGTCAGAGCCTATCCTTCCCCTGCTTGCTGCGAAACTCAGAAACCAGGACTGTGTCCTTCCTGATGCCCGAGAGCAGGAGCAGGAGCACTAATGCATCCCCTGAGGTTCACATATTGTGTCCCATGTGGAATGGCCAAGTGGACCCCATGGCTGCTGGCTACAGGAACATGTATTGCTAATTAACCAAATAACTTGGACAGCAGCACTCCGGCCCCAAGTCAAGGTGCTGGGCAGACTCCGGTCCCCTGATCAGGTCTTGACAGCTTCTCCCTGTTGGTCCAGATGGAATGAGGCACTGCCTCCATTCTAGTCTGCTGGGAACCACATGCTCTTTCTGGAACCCCATGAGATACAGTTGTTTTAGACCATGATTTATAGTAGGAACTATCCTGGAAACAGAAAATGCCTGCAGCCCGGCTGGTGTGCCTCAGTGGTTGAGCGTCGACCTATGAACTAGGAGGCCACTAGTTCGATTCTCAATCAGGGCACATGCCTGGGTTCAGGCTCTATCCCCAGTAGGGGATGTACAGGAGGCAGCCGATCGATGGTTCTCTCTCATCATCGATGTTTTTATCTCTCTCCCCTTCTCCCTTTCTTTCTCTAAAGTTAATAAAAACATGCTTGAAAAAAAAAAAAGTCTACAAAATGCCTGCAGAGCAGGGTGTGGTATAAATGCCACACCATCCAAGTGCAGATTTCCTGGGATTTTCAGGTTCTGTGCCTGTTCACACGTCTGCAGCACAGGCACCAGACAAAGGGTGATTTATGGGAACAAATAGTAAACTCTCCTGTAACATGATATCTTTGCAAATTGAGAGGGCCAGCTGTCAATTTTAATGGCAGAGCAGGATTGCTGAGCTAGCTCCCAGCCAGCACCCCAAAAGTGAGGGCACCCCAACAGTGAGGGTGGCCCACGGGCTGGGGAGAAGGGTGCAGGGAGGTGGGGTTACATCTCAGGAACAGGAGGGAAGTGTCACCTACAGACTGCGACCTCTTTTCCCTCTGCAACAGAATTCTAAAATAATCACAGAGGATGGAAAAAGACATAATATTTTAAACTAAATGTTAAAAATAAAGGAAAGGCAATCAACTTATGGGGTTAGATTAAAGAGGTACTTAAGAAAAAGTTGGGTGCTCTCAGTGTGAATTTTGGGAAAGAAGGTATTTCTGAAATTAATGCTCCTGGTTTTTACTGCAAGATGTGAATTAGACCGTTAGCATAGACTCAGAGTAGGAGTCACTCTGGTAAGAGCCAGAATCAGTATCAAACTGGTTCTAAAGGAGATGAATAAAATAGAAGAATATCTCAATATTGGCTGAAAAGTTCTAGAAGGCACAAATAATATAAACAATGAGATTGTAGATCAGGACTGATCTAAAAGTCACGACAAATGGCATGGGCAGCTTCGGTTATCCTGAAATCACTCGTGCCAGGAAGCTTAGGGGCGGAGGAAAAGTCTGAGGACTTCGAAGATTTCCTCATTGGCAAAAGTACTGAAATGAAACCAAGAGAAAAGAGAAAGCTTGATAAACAGTAGTCTTAGAAACATGGAAACAGCAGTCAGAAATCTCCCTAGAAATTTCTCTAGAGAGGCAGCTGGCTGGAATTCTGAGTTGTTCCCAGAGGATTCACCCAGAGGAGGCAGCACGGGAGGAGACCCAGGGGTCAGGGTCACCGAGGATCTCAATGACTCATTCTCAGAGGTGTATTCACGGGCAGACCCAGCGATTCCTTTATGTATGTATGTATGTATGTATGTATGTATGTATGTATGTTCCCCCAGCAATTCCTTTAAGACAGGGATGGGGACACCTGACCCTGCCAAGACATTAGTCGGAATTTGAAATTCAGTAAATCTAGGAGCTTTTTTCATAGCAACATAATTTTTAAGTTGATAATTTTGTATGGCCCGCAGACGTTGTTATAAATATCCAAATGACCCTTGGCAAAAAAAAAAGGTTCCCCACCCCTGCTTTAAGAAAAGAAATTAAGTGTCACTTCCCAGCACTGTCGCGAAGGTTTTAATGTGAGACAAGCTGTGAACACATCACTTGTGGTGAGTGAGGACAGGCACAGGTTTACCCACTGGACACAGACCTATGATAAAGTTCAGCATCCAGTCACGATGTAAAGCAAAGCCAAGCTCTCAGAAAGCCAGAGTGCAAAGGTGCATTCTCACCAGTAAGACATTTCCTGACAGCCTCGAGCCAGCACCACTTAGTGGGAAGCATGGTCACCGAGGCCAGCAGGACAGCAGGTATGGGATTGCCGCTTTGGTGCAGCCTCTGCTGAAACTGGAGCTTCCCGCTGGGCTCTCCCCACCCTGCTCCTGCAAGAGGAGGCGAGGAGGGCCAATAAACATTGCCATCATTTGCAAAACATGGTTATCAAATCCGCACTGTCCAACAGGCAGCTGCGGCCACAGGTGGCTATTGAGCACTTAAAACGAGGTGAGTGGCCCTAGCCAGCTTGGCTCAGTGGATAGAGCGTCAGCCTGTGGACTGAAGGGTCCCAGGTTCAATTCCGGCCAAGGGCACATGCCCGGGTTGCGGGCTCGATCCCCAGTGGGCAGTGTGCAGGAGGCAGCCGATCAATGATTCTCTCTCATCATTGATGTTTCTATCTCTCTCTCTCCTTCTCCCTTCCTCTCTGAAATCAATAAAGAAATATATTTAAAAAACAAAAAAAGAGATGAGTGTAAATTGGGATGCCCCATAAGCATAAAACTCACACTGGATTTCTGACATGAAAAATCATGGAGTACCTCATAATTTTTTATGTTGAGTACATGCTGAAGTGATATTGCAGGTATATTGGATTAAATAAACTATAAATTTCATCACCTTTATATTTTTTAAAGTGTGGCCTCTAGGACATTAATAATTACACATTAAATGGCTGGCATTGTATATCATGTTGGGCTGTGCTGGTCTTGACAGGGAGCCCAAGGGAATCTGCAGAGGCAGAGGGAACAGCCCACATGCGCTCAGTTGCAGGTGACAGAGGCCCAGCAAGGTGAGGCAGGTGGGGCTGTTCAGGCTTGGCCAGCCGAGAGCATGAGACCTCACCACAGACCTGTCTTTTCTGTCTTCTCTGCACCAAACCTGCATATTTGAAGTGTGTATTATTGCAGGTAACCGAACACTGCAGTATGGGTCATACGCCTTTATAAGTTTCAGTTCTGTCATCCTTCCCGGTCCTCTTCTGACTGACCACCTGAGTATCGGCTGGTGCAGAGCCAGAACGTCGTTGTGCATGGAAGTGCTTGTGTTTTGGTGACAGCTGTCCTTCCACCTGGACTCTCCTGGACTCGACCACTTGGCTGAACCCACGTGTCCATCATTCCCACTCCCTCCCTGTGTTTGCACTATCCCCTCACCTGCAGGGCCTGCCCCTGCCCACAGAGCCCCAACCCACCTTCCTGGCGTCCTCCCAGTTAGACCCGCGGTGGCACATTCTCTGCTGGGCTCGTGCCCTATAACTTCCTTGGGCTGCAAAGCCCCCCGAATTCCCTGGTCTTCCTGGGGCCTAGTCTTGCCAGCCCCACCCCTGCCATCTTGCCGTTTCACAGATGACATCTTAGTGCTGTGACAGTGTCCTCGTGTCATATAAGGCTCGGGCTCAGACTGCCTGCAGGTGTGGGAGTTGGGGCGGAGCACTGATGACTACTTGAGAGGGTCCCCCAACCCCGGTCCTCGGCCTCCCACAGGGGTGACTTTAGGACTAGGATGGAGCAGGAAAGGGGTAGCAGGTCCCCTGTAACTTGGGTAAGGTGTCACTGCTGCTCCAGCCACCTGAATGTTCCTGAGATGAAAGTACTCTGGCCAGGGCAGGTTCAGCGCCAGTGCCTGGTAGCTTCCACACGAGGATTCCAGAGGAGAGGTTCCTTAATGACTGTGCTTCTGGAACAACCTCAGTCTGTCTCCCCAGATCGCGGTCATGACGCTGACGCTCTTTCCCATCCGGCTGCTGCTTGCCGCCTTCATGATGCTGCTCGCCTGGCCCTTCGCGCTCGTCGCTTCCCTGGGACCCGCTGAGAGGGACCCGGAGCAGCCCCTGGCCTTGTGGCGGAAGTAAGTCCTGTCAGTGGTGCTCTGATGTGGGGAGTCACAGGGCCATGTCTTTGTTCTCACAGCTTCTATCCACCCAGTGTTTATCCTCCCCTCCCCGGGGCAATGTGTGCCAGGGCTGCGCTCTCTGGGCTGGGACACTGCGGCTCCTGCCACACCCCTGCCATGGTCTCCAGCTTCCAACAGGGTCCTTCCAGCCACATGGCTGCTATTTCCATGTCCCCCAGCCCTCAAACCCCAGTGTGGGGTGTGGGGCGTGCAGGAGGCAGCCGATAAAGGATTCTCATCATTGATGTTTGTATCTCTCTCTCCCTCTCCCTTCCTTTGAAATCAATAAAAATATATTTAAAACAAACGGGAGAACAAACTGCACACTGAACTCCTGAGAGGAACACACAATGACTTGTGCCCAAGTGTGGGACCCAGGGAGGCAAGAGGAAACAGGTTTTGAAATAACAGGGCTCAGAGCATATGCCCTTCGGCCTCGTGCACAATGGGGAAGCACACTTGTGCAGTGGATGGGGAGGTGGGTCCTCCCTGCTGTGCACAGCTGTGCGGCTCTGAGTAGACCGATGTTAGGTTAGGGAGCCTTTTTGTTCAATGTATGTTAGTGTCATTCAAAAGTTCCTAAAATAAAAATCTTAGGTTTTGTTAATGAAAGGAAGTGCGCCCTTTCACAAAAGTCCCTTACTCTAAGTTACTTTCAAAACACACAGTGTTGTAAAAACTATTATCTTCTTGCAACACCTGATCAGCAGGCCGACACCTGAGCCAGGCGGGCTGTGGTAATGGTCGTCTTGGTTCTGACACACACACACACCCAGCTCATGTGGTAGAAAGAGGGTGTCTTAGTCCTGTCAGGCTGCCTTAACCAAGTACCGCCAGCCGGGACTAAACAGCAGATATTCATGCCTGGAGACTGGAAGTCGGGGGCCAGGGTGCGGGCATGGCTGACTTTCTGGGAAGGGTCTCTTCCTGGCTGCAGATGCCACCTTCCCCCTGTGTCCTCACAGGACAGTGTTCTGATCTTTCTTCCTCTCCTTATAAAGACACTGATCCTATCAGATGCAAGCCCTACCCTATGATCTCATTTCACCTTATTTCAAAATATTGGGGATTAGGGCTTCAACATAGGAGTTTGGGGGACATGGTTCAGTCCCAAGTGCTCAGTGTGGGGACTCTGCTCTCAGATCTGAGAAGTCCATCTTCATGACAGCCTGGTGCCATGTGTGCACTGGAGACCAGGGCCTGGACTTGAACTTACTTTCAGCTTTTCAGCTGAAAACATCCCCCACCCCAGGGTCTTAGCTTGGGATTGTCCTGGAGAAGCCCAGCAGCCCCCACCTGCCCTCCAGTATGCAGCCCAGCTGCCTCGAGACCTGCTGCCCAGGGACTGGCCCTGCATTGAGCTTGAAGCTCCTTGCAGCTCCAGGACATGGCCCAGTCCCTTCCTGTCCTCGCAGCTCCAGGATGTGGCCTCAGGCCCCTCCTGTGCATTGTCAGCTGTCATTGCTTCATGGTGGTGGGGGGAAAGGGGAATAGTAGGTGGAGTGTTCCATCAACACACAGGCCAGCTCTCACCTCTCCCATTGTCCGGGTGCTTGCTCCCTTTTGTAGCAAAACCATTTGTAACATGCAGATCAGCAGTCTCCAGGACCACATGGATCTCAAAGACCCAGGTGGACTGGGCTCTTGTCCCACTCTTCACATGCCTGTATGTTCAGGGACCAACACCCAGGTTTCGATGTCAGGACGCTCCCTCCACCTGGACACACTGTCTCCTCAGTGTCCAGTTATCCCCCCACCTCTGTGACCCTTTATCCGCCATGTGCCCCTTCTTGTTTTGCTGGCTGCGTCTACCTCTCCCCGGCCTCGGCTGCAGCGAGTCCCTGTGCTCTCCTGGTGAGCTCATCCGGTTCAAGGATGTCCACGACTGTCCACAGGAGGAAGGAGACTCCCGTTTGACTTGCACCCTCTCTTGCAGGGTTGTGGACTTCCTGCTCAAGGCTATAATGCGGACCATGTGGTTCGTCGGTGGCTTCCACCGGGTGACCGTGAAGGGGCGGCAGGCCCTGCCTACCGAGGCAGCCATCCTCACCCTGGCACCACACTCCTCCTACTTCGATGCCATCCCCGTCACCATGACCATGTCCTCCATCGTGATGAAGGCCGAGAGCAGAGACATTCCGATATGGGGAAGTGAGTGAAGCCTTCCCCGCCCGCCCTCGGTGCAGGTCACTCCCATGTGAAATAGGCCCTGGGTTTGCGTCCCTGTTATCTTTCCTTTGTTGTGATTTCCTCTGCAATAGTCATTGTGGGTTTTATTTTTCATTACTGCCCTTAAATATAATTTGTTGAATTACTTCTTCAAGTTCTATCACCGAGGATCCTAAAAGCCTGGGCACAGCACAGAGCTCCGTCCCAGCACACTAGTTATTGTTCTCGAAACCCAGGCACAGGAGGGTCCCTAGACTTCATGGTAGATCACTGTGGCTTAAAACAACAGAACTGTCTGCTCTAATTCTGGAGCCAGAAGACCCTCATCACATTATCTCAGGACTGAGCCCCCGATGGGACTCGGGGGGGCAGAGCGGCCTTCCTGCCTCCCCAGCTCCTGATGCTCAGGCATCCCTGGGCCTGCGGTCCAGTCATTCCACCTCTTTCTCCATTGTCCCAGGGCCTCTGCCTGTGTCTGTGTCTGTGTCTTATAATCCAGGGTGAGCTCACGTCAAGATCCTTACCTGTTTTAAAATGTCACATTCACAGATTCTGGGGGCTAGGACATAGGCACATCTTTTTGGGGTCACCGTGGAGCACACTCACCATTATTGTGGAGGCTGTAAGGAATCCTGGGCACTCTAGGTGGCCCCCTGGGTGCTCTACATGGTCCCCTCACTTCACAGATGAAAGCACTCGCATGCCAAGCCTGGCCCAGCCCTTCTGGAGAAATGCCCATGGTGCCCCTGGAGGGTTGGCCAGCCTGTGCCAGGTTTGCATCCCCGTGGTTCCTCCAGCTGCTCTGCCTGGGCTCTGCCTCTCCTCTCCTCCTTGCCAACGAGCCTCTGCCTTTTTTTTTTTTTCCAACTCCTCACCCAAAGATATATTTTTATTTTTTTCGAGAGTGAGGAAGAGAGAGAGAGAGAGAAACATCCATGTGAGAGAGAAACATCGATCGGCTGCCTCCTGTACCCACTCTGACTGGTGGATGGATCCCACAACCTGAGTATGTGCCCTGACTGGGAATTGAACCCATGACCTTTCAGTGCGCAGGACAAACACTCTAACCAACTAAGTCATACAGGCTGCCTTTTAAACCTCATGTGGGTTCTGGAGCAGGGCTTGTCTAGCAGAGGCAGGCGATGGTTCTCTCCCTCTGTGTCTGTTACCTCTTCTTATGAAACCCAGTCACTGATTAGGGCCCACTTCAATCCAGACTACCTCCCTGTACCTTGAGTACACCTGCAAGTATCTTCTTTCTGCCTGGCCGCTGTGGCTCAGTGGTTGAGCGTTAACCCATGAACCAGGAAGTCTCAGTCATTTTGATTCCCAGTCAGCGCAAATGCCCGATCCCCGGTGTGGGAAATGCAGGAGGCAGCCAGTCAATGATTCTCTCTCATCATGGATGTTTCTATCCCTCTCACCCTCTCCCTTCTTTTCTCTGAAATCAATACATATTTTTTAAAAACATATCTTCTTTCCAAATAAGATCACTCTCACAGGTGTTTGGGGCTAGGACATCAGCATATCCTTTTGAGGGACACAGTTCACCCCACAACAGGAGCCACGTGTCCTGGGCCCTGCGACTCTGAGTCCATGGCCCTCACACCCTTCTTTGTTTACAGTGACAGAGGCTGTCTGCTCCCTGATGGGTCAGCCTTGCTCTGCTCCTTCCCTGATTAACCTCCTGTGGACTCTCAGTGTTGTTACTAAGGCTTCATGCTGTCCTCTAAGTTTACTGGAAGCTTTGGTGGTTTCCCAGTTCCCTGTGGCCAGGCATGGACTCCCACCCTCCCCGTGGTACAGCCCCTGGGACCTCTAGGGGTCTCACCTCTCACCGGATCCTGCTCAGCGGAAGTGGTGCATCCCCACATGACACCTCCCCTTCCCTTTCAGCTCTGATCAAGTACATACGGCCTGTCTTTGTGTCCCGGTCAGACCAGGATTCTCGCAGGAGGACCGTGGAGGAAATCAAGAGACGGGCGCAGTCAAACGGCAAGTGGCCACAGGTAACCGGGCCCTGCTTGCGTTTGAGTGGATTTATTCCAGAAGTTGTGAGCTTAAAGACTGAGGGGAGAAGAAACAAAGGGGCCAGAACCTGCCTTCCATAGGGGCTGGCTGTGTTTAGTTTCCTTTTATTTCTGATGAGTGTAAATCCAAGAATCTGCTAAATATCAGGTACTTTTGATTCTGGAATTTTAAAATTAAAAGAAGGAAGAAACCATTCAGACTTGTATCTCAAGTTCCCACAATCGTCTTTATTGACAACAAATCTTTGTATAAGTTCTGAGTCAGAAAGAGCTGCTACCCAGTCCTCGGGGTCGGCAGGACCTCGGTTCTGAGCAGAGCATTCGTCTATAAGGTGCCCACTGCTTCGGGGTCATGGGCTGAGCTTCCTGCGTGCATCTGGTTTCTGACCCAGGCCGTGAGGCGCAGGCCTCAGCTGCTGTTATCCGTCGAAGTGTTTGACCCAAGCTGTAATTTTCTTCTTTTAAACTGTGCCGACGTTCAGAAGCTGGAAATCCCCCCAGACTCTGGGTTCTGGCTGCTCAGGAAACACAAGGGGGGCTGGCTCCCAGCACCTGTACCCATGGGCAGCCACTTTGGAGTGGTTCCCTGGCTGCCACCCCTACCAGTGCAGGCCATTCCTGCCCCTCCTTCAGCTTACCTGCCAGACCCTCAGGGATGCCAGGGTGGCTCTTTGTTACCTGGAGGTGGTCTGCCCTTCAGGGACCAGAATTGAAAGCACCCACACAGGTGGTATTTTTCAGCTATGGGGAAGGTGTTACTGTGGATTCTGTTGGGGTTTCCACTTGCCGGCCAGCACCCCCATCCCCAGGGCCATTCCGTGTCCCGAGTCCTTTAGCCACACGCTCTCATCTGTGTGTCCCTGTCCCGCTCTGCCTCAGGACGCCTGCTCCCGCTGACAGCCTGTTCTGTGCAGTTGTGTCTGGTCCTCAAAGCAGCCAGGAGGCAGGGTCCACAGTTAGCATATGCAACTCCCTGGTCTAAGAAGGCACATGCTGTTGTCTACTTGCGTTGCTTCCAGATTTTAATAAATGTCATAGTTAGAGAAGAAATCAGCATAATCTTCCAAAATGCATTTTACCTTGTTCAACTGAAAATGATTAAAGTATCTAAATTATGTCAGCAGTAGGGAAATAGATTGTGAAAATTGGCACCTGTGAATTCTGAATTATGTCCCTTTATTGCTGAACTCTTTTTTCTCTTCTTTTTTTTATTTCAAGATAATGATTTTTCCAGAGGGAACTTGTACCAACAGGACCTGCCTAATTACCTTCAAACCTGGTATGTAGCTTTTTTTCCAATGTTTTTATTGATTCCAGAGAGAGAAAGGAAGCAGGAAGGAGGGATAGAAGCATCAATGATGAGAATCATCGATCGGCTGCCTCCTGCACGCCCCACACTGAGGATCGAGCCCACAACCTGGGCATGTGCCCTGATCGGGAATCGAACTGTGACCTCCTGGTTCATGGGTCAGCGCTCAGTAACCGAGCCACACGGCCAGGCTGTAGTTTTCTTAATTATTTTTTTCTCCTTGAAAAAGTGGGGGAGACCCTCACTCCCACCAGTGCTTCCAGTTGTCCTCTCAAAGTGCAGCTCAGCCTGGAGACACTCCTGTCTGCCTCCTGCCAGCAGGGTTGTGACCCTGGAATTCTCTGTATTTTCCACCAGCACAGATGGGGAGGGACCTTCCAGGCATTGGGTTGCTGCTGACCAGGAAAGCCTGGCAGGAAATCCCATTTTATTCTGAGGCCAGCATGAGCCACGCAGGCACAGGACCTGCCACCCTGGCAGTAAGACGGTTCCTGTGTCCCTTTTCTCTGCAGGTGCCTTCATCCCGGGAGTTCCTGTCCAGCCGGTGGTCCTGCGGTACCCAAATAAGCTGGTGAGTGTGTTCTGCGGATCTGTGTTCAGGCGGAAGCCCTGGGAGTGAGAACTGCAAGGTGTTTGAACACACGGGTTTTCCAGTCAACCCTGCTATGCCGAATATTCCCAAATATTCACGCACAGAATCCTGCCTTCATAGGTCAGGGAGTGGTCCTCCTCTCATGTGATCGATCCTGACATTTTCATGTGAACGTCCCCCCTCTCTGCCCAGTGTCCTCAGCAGCTGTCACTGTCCAGTTCACACTCTAGGAAAATTACAAATTAAGAATATTCAAGTTCTGAAAGGCTGGAGGCAGCAGGAGAGAAAGGAGTTAGGTGACTTTGTGGTTCATGTGCCTTTATCTTGCTTCTGTTGTGTGCAGAGGTTTTGTTTGTTCCAAGAGAACAAAATAAAAGAAGGGGTGTTTGGGGCTCAGAGCTCCCAGACAATCTTGATGGATCCCCAGCTCAGAGGCAGAGCTGGGACAGGACCTCAGAGCAGGTTCAGCCAGGGCCCTGCTGGTCTGTGCGTCGACATCTGCAAAGCAGCCATGGCTGCCCCCTTCTCCCAGGTGCCCTGTGGGAGCGGTTTTCATGCTGGCTGCGTCTCACTTCTGTAACCCCGTCCGTGGGTGACATCTCACCTTGATGGGCTGAGGGCCTTTGCAGCCGAGAGAGGTCCAAACACACTCGTGTCCCCGCCCTGCCTGGGCCCTGGACACACAGGAGTGGTTCTCCACTGAGGCACCTGAGGCAGATCTACTCGTAAAACAGAGCTTTCTCTCCATTGCAGTGTCTTTATGACAGCAAAGGAAGAAACCTACCAGCCAGGACATGGTGGGCTCTGGAGTCCCTGGTATAGACGGTGCAGAATTACATGTGACATCTGGGCCAGGCCTATAGGGTCTGAGATTTGCACACTGGGCCTAAGGGTGTGGACAGGTGCAGTGGAGGCTCTCTGAGTGGCCATTAAATAAATGTCAGTCAGAACTGGTCACCACGCAGACTGACAGATAAAATTGTTCTCGCAGCACAGCTGAAACTGAAGAGGTGTGTTTGTTCGTCAGTCTCTGCAAATAAGAGAATCTGTCATTGGTGTGTAGAATTCTAGATTTTCCATTTTTTTAGTTTGTCCCATGAACGTATTGTAAGCAAGGTTTCTTATAGGTTCCAGAGCACGCAGCTCGGGTGTCAGAGGCACCTGCTTTGCCTGTTTGTGGCCCATGTCCTGTGTTCAGCTGCATAGCCACAGGCGTAGCCCACTGCTGGCAGGTTTGAGCACAGACCTGCACAGAGGGGGCCACATGGGTGGCAGGGAACCCTATGCCAGGGGTTTTTGGAGCCTGTGAGAGGGGTGCATGGGTGTCAGGACTACAGAAGGAAAAAGCCTCCATAGGTGACCTTTGTCAGGGTAGAAACAGGTACCTGTCCTCCAGTGTCCCACCTCAGTGACTGCTGAGGCTGAGAATGGAGAGGGTCAGAAATGCCCAGTGGGGATCTGGCCTGGCACGGGAGTGCGGGAGACATGGCTCAGCAGTGGCTTGTTCTACCCCTTCCCAAACCTGGGGCCAACCTGCTTGAGTTAGGGGTGCATGCGAATGTGGTGGTGGAATTTGGCTGGGTGTCACAGGCCCTCATGAGCAAGTCTGAGGGAGCAGATGGACAAAGTCTCCTTGTTGTCAGTTGAGGTTGCCCGGGATACCTGGGGGGTGGGGGAGGGGCAGGAAAAGGAGCTTGGAGGGGGTCTTAGGTGGTGAGCACCCACCTTCTTCTCTGCCCCAGAGTGGACTTGGGAGGATGAGGAGCTCAGCATTTGGAGTCAGAGGAAGGTTAGAATAAGGGCAGGGAGGAGGGCAGCAGAGGAAGTTAGGATAAGGGCAGGGAGGGAGGGACCCGTGTGGCATCCCCAGGAATTTCTGATGCCCAACTCCCAGTCATGTTTCATCCATTCATTTCTTGCCCCCAGGACACCATCACGTGGACGTGGCAAGGCCCCGGAGCGTAAGTCAGACATTGTGCTGTCTCATTTGTCCTGTCCTCCCGGGAAAGTGCTCCAGTTAATTTAGCAAATGTGAAACCTGAACACGTGACCCGCTGCTATTTGACAGCAGTTAGGTTCACCCTGTTGTGGAAACTGAATGTAAAAATCTGGTATGTCCTCACACCCTGGGTTCCGGGACTTAAGTTCATTGCCTTCAGCCCCACTGGGAAGATAATTGTGAGAACCTTTCTCTTCCCACCTTGCGTCTGTCAGCTCAGTGATTACCATCCTGTCCCTGGAAAAGACAGCAGACTTCCAGGGGCTGCCCTCCTCTTGCTCAGCTCTTGGGGGGTGGGGGTGGGTGGGAGGGTGGAACATGGGATCCAGGCACATTAGGCCTCCAGGGTGCTGCCATGTGAGCTGGTTTTTGGAAATGGAAGTGTGGGTGCTGAGGCCAAGCAAGAGCCCTCCCACGGCCCCCAGGCCTTGTCAAGTGTTTGGAACAGAATGCGTGGGAGGTGCCATGAGGAGCGGCATGTCTGAGTGGTGGTCCTCACATTTCTGAGGCTGGAGTGTGGGGGTGGGTGGTGAGAAGCTGGGAGAAGGGCTGGAAGGGGCTCCTGGTGGCCTGGGCTTGAGGCTGTCGATGAGGCCAAAGTGGGGTGTGTAAGAGTGTTACAAGGGAGACTGTATCCAGGGAGTAGCGAGCGAAGGCCCAGGGGTGGGATTCTGGATGGCTCCCCATTTCCAACTTCTGCAAATAAAAAATTTTAAATGCTGGTTCTGAAGTCAGGAACTCTGGGAGCCAGGCATGGGAGTGGCATAAGCGAGGGCCTGTCCAGTCTGCACTGCCGTGAGATGACTGGGTGAGGACCGATGGGCAAGGTTTCCTGAGCTGGAAGACAAACTTGAGAAGCAATGGCTTGCAGGGCACATACTAAAGCTGCAGATATGAGCGTGTTTAATAAGAACAGTGAAGACCACTATGTAATAAAAGTAGCCTTTTTTCTCACTGTTGTATTTTAAGATTTAGATTTGGGCTGAAGAAGGCTCAGCATCTGTCTCCTGAAGGAGAATTAACTGCCCAGTACTGCCCTCTGCAGGGCAAGGGGGTTGAAGATTTTGCTAAACGGAATCTTCTCACCAATGCTATAAATCTGTTTGTTTTTAAGGTTAGAAATCCTGTGGCTCACCCTGTGTCAGTTTCACAATCAAATTGAAATTGAGGTTTGTATAAATATAGTGTTACACAATGTTACGTTGGGGTTATAAATACATTGTATCAAGGTCTTTTATAGATACGATGTTATGTTGTCTGTATAGATACAATGTTATATAGGTGTCTATGTGGATATGGTGTTAGTGGTATCTTGGGTTTTATATAGACACAACGTTACATTGATATCTCTACAGACACAATGTTATGTCATCTGTCTCTTGGAACCCTTGCCATTTCTCATGGCTCCTTACTAGTAGAGGTGCTTCCCAGTAGTTTTGCATCAATCGCTTGTCTCTTGGGTGATTTTTAATCTATTCAGATACAATTTTTTAAATCAACAAGGAAGGTAACCCCGTCATGCTTTTATTATGGTTAGTGCAGCTTAAGGCATATAAAATTGACACATATGCAATGAATAAATTTTTTAGCTTTATTTTTACTTGATACTAATACTGCTAAATTTGTCATACTGTCATCCTCTCTTTGATACTTGGTCAGATCATGTAGTCTGCCTTTCAGTTTGCATCCCACTGGATGTATCAGACAAAGTCACAACACCCATCCTCTCATCTAAATTAAATACAGCTATATTTGTTCAACTTGTAAATTTAATCTGAGTGGATGAGGAATAGAGTTTATTTTCTTAAAAAGGGAATTACCAGGCTACTCCTGCACCTGAAAATTAAAGATGAGTCATATGCAACTTAAGTATTTAATGAAACACTTTACTACCTTCCAATCAATTTTGCAGAGTAATACTGACTACAAATGAGCCGGCTTTCCGCCAAGTTTTTCATTTCAGTAGAATGTAAGCCACTTAATACTCAGGGCTGAGCCAAGGGTAGCAGCCCCACAGCTTAGGACATTTTATGTGGCTTGCCTGCTGGTGGCTCGGAGCACAGTGGAGCCAGGCTCTGAGAAAGACAAGCTGGGCCTGCCCTGGGCCTCCTGGTAGAAACAGCTCTATTTCAGATCTGGCTTCTTCTTGTGAGCATTGAAAAGAGGCTTCATGGCTTGTGAAATCCCTCTAAACATAATTCCTGATGTTTCTCCTCTGAGACGCTGGTGCTAATGTGAGGAACTGTTGCAATTTACGTCCTTCTTTTCAATGTAGCTGTAAGCAAAAGATTCAGTTATGAGAATTGATAGTATTTCGGGATATTCCTTGATTCTTAAATATTAGTGTTAAAGAAAACGGGCTCAATGGTGATTGTTTGCTTTTTCTGCATGGTAGGACTTATTTAAAACATTGGGTAGATGTCCAAAAGCTAATAATCTTTTACGTAAAAATAGCTTGTTGTGTTATCCTCAACAAAAAACTGAGACCTTTAGAAATAAAAGCACACATGTCATTCTTTTACATCTAAAAACTAAGCCCCTATGTGAAATTACAAATACAGTGTACCGGCCACAGCTGCGGTGTCCGGGGAGTGGGTACTCCTAGTGAGGAATGGCGAGTTGTGAATTTTCACACACACACACACGTGCATATATGTGCACGTGTGACCACTTCAAAGATGATTCTAGCGGGAAGTGCTTTGACAGATCTGAACTTTTTCAGACTCACAGTTGTCACTATAGTGGCATTGGTAAGGGGGGTGTCTTGTGATACTGTGCCAGTAACGCAGCCTTCTCTGTGTGCTTAGTTCCTTCCAGTGTACAACCCTTCAGAGGAGGAAAAGAAGGACCCCGCCCTGTATGCCAGCAATGTGCGACGCGTCATGGCCGAGTGAGTGCACCCTCTGTCTCCTCCTGGCCTCCTGATTTCCTTTCCCTAAGTATTACCCAGCACTCTTGTTTACCTGCTGTTTTCCTCCTCGGTGCTGCTAAAAACAAGAAAGCCAGTAGCTTTAGGAAGATGGGTTCTTGCAAAAGCTAGTGAACAGCATGGACTCGGCCTATTGGACATACACTTTATGTCTCCTGTTTTTGTCAAATGACATTTCTGCTTGTTCAGCATTTGGAAGATCCTTAAACATCACTTTATTTCACTCATGTAAGGTGTGCCCATAGCCATCAGTCACCCAGGTGCCGCATGTGTGGGCGCCCCAGTGTGACGGGCAGCAGAGCTGTCAGTGAGAGCAATGGCCTCTGCAGATTTCAGGGTCTGTCTGGGCTGGAATGTTCTCGAAGCTTCTCTCTCCATCTACCCACGCAGTGTTTATTAGTGTTCCTGCTCCATCTCACCAAGTTCAGTGTGGTAATTGTGTACCTAAGCTTGTACAGTAGCTCCTCCCACTTGTACTGCACCCGTGCCGCAGTCAGGAACGTGCTCACCTCCTATTTCTGGCCATTCCCAGCTTGTTCCAGGTAGTGGTAGTGTCAGCTCTTACACCTGCCCCTCTAACCGCCTTCATCCCTCCCATCCCGTCTTCTCCCCTCTCCTCCTCTCTCCTGTTCCAGGGCAGCAGGGGCTGCCTCTGACTTTGGCCACCTCGGTGCCTGCAGGGGGCTCAGCAGCTCAGCGGCTCTGACAGTGAGTGCCACTCGTTGGGGGTCCACGCGGCTGCAGAGGGGGCTTTAACAGTTGCTATTGCTGACCTGTGTGGCTTAGACTTCTAAGATAAAGCATTTCGGTATGCACATTGCACCCCACTTTAATGCATTCTATAAGACTCCACTGAGCAAAATCATGCATCTCACCTCAACATACATGAATTAACACTCAGCAAGCTGTCCTGTCTTTGTCCACAGGCTCCTCAAGAAATTGGGCGCTAGGGATAGAGTGCAGTGAGACACTCCTCCCCTTGCCTTGGGCTCCCCGCTCCCCCCCCCCCACACACACACAAAACTCCCTCTTCTTTTCCCTGTCTGATTCACACTGGCCACCAGGATGCGCTTGATCCTCAACTTTTGGGAAGTCAGGGTACTCAATAACACCCTTGTTTAACCTCTTGATAAAAAAAAAAAATAATAATGTCCATCCATGGAATTGCAGGCTCAACAGGTTGGGTATAAATATTCTTAGTACACACTGAAATAAATTACCTGTTAACATTTTTAAAGATATGTATCCTAAAGAAACTGTCCATATTAATTCAAAGGAAGAGGACAGATAACCCATGGGTCACCCCCTCACCTCAGCGGCTGCAGGAGAATTTCAGTGGGTTGTCACCTCTTTCATCTCTAGTTCTCACCTTCAAATGCACCTGGGAGGGGCCAGGATCCCCAAGGGCTCTGTGGACAGCCCATCAGCCAGCCTCATCCCCCTTCCTGAGGAATAATTCTGGCTTCTGTCCCCCAAGGATTATACCTGAGTTTGTCAAGGAGAATGTCAAAGTCACTGTTTCCTTCTCATGTGATTGCAACAGGAACTTTTATCAAATGACTGAAGCCCATTCAGTTATTGGGGTGGGGAGAAGATTAGTTTTCTATACTTGGTAGATTTCCTACCTTGAGTGTTTTCTTTAACAGGAAAGGTTATTTCTCATGAACCCTGATGCAGCTCTGAGAATGGCCAAGTTCTGACTCTCCCAGCTTCAGGGAGGTGTCAGCTCTGAGAAGAGCAATCCCTGGTCACTTGTGAAGAATTGAGCTTCTCCATAAAACACCCCGTGGGGTGGTGGTGTCGTCTTTAAGGCCCAAATGCATGGTTGTTTCCTAATGGGGTGCAAACTTGGGCAGCCCAAGTTCTAAGTAATTGAAATTTAGGGTCAGCGATTAGGCATTTATGTTCAGTACTAAACATGACCTTCCCACATTGCCCTTCTGTGCATCTCGGCGTTCAGAGTCCTCCCTCACGTACTAACCGCTGTGTGAGGAGGTACCCCAGGGGCTCAGAGCAGGGTGCAGGACACGCATGCAGCACTGCCTCTGCCAGGGTGTCTGCCATCGGAGCAGACTCAAAGAGACCACAGGGGCTCCTGTGACTTGGGACCGCTGCCGTGCAGGACGTTCACGGCAGGGCCTCCTCTCTGCTGCAGGGCCCTGGGCGTCTCCGTGACTGACTACACCTTTGAGGACTGCCAGCTGGCCCTGGCGGAAGGACAGCTTCGGCTCCCTGCAGACACCTGCCTTCTGGAATTCGCCAGGCTGGTGCGGGGCCTGGGGTGAGTGCCTGGGTTTTTTGACTCATGATCAGTTCGTCAGAAAGGGCACTCCCTCGAATGCCGTGACAAGCGTTGGGGCTGTGATGTGTGACAGGGCAGGTGCGATGTGTTCAGCAGTGAGGAAAAGCTTGGTGCTGGACCAGAACTCCGGGCAGAACCGCACAGGGGCCTCCACCCTGCAGGTGTTGGGGACCACGCTGGAGGTCACAGCTGCGCCTGGGGCTGCCCGATGTCACTCGAGACAGGGCATCAAGGAGAGCTGGAGTGCTTGTTCTGGCAGTCTGGTCATTTTCCTCTTTTCTATGCCAACTTCAGCCCACACTGAAGTCCCGAAAAGCCCCTCATGGCTGGTGCCATGCTCTCTGGAGCTGCCCCCGAAGGACGTCCTGCTCACAGGCCGCCCTGCCGAGGGGTGTACATGCTTAGGCAGAGCATTGCGTGCCTTCAAGTTATTAGAAGCCTGTTCTTGAAAACTAGCAGCTTGGTCTATAAGTCATGTTGATAATTTGTTGGGTCTTAAAACAGTAAGCCTCCTATTTTTGGCATTCTGTGATTTTATTGAAAAAAAACTTCCTCTCTCTTTATTTAGCCTAAAACCAGAAAAACTTGAAAAAGATCTGGATAGATACGCGGAAAGTGCTGGAATGAAGAGGGGGGCAAAGATCAACGTCTCGGAGTTTGCGGCTTACCTGGAAGTGCCTGTCTCCGACCCACTGGCCGACATGTTCTCCCTGTTTGACGAGGTAGCACATCACCCAGTGGCGGTGGCAAAACCTTTGGCTTCAAAGTATACATTGTTTTCCTTGTAATATAAACATTCTGTTGACAGTTTTGGAAGTAGAGAAGGAAAAACCACCCCTCAGTGGCCCCATCCTACCAGCCTACCCTGTCCTCGGGAGTATTTTCTCCCATGGTTTTAAATGCACAAAGAATCTGCCATTTCAGTTAGCATGTGCTGATAAACATGTCTGTAGTGTGTGTTTCCTTAGATCAGATCACTAAAAGGCTGAGTGATATCACACAGCAGTGCTGGCCTAGCCCCTGCCGTGTCCCTTCCCAGAGGCCTCCACTGACCAGCCCAGCCAGGCCTTCAGAATTTCTAAGCATGGCCTCTTTCTGGATGCTCGGCTTAGTGGTTCCCCATCGCCTCAGTCTAAAGCTTGGGGGTCTCCCCCTAGAGAGCAACCCCTCCCCTCTCCACCACACACATCGTAGTCGGTCGTATGTGCTGGCTGCACAGAGTCAACACGTCACTGCAGCTCTGGGAATGGGGGTGGCCTTTCATGTTTGGGAGTGGGGGAGACAGAGAGCCAGGAGGGCAGGCTGCCATGTAGCCAGAAACCACCCACGCCTGGCCACTCTGGACGTTTGAATCGCAGTGCAGACCCCTGTGCGGTACGTCCTGTAGGAGCAGTCAGCGTGGCACAGTGTGTGTGAAGGGGCTCCTTCAGCCACGAATGTTCCCTGTGAATAACGTAGTATGTTGTGTGAATAATGGAGCATGTAGCATGTGGACAACATAGTGTGTTCTGTGTGAACACTTAGAATTTCATGTGTGTGCAACACAGCATATTCCGTGTGACAACGTTGCATGTTCTGTGTGGCCACAAGGTGCACCGTGGTGGAACTCAAAGAGGCTGGTGAGTGATGTGGGCTTTAGAGACCCCATGAGTGTGCAGGTTTGTGGCACCACAGTGTGCAGTTGAGCAGGCGGCCCATGTGGGCGACTCCTGGTGTAAAGCAGCTGTGGGGTGGGTTTGTGGCTACATCTCACTCAGGCACTGTGACAACAGGTCAGGTTTGAAATACAAGAGTGAGCATGGTTTCAGCTGGTGACATCTTGGTGATGCATTATCATCACTGAGCACCGGACATCTTGCCACAGTGTGTGGGTTCATTTTTATTTTTCACAGTGTCAAGGGCACAGTGTTCTTACAAGGTAGGAATATCCTCCATTTCACAGAGAGCCTCAGACCCAAGATTAAACACCTTCCCAGAGTCAGAGGCATAGGCGTGGGACCCAGTGTGCTCGGCCTGTGTGGTGTCATCACCTTGGGCTCACCTTTGATTTGCACACTCACTGTGTGGTCACTAGCAGGCTAGGTTTCAGAGCCCAGAAGTGAGCCCCGTGGGCAGGTCTGTTTTTCTGGAAGGCAGGCAACAGTCGTCATGCTGCACATACTTTCCTGCGTGCCTTCATGTGACAGTCACACTGAAGATTCATTCTAGCAGCCTAAAGAGTGGAGAAGCCAGTGGTTAGGAGCGTACTTCAGATGCTCTGTCCATGTAGACACATGATCTCAAGTTTGTGTGAAAATAACCTTGTGTTGACACTCAGCAGCCAGTGTTGAACCCCAGCTCCCAGGGAGGTGCCGGACTGCCCCTGACAGAGCGTCTCTCTTTCGCAGAGCGGGAGTGGCGAGATGGACCCTCGGGAGTACGTGGTCGCCTTGTCTGTCGTCTGCCGGCCTGCCCAGACCCTGGACACCATACAGCTGGCCTTCAAGGCAAGTGCGGGGTTCACATGAGTTTAATTTATGGGGACAGTGAGACGTGGGTTACAGGTGGAGCACACCTGTAGGTGGGAGGGCGGGTCACGCTAAGGGGCTCAGCACTCCCTAGGGCGGCACGCTGGTTCTGGCCATGCTGCCAGGTGGGTCAGGGCCTCCGGGAGGAGGAACAGGCCACCCTGGGCAGGCAGTGGGCCCGGCGGGGCCTGAGGATGGAGGAGGAGACCTCGGGGTGACCTTGCTTTGCAGATGTACGGGTCTCAGGAGGATGGTAGCATAGACGAGGACGCCCTGTCCAGCATCCTCAAGACGGCATTAGGGGTGGCAGAACTCACCGTGACCGACCTCTTTCGGGCCATCGACCAGGAGGAGAAGGGGAGGATCACGTTTGGTGAGAGGCCCGGGAGCAGGGAGGGTGGCCCACTGGTGCCAGAAGTGAGGACACACATGGAACCCCCACCCACCTGTGCTTGTCAGGTCACCCTGTGTCTTCTGCAACAGAGATTATCAGGAGGAAGGTTCTTCCTAAAACCTGGCCAGGAAGGGTGGGAGCTTTCAATCTGACTTCTGCAGGCGATGAATAGAGCCAAATTCCAAGCCCCGTAGACCTGGGACCAGGATGAACGTCGTCCTGGGGGCTGTGGGCACGTGTGCCAGGCCAGGGCAGGGCCTCTGCCATCAGGGTTCAGTGCCGGAGCAAGTCACCTTCCCTGAGGACTCTGCTGGACTGCTCCTCTCTAGAAGGTTTGGCTTCATCACCTGTGGCTGCACAGAGCAGGCTGGCCCGGATCCTGGGGGGCTAGGACCTGAAACCCGCCTGTAGCTGGGGGGCTGGGCAGTAGGATCTCGGAAGGCGTTCTGCTCAGGGCACTGGCCAGAGTGCGCATTTCACAATGAGTAAGTGTTCTTGCTGAAAAACTAGCAGACATTTGCTCAAGAAAGGTCATCGTGCACGTCTTGTTTGGACATGTTTTAAAATTGCATCCAAATGTCAGGCACGGGTGTGGGGTGGGAGGTGGTTGTTATTTGTGTGTGTGTGTGTGTGTGTGTGTGTGTGTGTGTGTGTGTGTGTCTGCATTAAAGTAGGCCCTGCTTCCCAGTGGATTTGGGGGTTGTTAGTGAGGTTGGTGATGAGCCTGATCAGCTGCAGACTTTTCCAGTAAAGGCCGTTCCAGGTTTCCTACAAGGAGACATGGATGACCCTGGAGCCTGCAGCCTTCTACACCCAAGGCCTCTGAGCATCACCTGCTCTCAGGATGCCTGAATGCAAGCCTGAGGGTGCTCTCCACTCAACACCAGCCCTGGCCACTGGGAGATGCACAGGCAGGGAGGCATTCAGGCCCTGTGACCAGCTTGCAGGGTGACCCTCCATGCACTCATGGTCTCCAGTCAGACATCCATCAGTAGCATCTGCCTCATGGCGTATCAGTCACCACACGGACGCTCGTCCTGACCCTGAACCAGCTCTTGTGATAAGCAGCACCTCCCTCACATGCATTGAGTCCCCAGAGTGCCCAGAATTGTGCCATTTCTTTAGCTTTCCCCCAAGCAAGAGTAACTGAGTAGATACAGTGGCTGCCCCTTTGCTTTTGCTATGATTTTATGCGCAGCAGAGAAAAACTGAGTGTGGGTCTTGTCCTCACCTCTAAGACCATGAACACAAACCCCACCCCTGCCAGAGCGGTGGCGGGGCGGTGAGTGGGGGTGGTGGGGGTGTACGGGGCGGGGGGGGGGGGGGGGGAGTCACGTAGGCCCAGGGAAGAGCTCCAGACTCTAGATGTCTGCTCCTGAAGCCCCTGTAACCATGTGCCCTCGTCTCTCCAGCCGACTTCGGCAGGTTTGCAGAAACATACCCCGACTTTGCAGAGGAGTATCTGTACCCTGACCAGCCGCCTTTCGAGAGCTGTGCACAGACGCCTCCCGCTCTCACCCCCAACGGCTTCTGTGCTGACTTCAGCCCCGAGAACTCGGATGCTGGGAGGAAGCCTGTGCGGAAGAAACTGGACTAGGACTGAGGGTGCTGGAGAGACGAGACTGCTCCCCGGCAGTCGCCACCCACCTCCGCATGGCCACGAGCCCTCTGCTGTGACCATCTCCGGGCTCCACTCTCCATGTCGGCTGCTCGGTCACTGTCCCCAGGCCCAAGTGCCAGAGGCTGGGGTGTTTCCATTTTGCTCCTCTGTGGGGCACCGGCCTGAGGGGCGCCTGCGGGGCATCTGGAAGGAAACCTTATGCTCACTCCACCCGGACTCCTCACAGCAAGACCGCGTGGGGCATGTCCTACCCACCTTGGCAGGGCTCAGGGGTCTCCCTGCGGGCAGGTCCTCAAGGGGTGGGTGGACACCAGGTGTGGCTTGTTTTCAAGTGTCCTGGGTTCAGATTGTCATCTCACTCTTTCCACGCGGCCCCTGTTGGTCAGTTCGAGGCATGTGCACAGACAGGCAGCTTCCATGCACACTCAAAAAGCGGGGCATGTGGCATGTGTTCAATTCCAGACAAACCCTGTGTCGACTTGTGGAGTCACAGTGTGGCTGGCCCGCCAGCGGTTTTTAAACATTTTTATATTTGTGGGAGTTCATGAGTATTTTATAAACCTCATTTAGATACTACAGGAAACATTCAGCATTTTTTTTAAAAGAAGAAAGTTGTTTTTCTACTTCATTTTCCTTTGAGGGTCAGAGGATATTTATTTATGGGCCCTTTTTTTGATAGACTCTGAGGCTGTCTGTGGCTTTGACTTCACTCTCTCTGGCCTCTCCACCAGGTCAGTTTCCCTCCTGTTTGGGCCACCAGGAGTTCCAGCCCAGAACTGCTATCTCCCATCCTTAATCCTTTTGAATCCCCCTCTTTTTTTTTATAATCGTTACCAGCTTGGTATTTCTGTTTTAATATGACGTCATTTACTTCACTGTAGTGTCAGCTCCGAGGCATTGAACATGGGTGGCATGTTTGGCTGTGCACCTCCAGCAGCCCTGGGGCAGCGCGTCCTGCTCGGAGGGTGGCCATCCCTCCCCTGCTCCGCTCTGGTGAGTGGACAAAGCAGCTGCCCCTGCTGAGCTGCACGGACAGACGGACGGGCGGAAACTGGAGAGCAGCAGAGCTGGTGATTGCCTCAGGCTGATGCCCCGCCTGTCAGGGTCACGAGGCCGCATAGGTCTGTCAGGGACCAACTCCAGTCCCGCCCTGGGACAGAGGAGGAGCAGTCTCCTGGCACCAGAAGGGGGACACTGTGCTGGTGGTGCCTTTGTTCTTCCTGAAATCCCCTTGGTTCACTTGTTTAGGACAGAATTGGAACCTGTCCTTAAAGCACAATCAAAACCACAGACTCCAGTTGGTGTCCTGAAGCAAAGCCTCTGGGTTCCTTTGGGGGGAATTTTTTTTTTTCTAAAATGAATTGAATTTTGTATTTGGGGCATCTCTACTGAAAGTGACCACCAGGGCCAGAAGCACAGGGAAGATGTTTACTGATTTCCCGAGGCATCCATGACGTGCATTTCTACCAGTAGACGCCAGGAAAACCCTTAACTCCGGTTCAGCTGTCCCCTCCCCCTGTTTCAGCTGCTCACTGCCAGCCAGGACGCACACAGGGGGCGGGTGCTGAGGGCCATCAGGGGTACTCGGGCTGCTGGACACCACAGAAACTCAGATGCAGCCTCGGTGGCTAACGGTGGTTAATTTTATAATCATAAAATGTATAAAGATTCATTTTTCAAAGAGAAAAACCCACCAATGACCAATGAAGGAGGTGAGTAAACTAAGATGTTCTGAGGGAGGGGGCCTGAATTTGGCCTCCATCCTCCAGGTCTGTGCATGAAGGGTTTTTTGAATGAAATGCCACAGTGCATTTTCAGGAAAAAAATCTCTGAAAAACAGACTTTGAATGGATGTTTGCTCCTCCTGATCCCTTTTCTTTCTTGTAGTGACTCAATGGCATTCGGAACTGTGAATGTACATAGTGTCGGAATAAACCCCATTAGTATGAGACGACACGGCCAAGTGCAGCCCTGGCCCCTCCACATGCGGGGCCCTGTGGGGACATGGGGGTCCTGCTGGGATGGGGGGTCCTGCTAGAACGTGGGGCCCTGCTGGAAAGGGTGCCATGTGAAGAACTTTGGGTTTGTAACGGAATGAATAAAATGTAGTCCTATGTACTTGAAGATGCTCTTTGTTACGTGTAGTTTTTTTATTAGAAAGATAACATTTCTTAGGCTGTGACAGGAGAGGCGGTCAAGATGAGATTCTAGCATGTTTGGGAAGCACAGTGATTAAAATTCTGTAGAAGCAGTTTCTCGATAGCGAAGGGGCACTGTGGAGTGGCTCGATACCCTGTGGGCAGTGGTGGCATTTCCCAGAACTCAGACTTGCGTAGCTGTCTCCCTGGTTCTGTAATTTCTGTATGTTGAGCATATACACCTTAAACACACTTTGCCGTCCTTCTTTTAAATCCGTAAAGGATTTATAAATAAAAGTAAAGCAGATAGAACTGTTGTATTCCAATCCCAAACACTGTACAAGAGAACATCGAGGGTGTGTGGCCACTGGCTCAGGACTCAGGTAACACTCAGGGATGAGGTTTCTTCGCAGAAGTGAGTCAGGAGCCCCACAGAAGTGACAGGAGGAGGACACGCACAGGGACTACATTCACGCAGCAGCCGCTGTTACTTCTTTGTGCTTGTAGGCCCTTTTTAACATAATAAATGAGTCTTGCCTTTGAAATTGGTTAAATTGATTTGTTTTAAGTAAAGGAAAGGGATAAAGCAAAGACAGGATCTGGACATTTTACATCCAGAGATGGACACAGCTTTGCAGTCGAAACGAAAGGTCACCACAGCCATGGGCATTGAATGGCATGAAAGTGGGCATGGTGGCTTGCAGGTGGATGGGAATGTCGCTTCTATGTGTTCAGCTCTCCTGCGTTGTGATTGGAACAGGCTGTGGTGGGACCCATGCACGGGCTGGCTCAGTACTGACAACAGGGCCATCTCTGCCATTTAATATTGTCAAGAGCTGGTTAGGTTCTGATTAATTCTCTTACATGTAATAAAAGAGTAAGAATCCAAAATTTTGTTTCCAATCGAAATGGAGGAACAGAGATTGAATCCACCCTCCCCCCTAGTGGGAAACTCTGATGGGTATTTTTCTCAGTAGCGAGGAAATAGGCAAAACATTGCCCTGGTCCAGCTGAACACAGCTTCCAAGCAAGACCTGAAAGGATGGCCAGGCTGTATATCAGTAACTCACCTGCAGCCCCAAGCCAAGTTCCAGGATATTCACAGGAATGCAAAATTATCCAGCACCCTGCAAAGTAGAAGTCACAATCCCTGGCATCCAATCCCTAGATGCATTAACAACAACAAAGGCAGGAAACAATGATCAGTAATCAGTAGAAACAGACCCAGAAATGACTCTGATGATGGAATTGGGTGAAGTCCGTTTGTTATACAACGTCACTGTATTACCTTGTTTAGAAAGCCAGCGAAAGACAAGATTGAATATCTTCAGTAGAGACATGCGAGGTCTTTTATGGGATCAATATGAATTCCAGCATGAAAACTACAATGTTTGAAATTCCAGCATGAAAACTACAATGTTTGAAATGCTAAATACACAGGCTGAGTAGCGGTGGGTTTGACATCACAAGAACAGACGGTGAGTGGACTTGAAGGCACAGCAGTACAAACCATTCAGAACAAAGAAAAGATGAAAGTGTGAACCGGGCATCAGTGAGCTGTGGAACTTTCTCCAAGGAAAGGGGCAAACTGGAAAAAATATTTAGAGAAGTACTTTTCCAAACTTGATGAAAACCGTGAATCCACAGATCCAAGGAGCTCAGTGAAGTCCAAGCACAGGAACCATGATGGAAACCACACCAGGCACATCCGTGTTCAAACAAAGGGTAAAGAGAGAACCAACCAGAGGAGAGAAGACACATTTCATGCAAGGAACAAAAATATTCAGGTTTCTCATTAGGAATGAGACCAACTAGAAGACAGTGGAGCAACATCTACAAAACAGGAAGAGAAAAAGACAACTGCCAACCTAGAATTCTTTACTCAGCAAAGATATTTTTCCAAAGAGAAATAAAGCTGCTTTGGACATATAAAAGCTGCAAGAACTCATCACTGGCAGCCCCTCACTACAAGGAATGTTGAAATAAGTCCTTAAACCAGAGAGAAAATCATAGCACTTTGAATCTGGACCTACACTAGGAATGCAGAGGACCAGAAATGGTAATCACATAGGCAAATATAAGCACTTTTTCTTATTACTTAAATCTTTTTTTATTTATTAATTATTGATGTCGAGAGGAAAGGCGAAGGAGTGATGGAAACATCCATGATGAGAATCATTGATCAGCTGCCTCCTGCACGCCCCCTACTGGAGAGCAAACCCACAACCAGGGCATGTGCCCTGACCATGAATCAAACTATAATCTCCTGGTTTGTGCATCAACACTCAACCACTGAGCCACACTGACTGAGCATTATTTAAATCTCTTTAAAAGAAGATTGAGCCCTAGCCAGTCTTGCTCAGTGGATATCGCATCGGCCTGTGGACTGAAGGGTCCTGGGTTCGATGCTGGTCAAAGGTCAAAAGCAACCACTAACATAACACAACAGAGATTTGGCTAATAATCCCACAAAAGAAGAGGAAACTAAAAATTTTAAAACTCAATACAAAAGACAGCAGAAAAGGAGAAAAGGGGAACAGAGAACACATTGGAAAAATAGAAAACATATAGTCAATTTAGATTTAAACACAACCACATCAATATTCACATTAAATGTAAATGGTCTAAATACCGCTTCCACCACCCCCACCCCAAATAGTAGAAACTGTCAGCTTGGATATAAAAGCAAGACCCAACTATATCATGCGCATAAGAAACACAGTTTACATATGAAAACACAAATCAGCTAAAAGGAAAAGAATGGGTGCTCGCTCTAATCAAAAGAAACATGCAGTGGCTGTTTTAACAGCAAATTTGACTTCAGAGCACAGGTTGTGAGCAGGTCCAGCAAAATCACTACATGATAAGGATTCAGATCCCCAGGAGGACATGCGATCCTAAGTGTGTATGCCCCTGGAAACAGCTTCCACAGGGTGAAGCAGGAGGATAAACCAGAAGGAAACCAGTCCACACTCTTATACTGGGAGATACCAACGCCTCTCCCAGTAGCTGAGAACAAGCATGAAAGCTTTGTAAGGACATAGAAGACTGGAAACAATATGAGCTAAGCTGACCTATTCTATGTTATACCATTGTCCACCCATGAATAGCAGAACACACATTGTTTTCGAATGCATGTGATAAACGTCCTTTCTTGGGAGTGGGATCATCAGATATGCAACTTGCCTTCCATGTGGACGGGTCACAGACCAGTGCACTCACCGAAGCCTCACCAATGGCAAGCCTGGGCCTTTCATCTTTCCTTTTTTCAGTCTTTAGCAAGCAGGTGTCTCACCAATTATCTTGTTATTTTGTATTCCTTGCCCACCAGCTTGGTGCAGCCACATGTCCACACAGTGGGCTGATGGGATCCTCGGTGGCGTGGAAGGATGACAGAGGTTTCTGGGACGAGAAATGGCAGCAGGGAGCAGGGTAGTTGACGCAGTGCTGAGGTAAGACCATGAAGGTGTGCTGCTGACCCTGTCAGTTAATGGAAAGCGTCTCTTCTGATCTTTCCAAACACTGTGCGGGCAGGGGTGGTGGGGAAGTGGGTGTTGACTGCATCAGCTGTGGCATAGACCAGGGTTTGCGCTGATTTTCTCCAGTCAGAAAACCAGCAGCTGAACCTAGAGCTGAGGGCTGTCCAGCCAGTGCCTCAGGTGGAGTGAGTGGTTCTGAAGAGCTCACCAACAGAAGTATGTACCTCCTCTGGATGCACTACAGCCCAGGCGGCACTCTGCTCGCTTTTATTGTTGCTGCTATTTGAGCCTCTGCCTGGTGTTGGTGACTGATGTTCCAGCCTCCAGACTGAGAGAAGATATATACTTCCGTTGAGAGTTTGGAGATGAATGGATGATTGGAACATGGAAAATTAACCAATGGAAAAACAGGCAATTATTAACTCAAGAGAAAACAAAAAGATTTCCAAGTAAGAGAATGAAGTCCTAGGACACTATAGCTCAGTTTGAATAATAAAAACATTATGGTCTGGGACTGCTGTGCATTGAGTGTTCGTGCTCCCCCCAGGGTCCCTCCGAAGGAGGATGTATTAGGAGGTGGAGCTTGGGGAGGTGACTCCATTTAGAGGTCAAGAGAGTGCCCCTTCCCCATGGGATCAGTGCCCTTATAAGGAGAGATCAGAGGTGTACTGACTCCCTCTCTTCCCCTACCCCCCATTTTTCTCACCTGTTCCCCTCTCTCCCCCCACCCCCTCCCCCGCCCTCGTGTGAGGACACAGCCCCAGGGTCTTCACCAGAACCCCACCGTGCCAGCACTCTCTTGGACTTCCAGCCTCCAGACTGAGAGAAACAAACATCTGTTGTTTGAGCTGCCCAGCCTGGGGCGCTCTGTTACAGCAGCCCAAGCTGACTAAGGAGCACCAGCCACTGTACAAATTATAAACAGAGAGGGATTTCATGCAGAGAATTCGGTTAAAAATTGTTAGATGGTTTGGAGGGACAAAGGTGGGAGGGGTGTCGGTACCCAGCGCTGAGGAGCCTCAGGGAACCCAATCCGGCTGCCTGGGTCTCCTCCCCCTCAAACGCAGCAGGTGCGCCCACTAGTGGCAGACCCTGACCTGAGCCCTGCTGGCCAGGGCATTTGGGAAATGCAGCTTGGGGGGGGGCGGGGGGGGGTGCAGTGTTGTAGAGCCCAGTCACCAACAGGACGGCCCTAAGATGCACTGGACGTGGCAGTCAGGGTTGCACTGGACTCCAAGAGCAAGACAGCAGCTGGCCTCTTGCTCGCAGAGGAGCACCAACCAGGGCGGTGCCTGGTTTGCTGGTGGCTTTCCTTCACAGAGACAGGGGCTGCCAAACAGCAGAGCATGGTTTGGGGCATGTCATGTTCTGAGCTGCTCCCTCCAGAGCAGGCCTGCTAAGGTTCCTCTTTAGAGTGGCTTGAATTGTGCCCCAACCCCCATTCATATGTTGAAATCCTAGCCCAGGACCTCAGAATGTGGCCTCATTTGGAGGTATTTACAGAAGTGACCAAGTTAAAATGAGGGCATCAGCGTGGGCCCTGATCCAATAGGACTAGGGACACTTGGAGACACACAGTTGCACCCCTGCCTGGCTTGCATTCCTGCCTGATGTTTTTTGTTCTCTCTTTGTGTTTGTGTGTTTAATACATATCTGAACTCATGAGTTCTACCCTGTGTCCACTGGTTAAAGGACAATGGTTTCCTTGATGGCCACTTATTTCCTGGACACTGTTGATGAAGGTCCTATCACTGATTACTCCTGTCCCAGGGAACCTGTGCTGATGAGCATGTGTGAGGAGAGAGCCTGTGTGAGGGTCGCTGGTGTGTACAGACAAGGTGGCACATCACCATCTCCTGAAACCCCGAGTGCTATGGACTGCACTGTGTACATCCCCCCAATCCTTAAATTGAGTCCTAACATCCAATGCAATGGTGCTAAGAGGTGGGCTTTTGGGAGGTGATTGGGTCATGAAGGTAGAGTCCTCATGATGGAACTAATGCCCTTATAAACGAGGCCCCAGAGAGCCCCTGGCCCTCTGCCTTGTGAGGTTACAGCAGGGAGATGCCTGTGAGCCAGGCAGTGGGTCCTCACCAGAGACTGAGTATGCCCCTGCCTTGCTCTTGGACTTCCAACCCCCAGAACTGTGACAAAGAAATGTCCATTGTTTATAAGTCACACTGTCTGTGGCATTTTTGTTATAGCAGCTGGAGAAGACTGATACACCACCTTATGAGTTCTAACGCCTTGATTCTAATCAGCCGGCAGAGCAGTTCCTGGCACTGCAGCTGGGTATCAGCCCTGTTTTGTCACCAGCTTGAGGCTGTGGGTAAGGCAGTGATGCTAGTTTCCAAGTGAAAGCCAAGAACAAGTGGGGGAAATGGTACTGAGGATGTGACAGGGTGTGACTAAGAGACACTGCTTCCATGACAGTTCTGAGCGCAACTTGCAGTCCAGACAGAATGTAGATGTCCCCCTACAGTGAGTGCACAGTGGGACAATCAAAGGACACACGCCAGGACTGTTAATGCCTGGAACTTGGGTCACCAGCCAGCTGCCATACCAGAGGCCACCACTCACCTTGGAGCCATCCTACACCTGGGGGATCTGGACCTGGCCTGGTGGCCTGGGGTCTCCATTCCTCTGCGTCATGATGTGAAATCTTGCAGAGGGCATCTGGGCTAGGAAGGTTCCGACTCCGTTCGGTTCTGGAACTAGCACTGACCACCAGACCTTTGGGGGAAATCAGTTTGCAACGAGAGCAGGAGTCGAGCCTCTTGGTGCCCATCGATGGCTGCAGGCACAAACCGCCAAGACCTCCTGCTACTCACCCCATGCTGCCTGCCCAGGCAGTGCGGCACAGAAGGACCAGGTCTCCGCAGCTTGGTACCTGGTACCTGCAGGCTGGGGGACCCCGGAGCTCAGCTGCAGGTCAGGGCAAGGCAGAGGTAGCTGCAGCTAGGCTGGGGATTCAGACAGGACCTCACCTGCCTGGACTCCATGGGAGAGGTCCCCTGGGCGCTGGATCTCGGAAGGGGACCCCCACAGGAGAGGAGTCTGTGGAGCTGGGTGTTGGGGAGAAGTGTAGCATCAGGTGGGGATTGGGCCGCTGAGGGCTGCGGGGAGGGAGAGCACAGTCTTGGCCAGGCTCAGGCCCAGCCACCCCACTCCCACCCCCACCCCCACCCCCCCTGCTGGCCATGCCTGGACCCACAGGTGTCCCGGCCCCCAAACATCTGAGGCTCCGGGACAGGCAAGATCTGGGGCAGAGTGTTCTGCGGACAGGGAATGTGGGCACCGGCTCCTGCCCAATGTCTAGGGGCGGGTTGAGGGTGAGGCAGGGCTCGTCCCCCGCCCACCCAGGGCGGCGGGGAAACGGAGCCGGGCCGGCGTGCGCCCCCGACAGCGGGCGGGGCGGGGCGGGGCGGCGACAAGATAAGAGCCTGGAGGCTGAGACCGCCCAGCGCAGCGGGACCCGAGCCAGAGCTTCCGCGGGCGCCTGGCGGCAGGACCCCAGAGCAGAGCCGAGGCCGGGAGGGCAGGTAAGGCCCGGGCACTCCGAGGTGACTTCCCACACGGGCGCCCCCGCGCATCCTCGGGCTCGTCGTTCGCTCCCTGGACCCCAAGGTTACAGCCGAGGAGGACAGGGCTGGGACGGGCACCGTCAGGAGGCGCCGCGTTCCTCAGACGACAGCGTCTCCAAAAGTGGCTCACAGCCAGGGTGCACAGCGCGCCCCGACAGGCAGTGCCTCTGGAGACCTTAAGGCGATCGGTGGCTGAGAGGTGAGTGCACCAGGGGGCCTGCGGACTGATGCGCGCCCCGTGACCCCTGGCCCTGGCCCTGCATGGTGAGCACCCCGTTCCCCGGCCGCGCCCGGCTCCAGGGATGCGCAGGCTCCTGGGATAGCGGGAAGGGGCGGCTTCCCTGAGGCGCCGGCACCAGGGCGCCAGCTGTTTGTGACCGACTCCTGCCTGTTGAGCCAGACGCGGTGCAGGGGGAATCCGACTGGGCCGAGCGCCCCGGATCCGATCCGGGTGATGTTCGCTGCCAATGCTCCATCGTGCAGGGTTTTGTCTTTGATTTTGAAGGTGAGAGGAGGGGCTCGGAGCTGTGCTTCCAGGCTAATTACAGGCGCAGACAGGGACGGACCGGGGAACCACAGCCATGTATGAGCCAGCTGTGCTCCTCTGCGAGACCACGTTTTGCTTTCCTTACGCAGACCTGACTCTGAGGCCACTGCTCCAGGAGTGGGTCAGCTCACCCCAAGTGCTGGGTGCGGGCTTCCCTGGCAGGTGGCCAGACTGGACTGCAAGGGCCCTTGTCAGAGCAAAAAGGCGGGAATTTGCCACCTCTAGGGCTCCAGCCCCTCCACCTGCACCGCAGGGCAGGCCAATCTCACCTGCCTCCCAGCAGACGCAGCCCCTTGGCCCGTGTGTCCTGCTCTCAGGAATGCGCTGTTGGGTTTGTCACCAGAGGGGAAGGGGCCACAGAGGAGTGGTGCATAAAGACCATAAGTTGTGAGCTCTTGTTCAAACGTGGAGACAGTGGAAAATACTCCCATTAAACTCCATCCTGTTATGCTTCTGCTTCAACCACGGTGCGTGCGCATGTGAGCGAGCAGATGTGCGCACACCTGTGCGTGAGCTGTTGCAGCAATGCTGCTGGACCCAAATGCCAGAAGTCAAAGTTGAAGCCGCTCTTGGCCTGAAGGGCCCAGCTTGCTCCCGGTGCCCTGTGGAATTTCTTCTGTTCCCCCGACAGCATTGTCCAGGGCTTGGAAATGAGCTCCCTGGTAAAGTTGCTAAGTGTAAGAGCTCATGGTCCCTCAGGTGAATGCTGACATGATGCGGTCTCTTCCAGGTGGGGCCTGCGAGCCGCCGGGCCACAGGTGTACGTGGGTGGGTCATGTAGGCATTCCTTGGAGAAACTGTTATAATCATTATTGCAGTTTTTCATCGCTGTGGGTGATTTTGCTATGATGGAAAGAATAGGTGTGCACTCTTGTAAAGTCTTACTGTTGAATGCTATTTAAAGACTGTAAATCTCTCCCTGCAATGTGGGGTATGGCAGGGGTAACCACTTATATTATTGTTAAAAGCAAAGTTAGAGATTACACAAGCCCTGCACTTCCATTGGACTAGAGAGGACAGCCAGGGGAAGGGGGCAGAGCAGATGTCTGTCCTGAGGTGCCCACAGCTCGTCTCCCCCAGCCCCCAGGAGAAATAACTCATCTCCTGTCGTCCTCACCCCTGGCTGCTTGGAATGTATTTGTTCTGCCCCAAAGAAATGATTATAAATGCCTTGGACCTCTGCTCTGGCCATTGGGTACATCTGCAGTTCTGGCTACTAACTCATTGCATTCCGATGTGTGTTTATTTTTCATGCTGGCTGAAGACCAAGAGGGAGGAAGCACAGAATCCTAGATTCCATCCAGTCTGCCCATGAGTAGAAGCAAATGCCCAGTGGGACTGATGCCTTCCGTCGTGGCCCCGGCTAAGGAGCCCAACGCCCTGTGCCCGAAGGCGGTGGAACTTGTCCTGGTTAAGGAACAGAATGGGGTGCAGCTCACCAACTCCACCCTCGTCAACTCCCCACAGACCCCCGTGGAGCCTCAGGAACGGGAGACCTGGAGCAAGAAGATAGACTTCCTCCTCTCGGTGATTGGCTTCGCAGTGGACCTGGCCAACGTCTGGCGGTTTCCCTACCTGTGCTACAAAAACGGCGGGGGTGAGTCCCTGCCCGCCCGTCCTCTCTGTGCTCTCCGGCTCGGCTGGAGTCCTAGGCAATGGGCGCACTCTGGCAACATGGCACTGGGTCGTAACTTAGCATTAGCCGGCACAGACTCCCTAGCTGTATGTCACAGAAACACATAGAAACAGAGTCCAGAGCAATCTCACTCCATGTCAGGTCTTCATAGTTGAGGATACTGAGGCCAGGAGAGAGGAAGCAGGAGTTAGCCATTGGAGGCACTGTCGTCCTGCCTTCTTTTTCCAAAGGTGCTTTTCACTTTGGAAAGAAAAGGCCACAGAAGGGTGACTTAACACAGTCTTACAGAGTGAGGCTCTTGAGCTTGGAGTGGTGGAAGATGCCCTGCCCTTCCCCTACCCCTTCTCCCACTTCACCCTGAACTCAACCAGTCCTAGAACCATGACTGTCTTTGGACTCCCGGCAGAAAACTAAGGTATAAGGCAGGATCACCCCAAAAATTCAAGTTGAGAAACCAGTTAAGTTGGAGGTCATGCCTACCCTCCTGGCGCTCCATTTCCCTAGTGGCCTCTCTGAGTCCTTGGCCACACCACCCTGCACAGTGGAAGGGCTGGGAAGACGGTCCCAGGAGGGCCCTCCAGCATGCCCGTGGGTAGGTTGGCATTACTCTTCCCAGGTCGAGGGGAGAAGACCGAGGCCTCAGAAGTGCATTAACTTGCCCAAGGACAGACAGAGCTGCAGGGTCTCCCTGCCTCCCTCCCAGTCCCAGGAAGAGGGCCCTGGCAAAGCCATCTCTCGTTTGAGGCGGGCCTTTAGGAAGCAGAGCCTGGGGCCCTGGACTTTGTTCTTGAGGCAGGATGTAGCTCCAAGAGGAACAAGGCACCTCCCTGGATGGGCTGCAGCCTCCGGTCGAGGCGGGTTTCAAATGCTGGGAGCTGGGATGATGACAGAACCCACACAAGGTCAGAGGTGGCCCACAGATCCCAGAAGAGTCACAACTCAAGAGGGCCAGACATTCCACAGAGGAGCAAGAGGGGCCAAAGGTGGGGAAGGAGCCACAGTGTGGGCAGGGCCTCATCTCTGTGCTCTCGGGGGTTGACTCCATAACCTGGGACACTGGGGGTTCAGTAGGGGCGCGCTTACTTTGAGAGCTTTAGAGGGGTTCGGAGCACTGATGACAGCGGGGCTAGGCATGGATGGAGGACACTCACCCACCCAGCCTGTGGCTTCCCTTGGAGGGCGGCCAGGCAGGGAGCTTCAGGACAAACAGGGACAGGGACTGTGGTCGGGGCCACAACGGGTGTAGTTGGTGGAGGTGGCTGAGCCCTGAGGCCCTCAGTGACCATGCTGTCCTGTCCCACAGGCGCCTTCCTGGTCCCCTACCTGCTCTTCATGGTCATTGCGGGGATGCCGCTCTTCTACATGGAGCTGGCCCTCGGGCAGTTCAACAGGGAGGGAGCTGCCGGCGTCTGGAAGATCTGCCCTGTACTCAAAGGTAATGGTAGGGACACGTCCTCACACCTGGCGTGGCACAGACCAGGCTGCGGCTCTAGAGCTTTCAAAGCAAATCCATGCAAGTCGTGTGCAGTCCGTAGTGCTTTGCTAAATGTCTACGCATGTGAACACACCATTTGAATTTTGGTCCTAAGAGCAAACCTCTGTCTATCTGTCCATATGTCAGCTACCTATCTATAATCTATGTATCCATCCATCAATCTATTCGTATATCTAGCTATAATCTATCTATTTGTCCATTTATCTACATATCATTCATCTATCTCTCAACCATCTATCATCTATCAACCATCTATCATCTACCTACCTACCTATTTATCATCTATGTATAACACCTGTTTACTTATCTATCTATGAAATGTCATCTGAACATAAATAAAATCAGGAGGCTCTGGGCTAGAAATAAATAATAAAGATGTATTCAAGGGTCATAGGGTTTACAAATTGGAAACACAACTAGGCAATAGCTAGAGTGTTCTGAAGAAGAAAGAAAAACTGAGGTTCTTGTATTAAAAAGTACAATTGAGAAGAATCAGTCCTGCATTCTTAGTCCCCAGGTTGGTCTGAGCTGGGAATCCTCTAGATGACCGGTGGTCTGGATACTGGATGTCAGATGGCCTGGACACCTACCCCTAGTCCTTCGGGGGTAATCAGGGTTATTGGGAGGTTTGATGTATATCCAGGCATTGATACAGGACTGGATGTTCAAAGGTTTAAGCTCCCAGGCTACTTAAAACAAGAACAGAATTATTTTCTCATGCCTCAACCTACCTGACTTTAGTAATTTAGCAGCTCGACTATCTACCTATCTATCTGTCATAGCACCTATTATCTATCATTTATCCATAATCTATCTAACTGTCTAGTTATTCACTGAGCCTTCCAGGCTGCTACTGAGACGCCATGGCGCCATGAAGCAAACATACATCATGCTGAGTCCCGATGACTAACCCTCCCCAGTTCCTCGCTCCATCCTCATGAGAGCCCTGGGGAGGGGACGCGCTGTGTTGTGTGTCTTGGAGATGTAGGCACTGAGATTAGGGGGCTTGAGTAACTGGCCCCTGTCACCTAGTCAGGGGCAGGGTGGGATGGAATCCTATCTGACTTCCCGTGGGGCCAACAGGAGCTGATGGCGCAGGATTCAGGGGTATTCCCTCAAAGAGACCGGAGAAGGAGTCTGGTGCAGACAGCTGGGTTCATTAGGAAAATGGCTATTAAAAGACCAGGATTTGGATTTTCTTAGAGTTTCTTGAAAAGTTGATGTTCTGAAGAAAATAGAAGCCCTATTGTCCCTCCCAGGATGCCGCATGGGTGGGTCGGGGCGTGTGCTCAGATAGAGACTGATCAGCCGCGGGAGTGAGGACATGGCACAGCTGCTGCAGTTCGTCTCCATGGGGGAATCGCCCTCCCACAGCAGAAATGCTGAGACCGGCCGGGCGTGACAGCTCCTCCAGGCACCGTGTGTTATTCCTGCTTAATGGGCTGCTGGGTGAATCTTAAAACGTTATCATTATTTTCCGAGGCCGAATGATTCATGCCCACCCTCAAGTGGAACTTCAGAGCAAGATTCGGACACCTCTGGGTTCAGGTGCCAGGTGCTGGGTGTTCCCTTGTGCAGTTTGCACACAGAAGTCAAAGCTCAAATGAGTTGCTTGAGATTCGCCTCCGGCACCATCATTGATTCCCCCGAGGAGAAATGTGCAGGTACCTAAAGACACCGGGCACTTATGATGAGAGTTGCAGGTGTCAGCATGGACATTTCAGCGCCTGTGTACTGGCCCAATGTTGGTGCCACCGAGGGCAGCGAACCCAGGCTAACAGACAAGACACAAATGAGTTAATCGTGTTCTCTGCTGGGCAGCGCTGACATGTCACGCGGCCGCGCACAGCAATGAGCTTTCACTGTGGTCAGTATTTATAGAGCATTCAAGCGCCCAGTCGGAAATTAAGCGTGTCTATCCTCAGTGACCATCTGGGGAAGTGCTGAAGAGGGATGCCTCCAGCATCCTGTGACACAGATTGTAGTGGGACCAGTTCGTATCTCTGGGTTTCTAAGAAGCGCATCCTTCCGGTCCGAAGTCTGTCTGTCATAGTTTCTTATGGGACACAGCTCTGTGCTCCCACCTCCTCCTGGGAGTCTAGCACTGAGTCAAAGTAAATCTGCCTCTTTCTGGAGTGCCCACGGGCGAGGGCCTACAGAAGACGAAAAGGACGGTGGCCCCACGGGGGTGGGGGCTAGCAGGTGGAAGCCGAAGTTCAGCTTTTTCCTGCCACAAAAAGAGTTTTCTCCAAAAAAACTGCTGAAGTGATTTCTTATTTTGCTGCTTATAAAATGTCAATAAATAGTATCCAAGGATTTCAAAGCGCTGCTAAATCCTAATGAATTGGGGTCGATACAGGAAGTATGACTGTCAGCATCCCATTCTAGAGAAGCTGAGACCATGGATGGGGGCATTTGGCCACACCCCAGCAGTATCAGAACCCGGAGGAGAAGTCGGCAGACATGGTGCACCTCGGTAACTCGCTCAGAGTCCCAGCCTCACTGTCACACTCTAGCACAGCGGTTCTCAACCTATGGGTCACGACCCCTTTGGGAATCGAACGACCCTTTCACAGGGGTCGCCTAAATACATCCTGCATATCAGATATTTACATTACGATTCATAACAGTAGCAAAATTACAGTTATGAAGTAGCAACAAAAATAATTTTATGGTTGGGGGTCACCATAACATGAGGAACTGTATTAAAGGGTCCCAGCATTAGGAAGGTTGAGAACCACTGCTCTAGCAGCTCATGTTGGCTTTTGTCCAGTTTTGGAAACTCATCCGTGTGGCGGGCTGAGCTGAGGCCACTGGAGGATGTGCCACGTGGCCCCTGTGGGTGGAATCTCAGTCGGATCCTGGTCACCTGTCTCCTAACTTGGGATTGAGGGAATCACAAACTACAGAAAGTCAGCTATTGAGTGGGAATCTGTGCAGCCAGCACAGGGCTGTGCTCATTGAGGAGATAAACAAATCAGTGCAAGAACACTAGACTTTCATGTTTAGAGAAGAGGCACCTAGAATGGTCATGCATGGTCCTGGGTGCCCTTGGGTGGCCCCAGGTAGCTATGAATGAACCCATATTACCTTGTTTGCCTTGGGTAGTCTTGAGTAGCTATGGGTGGCCATGAATTGCCCTGGATGGCTCTGGGTGGCCCTGGATGAGCCCTGGTGGTTCTGGATGGTTTTAGTTGGCCTAGATAAGTCTGGGTGGCTGTGGGTGGCCATGGAGGAATCGAGTTGTCCCTTAGTGATTACTGGTAACTCTGGATGGCTCTCACTGTCCCTGCATGGCTCTGGAAATCACTGAGTGTTCCTGTGTGCCCCTGGATGGCCTTTGATAACCCTATTATCATGGGTGGCCCAGAAAGTTTCTGGGTGATCCTGAGTGGTTTGGGGTGGCCTTTGTTGACATTTGTTGGTGTTTTGTATCTCTGGGTGCCCTTAGATGATCCTGGGTGGCCATGGGTGGTCACAGGTGGCAGTGGATGATTCTGATGGTTTTGCATGGCCTTGTAGTGCTGGATAACTCTGGGCTGGATTGCTCAGTGTAACCCAGGGCTGCCCTAGATGACTTTAAGTGAGCCTGGATGGTCCTGTTGGATTCTGAGTGGCAGTGGATAGCTGTGAATGGCCCTTAGTTGCCCTGTATGTCTGTGTGTAATGACCTGTTCTACCAGGGTGGCCTTAGGTGATCCTACATGTTCTTGGATGACTCTTCATGTCCCTAGGCATTCCACCTGATTCTAGATACCCTTCAGTGAACCTGGGTGGCCTTTCAGATCTTGAATGTCTCTCAGAGGCACTCTGAATGTCTCTGAGTGGACAGAGATGGCCATAGATGGTCTTGGAAGGGGGAAGCCCCTCTCTGTGGTCACAGCATAAAGTCCAGCATCTGCCCTTTCACTATCTTCCCCTGTGTATTTAAGGATGTTGCCTGATATCAGGATGGTGGCGAACAGCTGGCACAGGTGGCAGTGTCTCCTGTAAGGGAAGGTGGGAAGGGGCATTCTGTTGATTGTGTGCTCTCGCCACCCTAGGTGTGGGCTTCACGGTCATCCTGATCTCGCTCTACGTTGGCTTCTTCTACAACGTCATCATCGCGTGGGCGCTGCATTACTTCTTCTCCTCTTTCACCATGGAGCTGCCCTGGACCCACTGCAACAACACCTGGAACAGCCCCAACTGCACAGACGCCCACTTCGGCAACACCACTGACGGCTCCGGCCTCAACGACAGCTTCAGGACCACGCCTGCCGCCGAGTACTTTGAGTAAGTGGGAGGTCTGCTCCTCTGGGTGCGATGACTCCTCACTGGCTGTGGCTGCCTCAGGAAGGGAAGGACGCGGAGCCAAGCTCTCTATGGCAGCCCAGGGGTCAGCCACCGCCCCTGCTGCCTCACAGGGGTGTGAGAAGACCCTTTCTTTGTCTTGTGCCCGTGTTCCGTTCCCTTGGGGTTTTTGTGGGACAAAGCTAGCATGAGTCCTCAGCACAGATGGAAGGCTAGCAGGCCTTCACCTAATTTCTAATATAAATTATAAAGCTACAAATCTAAAGCTACGAATTTGCCTCTAAGAGGCTGCTTTAGCAATATTCCATATGTTGTATTTTCATTTTCATTCAGTTCAAAGTGTTCCCTGATCTGCATTGTGATCTATCTTTGATTCACAAGATATTTTTGGAGGTTGATAGTGTCATTTAATGCACAAAAGTTTTTAATCTTGATAAAGTCAGTTATTTATTTTTTCCTTTTATTGTTTGTGCTTTTGGTGCCCTATCAAAAAAATCATAGCCCAAACTCAACAAAAACAAGCTAAGCTCATAGATACGGAGAACTGATTGGTGCTGATATAGGTAGGGGCAGGGGTTAGAACAAAATGAATGAACTAGGGTTTTTTTGTTTGTTTAAATAAGTTGATTTTTTTTTTTTTTTATAAAAAGTCCATTGCCAAACCTAAGGTCTTAAAGATTTATGCCTGTGTTTTCTTCCAAGAGTTCCATAATTTCAGCTCTCACATTTAGTCTTTTACCCATTTGAGTGGTTTTTTGTATTTGGTATGAGGAAGCTATGGATCGATTTTCTCCTGGCTGTAGGTCACATTTTCTTGCTTCTTGTTGTCTGGTAATTTTGTAATCTTCCCGTAATGAGTGTTGGATTTGCTCTGGTAGGAAGTTAATTTGCTGGTGGTACAATTTTCTCCTTTTGAAACTTCTTGAAATGCTTCTGGGGCAGCCTTTGCTTTGGGAATGGTTTATCACCTCTACTGCAGTGACCCTTCCAGGGTCTGTTGAGCTCTCCATGTGATCGGCAAGTCCCCTACCGTGGCTGGTGGGAGCTCAGTGGGCCTCAGCCCTGCCTGGGCTCGGAGACCTGCAGGGTCTCACCCTGTGACTGAGTCAGTGGGCTTCTGTGGAGAACCTGTCAGCACCTGAGGCTCCCTAAGCTCTACCCAGCAAGACCCCATGCTGTGCTCATTGGGGAGGGGCGGAAGGTGCCTCCAGGTGGGAAGTGGGGCGTTGTCATCTCCAGTCCCACATCTGCAAATACTCGTTTGGTGTACTTTGTCCAGCTTTCTAGTTGGTATGATGACAATCCCTCATGGCCAGAGTGGAGGCCTCTCACCTTTCCATGGCAGCCATCCCCTCCCACCCCACCCCCCGGCAGAGCACAGGTTCAGAGTTAGGCTGCCGGGGTCCAGGTCCTGGCTCTGCTGCTGGCTGTCTCTGGGTTGGATAGTGTTCTTACCCTCTCAGTTCCTGGGGTCCTTGCTGTAAATGGGGCAACACAGCTGCAGTGGGGATCCAACGTGACAGTGTAGGTGCAGCCCAGTGCATGCCTGGCCCGCCTCAAAGGCTCCCTTATCCGGATCCAAGAACCATGACAATAAACACACCTGGAGAAGGAAAGCTGCAGGAAGTGGAAGTGTTAGATCTCTGCCGAGGCTGGTGACATCCCAGGCCATCCCTGTTTGGTCCTCCAGGCCACTTACACTCTGGAAATGTCTGCTTTTCAGCCCCAAACCATCTTATTCAGACGTCCTGTCCTCATCCTACTGTGCGCCTGCTCTTGGGAAGCACCTGCCCTTCCCTGTGCCCGGTGGCATCCTGCAGTGGCTGGCATGGCTGCCGGCTCCTCTCCGGCTGACAGCATCTGCAGGGCCTGTCCTCTGGAGTGTCTGTGGGATTTCACACAACTTCAGACAAGAGGACTTTTTAGTCTTGGGGAAGGGACTTGGCCAGCACAGACGAGGGGCTAATTCTCAAAGCAGCCTGAAGTGTCTGAGGTAAAACCAGTGGGTACAGCATCCTAGAAGCAGTTCACGGTCAGTCCTGAGGAGAGCCACGTGCTTTCTCCCCAGCCACACCCTCTCAGCCTGGGGGCTGTGACCCCTGTGGGCCACCGTGCTCCTTTCCCCTGCAGAAGGGTAAGTGGCCACCTGCCACCAGGTTAGGTGTGTAACCCATGCCCGTGTGTGCAAAACGTAGCTGGATTGTATGTAGGGGTTGGTCCGGGCCCCACACACACTCACTGGGCAGATGGTTTTGTTCCAAGGAGATTTCTCTCATTGGTGAAAAGAGGTTCCAGGTGATAAGGCCTGGCAGGGGCTCCAAGGCAAGGTGAGGAGGGCACATGGGCAGCAGACACAGAGCCAAGGCTGAGGTGAGGGAAAGAGGAGAGAAAGACACAGGGAATTCTATTGACCCAGGTAAAACAGGCCCTGGAAGGGCATGTTCCAGGAGGGCAGGTCCCAGGTGAGGCAGACCCCAGGAGGGCATGTTCCAGGAGGGCAGGTCCCAGGTGAGGCAGACCCCAGGAGGGCATGTTCCAGGAGGGCAGGCCCCAGGTGAGGCAGGCCCCAGGAGGGCAGGTTCCAGGAGGGCAGGCAGGGCACCGCAGGCTGCCAGTGGCCCCCTCCTCTGCCTGACCAAGCAGCTCCCTACCCCAGATCCCACACTGCTATCGGACAGCGTGAGGAGATTCCTTTCACTTCGGCGTGTATCTTGCGCTCCGTAAAGAAGAGGTGGTGACGACAGTTCGGACACTGCAGGCCGACCTGGGCCATGCCGGGTTTGGGACGGAGCAGGAGTGCTGTGCTGGGCTCTCCCTGCCTGTCACAGCCTCTCCTGTCCCAAGACTGTGTGTGTGAAGACCCGAACTTCTCCAGCGTATCCCGGGGTGCCTGCAGCTGGTGAAGGTCTGGGACGCTGCGGTCTGCGCATTCCCCCATGGTGCCAGGAAGATCTGCTCGGACCTCGCAAATCCCGTGGTGATGGCCCTTTTCAGTGTGGCTCCTCCACTGCCTGGGCAGCAGCACAGCCTTTGGCTGAGCTTTGACTCACAGTCCTGCCTGGGAGAGGAGGCGGCAGATGCACGGTGGACACAATGGCACCTTTCCCGCAGGCCGTCACAGGATTTAATGAGATACTGTGTGGAAAGTGCCTCAGACCCCTGCCTGGCCCACAGGGAGGGCTCTTCTGGCCATTCTGTCCCCTTCCCGTGTGGCCTTATGCTCTGTCTTTTTGGTGGTGGATCCCTCTACCAGAAAGTTCTTGAGCAAACCTGGCGCAGACTCATCCTGAGTCTGTTCCCGCAGAATCCTCCTCAACTGCTGGACAGCTCTCGTCAACTGTCACCCTCGGAGAGCAGCGCAGACACCTGTTACTATAGGTCCACTCAGCCTCAGCCCTGTAAAGGGCCTGGACCTTTCGTGTGCAGCAGCGGCCACCACCTTGCTGACACCTTCCCTCTGGTTTCTGTAGCTCTTTCTTCAAACACCCAAGGCACCCATTCTCTCCCCAGTTCCAAACGCAGGGTGCTGAGGGCAGGGCTGGGCTTCTGTGGGCTCCCAGCATGCCACGCCCACCCTCTCCCTCACCTGGAGGATATACCCTGCATCTCAGCTAGGACTGTTGGGCCTGGCCCTTCTCAGAGGGGGGCAGGGGGTCTCTGGCCCTGCCAGGCTGGTCCTGTCTGCCATGTGGAGCTGGGGAGGACAGTCTCTGGGCGAGCTCAGCTGTCTGGTTACAGCTCTGGGTGGGGAAGCAGTGCTCTTCTAGGCCCCCCACCTTTCTCCCTCTCCAGGCGCGGCGTGCTGCACCTCCATGAGAGCCGCGGCATCGGCGACCTGGGCCCTCCCCGCTGGCAGCTCACATCCTGCCTGGTGCTGGTCATCGTCCTGCTCTACTTCAGCCTGTGGAAGGGAGTGAAGACTTCGGGGAAGGTGAGGCTGAGCCTAGCCAACTGGGAAGTGGACACATGGTCATGGGGGGAGTGGACACATGGTCATTGGGGAGAATGGACACATGGCCATGGGGAGAGTGGACACATGGCCATGGGGAGAAGTGGACACATGGTCATGGGGGGGAGTGGACACAGGCCATGGGGAGAGTGGACACATGGCCATGGAGGAGTGGACACAGGCCATGGGGGGAGTGGACACAGGCCATGGGGGGAGTGGACACATGGCCATTGGGGGAGTGGACGCAGGCCATGGGGGAGAGTGGACACATGGCCATGGGGAGAAGTGGACACATGGTCATGGGGGGGAGTGGACACAGGCAATGGGGAGAGTGGACACATGGCCATGGAGGAGTGGACACAGGCCATGGGGGGAGTGGACACAGGCCATGGGGGGAGTGGACACATGGTCCTTGGGGAGAATGGACACATGGCCATGGGGAGAGTGGACACATGGCCATGGGGGGAGTGGACACATGGTCATTGGGGAGAATGGACACATGGCCATGGGGAGAGTGGACACATGGCCATGGAGGAGTGGACACAGGCCATGGGGGGAGTGGACACATGGTCATTGGGGAGAATGGACACATGGCCATGGGGAGAGTGGACACATGGCCATGGGGGGAGTGGACAGGGGGCTGTCATGGGGTTTACGGTGGAGGGTAGGCCATGGCAGGTGGGCTGTGGACGGATGGCTGTGAAGTGGAGGGGTGGCTGTGGTGGGTTGGGTAGCAGACAGGGGGTCTGTGTTTGAGTTGAGGAGTCAACGCAAGACTGAGGTTGAGAAATGGCATCAAGGGAAAAGCACAGCAGAGTGCTTTCAGCATTGAGACAAGCGCAGCATAAATTGGGTTTTGCTGATGACAATATTTTGGCTGTTATCTGGGCACCCAAAGCACTTTTGACCAGAATGTGTTCATCAGGTGTGATGATACATGTAGTGAAGGGCCAGCACATGGGAGCCTTTTGATAGTGAGCGTGCCTTTCCTCCCTCTGGAGCCCGGAATCCATCCTTTACATGTAATCCAGGTGCACGTTCGCACAATCAAGTGAAACTTGCTCACATCTCACTCACCAGAAATCCAGCCACTCCTGCTGTGACAGACCAAATACAGAGCAGGAATGCTCCTTCCTTGCCAAATGGTTTGTCCTCTTTTAATCCCTGGGAAAGATGCACACAGTGGAAGTCATGATGGCCTCCCCCAGTGAGCATCTACTGAGCTGGCGTCCTGTGAATGTTCGGGATGTGGGGCTTCCCAGGCAGAGGCCACCTCTCTCCCAGCACCAACCATCAGGGTGACGCTGTGCCCACTCCCTGCCAGCAGGTGGCCTGTGCAGCCCGGTGACGCTGTCCTCTCCCCAGGTCGTGTGGATCACGGCCACCATGCCATACGTGGTCCTTTTCGCCTTGCTCCTGCGAGGAATCACTCTCCCTGGAGCCATGGACGGCATCAGGGCATACCTGAGCGTTGACTTCCGTCGGCTCTGTGAGGCGTCCGTGAGTATGCCCACCGCTCGCGACCCTGAAGTCCATGTGGACGGGCAGGCATGGTGTCAGGGGGTCCCCATGCTTTGGGGGAGGAGATCCCAAAGGCAGAACCTGGGCTGGAATTTCTCACTCGCCCTATAAATCCAGCAGGTGCTGGCTGCCCTGCTGTGTGCGAGGTTCTGCAGAGCAATGTGTAAACCTGATCCCACCCATAGAGTTCACCGTCTTATTGAGAAGGGGGGTGGGAATGGACAGGAGGGAGTGGGTGCAAATTCAGATGCACTGGATGGGCGATTCAGGAGAGCTCAACGGACCAGAAGAAGGCAGTTAGGGGAAAGGTCACCTGCTGGGTCTTCGCAGAAACAGGATGAAGGCTCCTGCCTATTGACCTCTTCCCCATGTCCCATCCCATGTCCCGGAGGAATGCTCTTGGGTTCCCGGATAAGCACCGATGGCCCGGCCCAGTCTGTGCCAGTGAGCTCCTCCACCTGCCTGGAATGCAGCCTGAGCTCCAGCTCCCTGTCCATCGGCCCATCAAGACAGATATCGCAGGAACCAGGGCTTCTCCTCGGGAAGCCAGACCTCAATGGTGACAAGAGCATGATCTAAAACACTAACTCTGGAGTCAGGCTGCATGTTTCTTCGGCAAAGGAAGCAGTACTGGAGGCAGCCTCCTGGAGAGCAGCGGCTTGGCCGGGCCATGGGAGAGGGGTCTCCGGAGAAAGAGAGAGAAGGGATGGCATTGCAGGGAAACAGCTCAGAAATGACGGTGACCGCTGGCCAGTGGGTGTAGGGGTAATGGGAACAGCAGCTTTCCAAAGGGAGTGGGTGCCAATTCAGGTGCACTAGATGGGCAGATGGTGGGACTCCAGCAGCCACCGGGGAGTAACTAGGTGTGGAAGGCCATGTGGCCAGGAGGGGAAGGTCCAGGCTGGGGGTAGGGCCCCTTTGGAAGGGGCTGCCTTATGCTGCTAGGTTGCCATGAGAGGCACGTGTGGGGCTCGCTAGGGACTCAGGAAGGAGCAGCCCTGAGGCAGAAATGGGAAGGCTGATGGGGTGTGGCTCAGCTCCCAGGAAGCCCAGGAGGTGAGGTGGCTGCAGGAGCCATGGGAGGAAGGCGAGAGGAGGTGAAGGGAGAGGGAGCTGGATGACTGGAGAGAGAGGAAATGCAGCAGAGGCCCAGACACGGCTCCAGGCAACATGCACGAGGAAGCAAAACAGATGCCAGCACTGATTCATAATAAATTAACTGTGGTCATGTGGGCAAATGCAAAGAACGCACGAAGACGTGGTCCCTTTTCATCACGCTCCGTCAGGCCAGTGACACGGGAAGGTTTATTCCCTGAGACGCCTATGACTCTGATCATGTTGTTGATGCCAGGTGCTTGTTGATAATGGCGTTTAAATTCCACCCTGTTCCATGGAGCTGGAGGCATCTCAGCAGGAGATGCCTGCAGGGAGGACAGGGAGCTGAGGCTTCGGTCTTTGCACAATTGCACAATTGCCTCGAGACAGCTGGCCCTCACTTCCGCAATTATCTCCAACAGCCGCTCATTCCCCTCTGGCTGCAGGTTTGGATCGATGCTGCCACCCAGATATGCTTCTCACTGGGCATTGGGTTTGGGGTGCTCATCGCCTTCTCCAGTTACAATAAATTCACCAACAACTGCTACAGGTGGGTTCTGAACTCTTGTCCCATTCCCTCCCATAAGATGGTCTGAAAAAATCAATGTGCATCACTGATATGGGGGTGGGGGTATCCCAATATGTGCCCAGTAGAAAGCAAGGGGAAGTAAGCTCTGTGTGCAAAACCACTGAGCCAAATGGCTTTTTAAGTGAAAACTAAAATGGGGAAACTACAGGCAAAATGCTGGTCCTTGCTTTCAGGAAGGTATTGAAACACGTGAAGATGTGCATCACCTCCCTGCAAGGAAGCCTCCTAAATCCCAGGAGCAGCAGATTCCCCCCGAGGCCCCACCCCTGCCTCCTCCTCTCCCCCTGCCTCCCTCCTCTTCCCAAAGCCCAGGTCGGGCTCCTCCTCCAGACACCCCCACAGTGAAGAACCTAAATGAGTCCCCTGGCCTGCACCTGGGAGCCTGGCTCCCGCAGGGTATCCCAGCCTCTATGCAGAGGCACCCAGATGACCCAGCATCAGGCAGGAAGGAAAATGGCAGCACTGTGTGCCCACAGCCTGGTGGCATCTTGGCCATGCCACCTGGCCCAGAACGACCTGACTTAGCTGCCGCCACATGTTGGACCCAAAAATCCTTCTAAAAACAGAAACAGAATTTACCTGGGACCTGCTTTCTTTGACCTTTACAGGCTCATGTTTAAATATATTTTTATTGATTTCACTGGGGATGGAGCCTGCAACCCAGGCATGTGCCCTTGACTGGAATCGAACCTGGGACCCTTCAGTCCACAGGCCAATGCTCTATCCACTGAGCCAGACTGGCTAGGACTACAGGCTCATGTTTATATTCTTTCATATCCTGAGGATAAAATGTGGTAAATATACAAAGACAGCGAGTGTGCACAGCAAAATGACCAGACTGCTGCCAGGCTCCCACAGAGGGTGAACTCTGGGCGGCTGTTTCCAACACAGCCCTGCCTGAGCCCACCGGTGCCCTCAGGCCCGGGCACTCTGCAATGTCCTTCCATTTGGCTCCCAGGAGGGCTGAGAGTGGAATCTTCAGACCAGCAGCACCAGCCCCCCAGAAGCAGCAGGAAAATACGACATCTAGGGCCCCCCAAACCCACTCTGTCCTAATCTGCATTTGAACAAGGTCCCTGCTGCCTGACAGCTCCCTCACCATGGGTGGGGACCCCCATGGCCATCTGTTTGTCCACCCAGCGCCCCCGGGTTGCTGGTGCAGACCACCTCACCTTCATCACTGAGTCATGTGTCCCAGGAGCCTTGCCATCCCGGCCAAACATGACGGCTGCTCACCATAAGGACATGCCCAGAGCCCAGAACCCGCAGCTGGGAGGTCCCGTCCCAATGGGCAGCGCAGCCGGAGGACAGGCTCTGCAGCTCAGGAGGGCCTGGCCGCGCTTGGAGGAAACATGTAGTAAACTGAGAATGATGACTGGAAATGGCAGCTGCTCCAGCGCTGGCCTGGGTGTCTTCTTCTCACAGAGACGCCATCATCACCACCTCGGTCAACTCCCTGACGAGCTTCTCCTCGGGATTCGTGGTCTTCTCCTTCCTGGGGTACATGGCCCAGAAGCACAGTGTACCCATCGGGGACGTGGCCAAGGATGGTGAGTCCCCCGAGCGCAGGCTGCGGCCCCCATACCTCCACCTGCTCTAGGCCAGTTCTCAAAATGTGTTTTCTTGCAAAATGACGGGGAGACACAGGCCTTGGTACAAGAAGAGTTGCTGATCTGCAGAATTGCACATGTTCATGTGCTGGACCGATTGCAGGACAAATAATTGGAAGCAGGACAACCCCTGTCCCCACATCCTCCCACTCCCACCCTTTGTGGGACAATGTGACAGTGGCCCCTCGGCCTCGTGCTCCTCACAGAAGCCACTTGGGCTGCAGGATGAGGTCCAGTTCCTTTGTCAGTCTGGATCCCCCAACTTTGTTTACACCCTGAGGGGAGATGAGCGGGGTTGGGAGCACTGAGCTGTCCCAAGCAGCAAGGCTTTTGGATTTCCACGCATGATCAGCCAAAAAAAAGTTGGGTTGTTTTTGACATGAGCAGCTAATCTGTTCCAAAGCTTTTCCCTCCAAAAGCCAATGGCCATGACATGTTTACGGGGGATGTGGACAGTATTCGGAGGAAACCTGGACTCTCCAGCACTCGGTGCCTGTGCCCTGGGAGTTGGCGGGTGGAGGGTGCAGGTGCGGGCACAGACCACCCAGGAGCGGGCTCAGCCCCAGCAGGGAGTGCACCAGGCAGGGGAAGCTGGGAGGCTGGGCACAGATATGGGTCCTGAGAGGGGACTCTGATTGCTGCAGCTCCCTGAGCACTTGGGAGTCTGCTTGGTTCTAGTTCGTGATGGAAACCGTGGCATAAGCAGCCTTGAATGGGGTCAGTGCAGGCTCCAGTCCTCTTGAGATGGCTGCAGCCCCTCCCCTGCCTTCAAGACTGTTGTGCAGGTGATTGGGGAGGGGTCTCTCCCCTGGAGACTGTCCTCTGGCTCTGGGGCACTGCCCCGAGTTTGAAGGCCTCCTTCCCCTTCTCCTGGCTGCTGGGACGTCCCTTCTGCTGGGGCTGCTCCTTAGATTCATCTGTGAGTGCAAAGGACGCATCTTCCTGGGTCAGGAATCATTCAGGGAGGGACCCACCACACCTGTGTCCTCAGCTCAGCCGGCAGCTCTCATCCCATCTATTTCCCGAGAGTTGAGCATTAAGAACCCACTTTGAAAGTAGAAAACAGAGACTCCCAGACCCAAAAGGTCCCCTCTGAAATGGCAGAGAAAGCAGGGGCCTGGGATGAATCCTTCGCATGGTTTCAAGTCCATATTCTTCCCTCTAGGAAAAAACATTAATAAAGGTGGGAGAATGGGAACATAAACGCAAATAAGTACAGAGCAGTGAAATTTACTCACCTGCATGTATGCATTTTCTCCGGTCCTTTTTGCCCTTTATTATGATAAATAGGAATAACTTGCAAAGACCTCTATTAACCCTTGAAGGTAAAGCTGGATGTTTTCTATGCATTTGCATGACAAGCAAAGTAAATGTCATTTATGGCTCTAATTCTCAGGAAAACAGGGTGAAATGTTAACTCGGATACAGAAATGAAAGGTGAGGGTGTTGACATTAATTCAACAGAGCTGATGAATCTCTCTCTGGGTTCCTGGCTTTATGGCATTTAGACTTTACAGCATCTCAAAGAATTAACCCTTGGCCTTGCATTTCAGTCATCAGAGAGCCCAGCCCGACCCCAGGGCCATAGAGCCTCTGGGAGGTTGGCCGGTCTCTGGCCTTTGTCCCATCCTCTAGAACAGCGGTTCTCAACCTGTGGGTCGCGACCCCTTTGGGGGTCGAACGACCCTTTCACAGGGGTCGCCTAAGACCATCGGAAAACACATATATAATTACATATTGTTTTTGTGATTAATCACTATGCTTTAATTACGTTCAATTTGTAACAATGAAATTGGGGGTCACCACACCATGAGGAACTGTATGAAAGGGTCGCGGCATTAGGAAGGTTGAGAACCACTGCTCTAGAAAGACCTAAGCGCCCCGTATAAGCTCCCCATTCCTGGCTGGTGCCAGCAGGTCTACTGAGGCCTGGGAGAAACAGAAGAGCTATCAGGTGCTTCCAAAGCAGAGTCTCAGTGGGCAGTGCTTGTCAGCTAAGTATGCGCGTCTTCTGATTGACCATGAAAATTTCTGTGGAAATATTTACCAATTTCCCGTAGGAATATGTTTTTCTCTGAGGCCACTGAAAGCCAAATTGCAACTCATCTTAGGTGAGTCCTGCTGTCCCCGTCCCCTCTCCGTCCCCTCTCTGTCCAGGCTCACAGCCTTTGCCTCCACCTGGATCTCACCTCTTGGGGATGAGGAGCGGGTGTGGCTGCCCAGAGCGCCTGTCCTGACCCAGCAATACCAGTTCCAGAAAGTTGTAGAAGGGGCTGATCTGAGGAGCACTGGCATGTGCCCAGGAGCACTCCCGTTCCCAGCAACACACCAGACAGCACTCATGAATGTGGTCTGCTCATCCAGCCTGTGGTTTTACAGATCACACTTAGAGTACTTCAGGGCACAGAAAATATTTACAACGTATTGCTCACGAACCATAGTGAGTGCAAGTGTGTGAGCGACCTACTCAGGAAGAACAAGCCAGAGGGCCCTCGGGTGCTCAGGGACACAGGCAGGACCCCCAAGGTCCTACCACCCACCCCCTGCCCCCGAGCCCTCACAGCCAGGGACAGGAGAGATCTGGAGCAGAGCTGTGGCCCCTGGTGCTGGGTTCCGTTGTCTAGAGTCCAGAGGCAGGTGTCTGCGAGATTCACAGGAGGGAGGACAGGGGAGGCTGTGATGGGAAAGATTTTGTGCTCCTGAATCTGGAGGCACCTGTGGGGGCCGAGTGGGCCTCTTGGGGGCGGGGAAGAGGGAGTAAACGTGAAGTGACACTCGTGGCAACCTGAGGTTCTGCTTTCAGGGCCAGGGCTGATTTTCATCATCTACCCCGAGGCGCTGGCCACGCTCCCGCTGTCCTCTGCCTGGGCTGTGGTTTTCTTCATCATGCTGCTCACCCTGGGGATCGACAGCGCCGTGAGTGACGCCAGCATTTCCCGTGCCTGGTCCCGCCCACGACAGCCAGGCTCATCTGCAGCCACAGACGCTCCCTGGGGTCCCCTAAAGCTTGTGTTCACACAGAGTGCCGCATGGGTGGCAGGGAGGGGGCCCACAATTACCGGGATAAAGTGTTCGGACCAACTCACCCCTTCTTTTTTCATTCGGGGCACCAGCTGCGCCCTCTGCCTGAGCCATCATGGGCCCTAAATACACACGAAGCAAGAGGGCTGTGCAGGAAAACAGGGTGACATGACCACACAGAGTCAAGGCAGGTTCCTCATGACGCATCACTTTCCCGGCCCCTCAGCCCTAGGAGGGGTGGCTGCACTTGCAGGAGGGGTGGTTGCACTTGCAGGATAGGGCAACAGAAGTCTCTAGCCGCAGCCTAGGCCTTGCCCATTGAGGGTCTCATGTCAGGCCCTTCGTGTGTGTGTACGGGGGGTGAACTAGGGGGTGGACAGTGGACCCTCGTTTGGCCCTGGGTCTCCTGGACTTCCTCAGCCTCCCTCCCCATTGCCTGCTCATGACCTGCTGAGACCTCAAGGTCCTTGTGACTGCCTTGTTCCCCTGAGCTTCCTGGAAAATGCAGAGACCCTCCCCATGAGAACGCTGGTCACTCTCTGTAGCCCTCCACCTCCTCTCCCGCCAGCCCAGTCACCAGCCCTTGGACAGCAGGTCTGGTGGGGATGCAGTCCTGACAGCACTTCCTGGGGGAGGTGGTCTCGATAGAGTGGGGCTAGACGGACCCCAAGCAGTCAGGGCCCCCGGGACACACACTCAGAGTCAGAAAGGCTTCGTATGTTAGTCACATAGCACTTCTCCCCCCCCCCCACCCCTGCCCCAGGACTTCACAGTGGCTGGGAAAGTCACCACCAGTGGACGGAGCATCCACCCCCATTCCTCTCTCTCCAACAACCATGTCACAAGAGAAGCCCTCACGAGGGCTGTCTTGTCTTTAGGGCATTCTGCACCCTGGACACCGTGCAGTTCCCACTCCATGTCCATTTTCTGGGTGAACATCCACTGAATCTCATGTAAATTGCACCTCGGTGTGGTCCCGAGTGCCCCCCAGCGCATCCCCTGCTCTGTGTTGGCTGCAGATGGGCGGGATGGAGTCAGTGATCACCGGGCTCATTGATGAGTTCCAGCTGCTGCACAGGCACCGGGAGCTCTTCACCCTCTTCATCGTCCTGGTCACCTTCCTTCTCTCCCTCTTCTGCGTCACCAATGTACGTACAGGCTCAGCTCACCTGACCATGTCTCATTAGCACTCAGCACTGGGCAGCAAAAGGCTGGTGCGGTCAGGCCAGACAGAGCCACAGCTCTTCTAAGGCTGCATCCCCCCCAAAACAACCCTTGATTTATAATCATACTTGGGTAGCTGTGGTCACACTCGGGTAGCCATGGCCACGTGGAGTAGCTGTGGCACTCTCTGGTAGCTGTGGTCACTCACAGGTAGCCACGAGCACATTCAGGCTAGCAGTGATCACACTTGGATAGCCGTGGTCACATGGAGTAGCCGTGGCACCTATGGAACATGGTCTAGAGTTACTTCAGTGCCTGGACAGCTCCCTGGGAAGTGCCCTTGGCTCAGCCACCTGCCTGTGGATTTATGGGGCTGGAGGGAGGCACCCAGGTCACCTCCTCTCCCAATAGGGGGTCTGCTAAGCTTGGCATTTGGCTGCTTTCATTTCTAATGCCACCAGGAGCCCTCACAAAGGAGAAGAGAGGTCGTCTTTTTTTTTGTAATGGATGTGTCCCTAAGAAGTTGCAGGTGGATTGAATTTTAGTGACTCAAATCAGACTTTAGGGAGTAGTAAAACAGAATCTGTCTATAAATTGAACCCACAGGCCAGGTTTATGTTTTAAGAAAAGCACTTTTATGGTCAAGGCCTGCCACACCAGGACACCGGAGTTCAGTGGGCACTCCCTTCTCTTTCAGGGTGGCATCTATGTGTTCACTCTGCTGGACCACTTTGCAGCCGGCACATCCATCCTCTTTGGGGTGCTCATCGAGGCCATCGGGGTGGCCTGGTTCTACGGTAAGGAAGAAACCTTTCCTGGGCTGGTGTGCTTCGGCGGGCGGGGGACCTGGCCACGGTGCTGCTGCTTTGTGGCTGTGCTGCTACCTTCCTGGCGAAGCTGGCTTGAAAAGGGAAGAACATTAGCTCTAGGAAGCTTATTGTGGTGACCACAGCATCACAGAGATGAGAGGCTTGGCAGCATCATTCCCTAGGATCAATGAAGACAGCGTGGGTGGCACCCCAACACCCTCAGCAAACCTGCCTCAGCCATGCCAGAGGCCAGGGCAAATTCAGGGCAGGAGAAATCCCTTTTAAGATCTCCTGGAGAAAATACTGATCATCTAGAAATACTTTCCTTTAAAAAATGGTGACTATATACATACAATGGAATACTTTCCATCCTTTAAAAAAAGGAAATCCTGACACACGCTACAACACGATGAACCTCGAGGACATTCTGCTGAGATAAACCATCCCAAAAGGAAAAACCCTCTGCGAGTTCACTCCCAGGATGGTCCTAATGTTGTCAAGCTCATAGAGACAGAGTTGGGGGGGTGCGGAGGGGGGGTTTATTCTTTAATGAGTTCAGAGTCTCAGTTTGGGAAGATGGAGAAATCCTAGAGATCAATGGAGATGATGGTTGCATGAACGTACTTAATGCCGCAGAACTTAAAAATGGATAAGATGGTAAATTTTTTGTTATATCTATTTTGCCAAAATTCTTGAAGCGAAAAAACAAATAATGATTGCAGAGGGGAAGCAAGGACAGCTGGGGGGCGGGTGGGAGGGAGGACAGGACAGCTGTGGGGGGGGGGCGGGGCAGGACAGCTATGGGACATCGGGGGAGGACCCCTGAGGTGAGCAGAGGGTGGAGAGGGTCGGGCAGAGTGGCTGGAACTGCACCGGTCTTCCTCATCAGGATTGAGGAGCAAACATCACCCCGTGTCACCATGGGGAACATGTGTGGGGACCCGCCGTCAGCAAGAGCACCGGGCAGTCTGGAGGGGGGCTGGTCCCTACAGGAGGCAGCCTGGGCTTGAGGTCCCCTGGGGTGGCCCCGGGGGTCAGCAAGGACCAAGGTCTTTGCCTGGGCCTCAGAGAAGTCCTGTCCTGACCTCCCTGCTTGGCTCCCCAGGCGTGCGACAGTTTAGCGATGACATCAAGCAGATGACCGGGCAGCGGCCCAGCCTCTACTGGCGGCTGTGCTGGAAGTTCGTCAGCCCCTGCTTCCTCCTGGTAAGGGGCCAAAGGCCATGCACGTCCCTGCTCTGCCCAGGTCTTGCATCTACCCCAGGGTCAGTGGTGGCCGCGGGCAGGTTTCACCAAGGCTGGGGGTGGCGGGGACCCATGCTGCCTGGAGACCAGGTCTCTGAGGTGGAGTCGGTGGTCATGCAGGACTCCAGGAGGGCCAGCTGGTCCCTGAAATCCTCTCTGGCCTCCTGAAGGTGTGGCCCACCCCCCACTAAGCCCACTGAGGACCTCACGTGGGATCTAGGGTGATCTCCTCCATGAAGGCCCTTGTGTGTCCTGCATTCAGCCATACCTCTGCGTTGCGGGGGAGGCCTGAGATGAGTGAGGTTATTGGCGTTTTCCTTGAGGACCAGATAGAATTTAAACCTCCTGGGGCAGCAAGTACTCAGTCCAGAGGACAGAGTGAGGTGGATTCTGTCACCACTCTGCCCTTGGGGGCCTCCCCAGGCACAGGCACAACTCACCGTCCAGCAGCTGCCTGGCTTTTATTGTCTGGGCCCAAACCACATGTGCCTGTTTTATTAAAACATAGCCATGCCATTCATTTACAGCAGGGGTGGGGAACGTCCAGCCTGCCGGCCATATAATCCTGCAAAATCATTTGGTCTGGCCCTGCCAAGGCATTAGATGTGAGGTAATTAAATGTTTGACCGAATAGAGCAGGCTAATGTTTAAGTTGATAATTTTGTGTGGCCCATGAATGATGTTATAAATACCCAAATGGCCCTTGGCAGAAAAGAGGTTCCCCAGCCCTGCCTTACAGGCTGCCCGTGGCTGTTTCCTCGCTGTAGGAGCAGGGCTGAGTGGTTGTGACTGAGACCCGATGGCTCTCGACACCTGAACTACCCCAGCAGGTCTGGACAGGTGACTCCAGATGGCCATTCAAGGCCAAGTCCAGGTCTGAGTGCAGAGTCGGGGAGCTATGCACAGAGGCCAGCACCCCCGGACCCCTGGCTCTCCCCTCACCCCAGCCAGCCCAGTGGGCACCTTGGACAGGCCTGGGATAGACAGGCAGCTTAGGCTGACCCCGTCATGGGCCAGCCCAGAGGCTAGTGAGAGGAAGAGGGAGGAGTCAGGGTGCAGCACCTGATGTGACGGTGCTTCTCACAGAGCCGCACCCGAACCTTTGGAAGCTGCTTGCCACCCCACCCCCCGGCCGCCCGAGGCCCGTCTCCAACATGCCCATCTCCCCGCACTCCAGAGGGCGGAGGCTGTGGGGGTGTGAACCCTAGCAGACGAGGTGTTCTTGAGCTGCTCTACATCCTCAGGTCCCCCGATGGGACAAGGTGTGAGGTTGTCCAAGGACAGCAGTGGGAATGCCCACTGTCAAACTCAGAGCTGAGAGGACGTGCACCTCAGGAACCCCATCCTGTGGCAGCAGCTGGGGACTCGGAGCAGCAGGAGAAGCAGGCACTGCCTGGGTTCCCTGGTCTGTGGGGCCAGGGCCCCTAGAGCTGTGGTGGCTGGAAGACCCCCGGCCCCGACACGCTGGCCCCATTCCTCCTCTGCACCCCCTGCCTGCTGGCCGAGTGCAGCCGCATGACCTCTGCCCTTGGTTTCAGTTTGTGGTCGTGGTCAGCATTGTGACCTTCAGGCCCCCGCACTATGGAGACTACGTCTTCCCCGAGTGGGCCAACGCACTGGGCTGGTCCATCGCAGCGTCCTCCATGTCCATGGTGCCCATCTACGCGGCCTACAAGTTCTGCATCCTGCCCGGGTCCCTGCGGGAGGTGCGTATGTGAGCAGGGCCCCTTACCCATCCCGGTCACCTGACCATGAGGCCACCAACTACATCAAGTGGACTTTTACCTCCCGCCAGCCAAACTCTGAACATAGACCACATACAATCCCAGTACCTGAGACGGGTGAGGCTGTGGGAGGGTTCTCTGAGGCTGCGACACTGAGAGGGAACCTGGCAGCTGCTGGCAGAGGGCCCCGGAGGACCAGCACGGAGCACAGCTGCTCTGTCCGGCCCTGGGGCCTGGGCCACTGGGGCAGGAAGTGGAAGGACGACAAGCTTCCTGGAGCTGAATGTGACAGGAGGCTCCTCCTGCGTGGCATGTGAGCTTCAGGTGCCCTGAGGCCGGATTTGGGCCAGTGGGGGTGCGTCTTGTTCACCTTCCCTCGGAGCCCACCGAGAGCTGACGTGGAGACAAAACTTCTCCAGCATCTGCCTCTTTAACCTTTGCTGGACTCTGCTCCAGGGCCTAAGGGGACCCGGATGTCAGCTCCCGTACCTGACCACCACATGCCAACCAGGGAGTCTGGTCACCTTACTGAGCGTGTGCCCGCACCCACGGCCTCTCCATTTCTCCTAGAAAGTGGCCCACGCCATCACCCCCGAGAAAGAGCGCGAGCTGGTGGACAGCGGGGAGGTGCGCCAGTTCACGGTGAGTGCTGCTATCCCCACTGTCCCCTCGGCTGGATGCACACAGATCTAGAGAGCAAGCCTGTCCTTGAATCACGGCCCTCAGAAGGCTGGGAGGCTCGTTCACTCATTCAGTGAATGCTCCCTGCCACCACCTTCTGAGAACCCCTGACCTGAGGAGGGCGGGCAGCAGACGAAGTGTATCAGGTGCAGACAGCAGGCGGAGAAAGAGAAAGCAGAGAGGGGCAGAACTTGACTTGAGGCCCACCAAGACATGGCATCTGAGCAGTCATCTGTGTGAAGGGAAGGGCCTGCATTTCAAGGGGTGTGGGGCACATCACAGGGAAAGGCCCTGAGGGGTGGGCAGAGCAAATTGTAGGATCAGCAAAGGACTCACCTGCCTCACAGAGGGAGAAAAACTTGGAGCAGCCCAGGCCACCTTGCTGGTGGTCATCTGCAGGAGGTGAGAGGCTCCAGAAGGTCTGGCGCCAAGATGGAGCCCAGATCTGATGACATTGACAGGCTCCCTCGCTGGGGCTGCTATGAGGTGGGGTTACGAGGAGACGGGGGAGTGGGGGGGATAAAGGGAGGCTCTGGTGGGAGGGAGTAGGGGTCATATCAGGCCTGTAGCAGGATTTATTCTTTCTCCTCACCTTACAACTGGGAGCATGCATGAGCTTCCATACGTGTTTACCATATGCTATGGAGCAGCTGTGGAAATGGCCCTAATGTTGTTGAGAGACAGAGTAAAATGTGTGACACATTTTAACTCCCACATCCTATGAGGTAAGTTGTCACTCTCTCTTCCAAGAGGGTGCCCCTGAAGCACGGAGAGACTAAGGAACACCCCACAGTAACATAGCTGGTCAGTGGAAGGTGACCTGGCAGGCACTCCCTTTTCTACTACCTTGTGAGAAGGACTTAGATCAGGTGAGAGCTGAGTCAGGGTGCTAATGACAGCTATGACTGCTGGATGGCCAATCCTTCTAGGATGTGGGTGCCACATTGATTCAAAAACCATCAAAGGGGCACAATTTTAGGCAGTGGTGGGCAAGGTGGTCTATTAAGACAGAGAACTTCCTCTTACACAGTTTGCAGGACAGATGTCTTGGTGCAGGCTGCTATTCATTCTTTGCTTTCTATTTCATTAATTTCCCCTCCTGTCTTTATTATTTCTTTATTCTTTGGGTTTACTCTGTTATACTTTTGTCAACATCTTAATTTAGACCTTGGATCACTAATTTTCAACCTTTCAGTTTTCTCATATAAGCCTTAAAGGCTATGACTTTTCCTCAAAATACCCTGTTGGCTGCATTCCACAACTTTTAACAGTATTTTCCTCATCATTCAGTTCTAAGCTTATTTTAATATATATTGTGATTTCTTCAAGTCTGCTTTTATATCACCGCCTGTTTCAGTTACTGTCTTTCAACATTTTGAAGACATTAATTCTCCTCTGTCATCACACTGAAAAACTTGCAGTCCTATAGGGCATGGTTGCCATGTGCTATGGACCCTTCCTGTCTCCTTTGCTTTTGGTGTTGAAGTTTCCCTGTAGTGTGCCTTTCTGTTTTTCTTTTTAAAAATTTATCTTTATTGCTGAAAGTCTTACAGATATTCCCCCTACATCCCCCATTGACCCCCTCTCAGGATATCTTGTGTGACCAGGGTGTGTGGGTCCATTTTTTTGTCAGTTCTGGGAATTTTGCAGGTAGACTTAAATCTTGCCTCTTGCCTGTTTCCCTTTGGGGCTCTGGTGTGTGAGACTCACCTGGGCATTATGCTGATTGAATCTTTGGGTTTATTTGTTTCCATGTGTGTAGTTACAGCACCTCTCTTTTTGCTTCTTATACCTACAGCTCATTGAGCCTCTTGGAACTCTGCATTTATAGTTTTCAGCAAATTTGGGAAATTCTGGCTATCATTTCTTCAGCATTTTTTCTGTTCCCACCTCTTTCAAGGGCTCCAATTACATGTATTAGGCCACTTTAATTTTCTTTTTCTCTGTTTTATTTCATATGCTTTCTGTTGTATTTTACTTCACTATTTGTTTCCTCCGCAATATCTAATGTGCTGATAATCCAGCAATTTATCGTCTCACACGTTGTAGTTTTCTTCTCTAGAAATTCAATTTGGGTCTTTTTCACGGCTTTCCTGTCTCTGCTGAACTTTTTGAGCATATAGAGTGCAGTTATAATCACAGGTTTAATGTCCTTCTCTGCTGATGTTAACATTTAGGTCAGTTTCTGTTGGTTGACTTTTCTCATTAGGGGTGAATTTTGCTGCTTCTGTGCATGTCTGGTGATACTTAATTCCATTCCAAATATTGTGAGTTTTACCTTGCTAGGTGCTGGGTATTGTTGCACCCCTTTAAATGTTCTTGAACTTTGTTCTGGGACACTGTCAAGTTACTTGGGGACAGTGTGACCTTTGGGGGACTTGCTTTTTAGGATTTGTTAGGTGGGAGCAGAGCAGCATTCAGTGTAGGAAATAGCCAGTGTAGGGCTATTTCCCACCATGGAAGCGAGTCCTTCGTGAGTACTGTTCCCAGTGTCCCACAAGCCTGGGATTTTCCAGTTGTGCTGGCGGAGCAGCACAGTTCCCATCCGGGGTGCATTTCAGAGGCTGTTCCCTCTAATCCTGTTGGGTGGCTCTTTCCCAAACCTCCTGTGCACAGAGTCTTCAGCTGAACCCTCAAGGGGACCCTGTGGTCTCCAGGGCTCCCTGTGCAGGTCTCTCCTCTAGGTACTTTGTACTGAAAACTCCAGCTGCCTTGGCGTCCCCAGCACCAGGGGGTTCACTGGCTGCACCAGGGTCCCACTGCAGCCTACAGATTTCTCAGACACATCCAGCCAGGCAGTCTGAGAGCCCCCTTGCTTGTTTCTCTCAGTATCATTGTCCCTTGTCATCTGAGGTCTCGTGTCTTGACAACCATTATTACGTATATTTTATTCATTTTGGGCAACATCAGATAGTAGAGTAAATTCAGTCGCTATTACTCCATCTTGACCAGAACTACCCTTGTGTGTGGCTGTGGCCCACTCCCTCCACCTGCTACACAACATTCAGTGTGTAAACCTGGCACAACAGGGCCCTCATCCTCCACCTCATGGCTCTCTGATTGTATCCCACTTCAGCGACAGCTACACTTCACTTCACCCCTGGAAGCTGCATTTGGTCCGCCCGTTTCTTGTGAAATACACCATCATTGTAGGTGGCAGATGTCACTTTTAAAACGTCTTACACAGCTGCCCCGTAATCTGACAGTGGCAACCTCTCTGGTCTGTGGGGTCTGAAGTTTCCATTGTTCTGACTCCACTGAGAGTGGGCTGCAGCCATGTTCCTGGTGTCCATGTTCACGAGCTCATGGCTTGATCTTAATCTGTTGGAGTTCTGAGATACCCCCTGAGCACACCTTCCTCCAGAGAAGGTCGCCTTCTGCTGCTGCCGTGGCCAGGACAGAGGGTTGGGGCTCGGCCCTGGGTCCCACGCATGGCCTCCCTTGCCCACCAGTTCCCTTTACAGAGCACCCGGGCTCCGCCAGCGTGGGCCCCACCTGTCGGTCGCTGCCGGCCCCCTGGAGTCCTGACCCCCTGTGGGTGATGGAAGAGCCCTACAGGGGACCAGTGGCAGATTGAGCATCTCCCTGTCCCCGCCGTGGCTGTGTCAGAAAGAAGCCCTGCATGCCCTTGTTTTAAAAATGTTTAAAAAGTGTAGTTCTTGCCATTTAGTGTGATCGAATGGCTTGTGCTCAAAAATAGGCTGAACTCCCAGCTGCATGATAGGCGATGACATTTGCAGGAAGACTGAATAGCTGGCCTGTCGATCTCATCCGTCCCGAGTGTAATGAGGCCTGCTCCCGCACCTGTTGGGGTCATGTAAGTGACATAGAACTGCAGGGCACAGCCTTTCAGGGACGGACCAGAGGCCCCAGGAGAGTGGCTGTGGGGGTCTGGGGGCACCCCAGGTGACACAGATGCTGTGGGGATGCCATCTGAGACCAGCCCCAGGTTTGCTGGTGTGCGGTGTTTGTCTGGTCAGCAACTGGCCCAGCCGCCATGAGGTCCCCGGCTGTATCCTCACCATCCTCTCTGCTGAGATCCCTCACAGCTACCAGTCAGTCATAGGCTTCTCAATTCACTTCTAAATAAGCCCATTTTCTTCGCAGCTGCGCCACTGGCTCATGGTGTAGCGGGGAGTGGAGAAGGAAGGCCCTGGGCAGCCGTCCCTGTGGGAGAGACGCAAGCCAAGACGGAAAAGCCGAGCTCGGACAGAAAGGAGGGCTGCTCCACTATTTAACTTCTGCTTCACTGGAAACACGAGAGCTTTATCTTCTGACTGTTTACACCCTTCTGCCACGAAGAGAGGGCCTGCCGTCCGTCCTGTGTCGCTGTGTAACCCCGTAGATCTGTGCCCATTCCCGCAGGTAGAAAACTGTTCTATTCACGTAACACGTTCCCCACCTCAGCCGCCATCCAGAGCACAGGCCTCGCTCATCTGTGTGCTGAAAAGAAATACAGAAATTATTTGTGCACTCTGTGAGAGCCCAGTGCTCACAGCAGCTCCCTGGGTCACTTATTTTGTTCATATTTTTAAAATATCACCATATTTTGCCTAATTGTGCGCAAGGTGAAATGGAAGAACTGCAAAAGTTGATCAAGTGGGAGGCAGGGGGTGGGGGGAGGGGATGCTCATGTCTCCACGTTACACACTGCGTCTGTTCAGAGCCACGGAGGGCGAGGGTCCGTGTATGAAGGGAAGGCTATTTATGTCCTTGTCACTGAGAAAAACAAATCCTGTGGCATCTGTATGGCCGCCACCACTCCTGTCTGGTGTGGGCCGTGGTCAGCTCATGCTCACCTTGCTGTGGATCTCCAGCTGCAGAGCCCCGCAGGCAGGCAGCCTGGGACCCTGCCAGGATTTTATTTCTCTCTGGCACACATCACATCGATAACAACACTTTTTAAGTTAGGGAATGGCTTTTTTAAATCATATTTACCTGTGAATCAAAACTAATGCTCAGATGTAGGATGGGTCTCTGAAAATCTGTTTGCTGATGTCCAGTTGTTGTTACGAGAGTATTAACAAAACCAAGTGAGGACTGCTGGCCGAGGACTGCTCTCCGGGCACCTGGCGTCTGCCTGGAGGGAGAGTGGCCATCGGCCTCAGGATGCACGGGGCTGCTGACCATACGCTCTGGCACAGCTCTGTGCCCCGTGGAGAAGTCCCACTGCGTGTGCTGGCTTTGCAGGGCATCTCGGCACCCCTACCATGGACACTGTTCCCAGGGGGTATGGAACTTGCCTCTAGGGCGGGGAGGCAGGCGGTGGGGGGACGGACTGTCAGCTGGAGGCTGTCTGCAGTGTGGCCAAGAGGAATCAGGTCTGTCCTCTCCTCCTTTGGGGGAGCATCGAGAGCTCCATGTAGAACACTGGTGTTGTCAATGTCTGTCTGTGTCCATACTCAGCATCACCAACAATAAAAACTGTATGCGGGAAAGACAACCCCGGCTTTTTGGCCACTTTTTTGCTCGACCCCATTGTTTTTACGGGCTGGCTGCCTCAGGCTCACAGCTTCACTCCCTCCTGAGTTCTTCACCTGGCAACTTCCAGACCAGAGGGAGCACAGCCTGGGCCCTAAAGGTCTGCTGGGCTTAACCTGGACCCCACCCAAGGCCTAGGCCTGCAGGTTCCCTGGTGCCCGCTGGCTCGGGCCAACCTACACTGTCCTCCTGCCTCTCTAGAGTCCTCATCCGGCCCATCAGCTCCCCTGCAGGCTCCTGCGTGGCCAGACTTCAGCCCTGCGGTCTGACCACCATGCCTGCCGGGCCAAGTGCCCCTTCCAGGGACATGTACCAGAGTCTCAAGTGGCTCCCTGTCCTTGGTGTCTGAGGGCTTTTCATTCACTCTATGGCCGAAGGAGTCCTTCCAGATACCAGTCAGCTCAGGCCACAGCCTAGAGGAGAGCTCTGTGGCTTATCATTATACTTGAAATAAGCCCAGTTCTGGGACCTGAGTGGTCAGGCAGCCAGTCACTCCCTCCAGGCTGTAGGACACTGGTCACTCCTGCCAGACACCCACCCCTGCATGGTCATTCTTGCCCCAGGTCCCCAAAGAATGTCCTCACTTCCTTTGGGTCTCACTTTCCCAGGGACCAGGGGACCCCACAGAGTCTGCCCATTAGACTCCACCCATCTGGCCACATGCAGGTGGGCCATGCCTTAACTGTCCAGCGCTTCCTGCTGCTGCTTTCCTGAGGTGCTGCCTGCCCCTTGGCTATGACCCAGCCCTCCCCCTCCTGGCTCCACAGGTGTCACCTCTGTCAGCCATCACAACAGACACTGGGCTGGACACAGGACCTGTCCCAATGGGACAAGGTGAGCAGAGCTCAGCACCATTATGTCCCCTCTGCTCCTTGGTCACCAGAGCAGGCGTGGGCCACTCGGACTAACTGTCCATGGCCTCGCAGGCCTGTTCTGTTGCAGCTGTGCCCTCACCCCAGGTGCAGTGTGAGCATCTGCAGGACCCTGGGAAAAGTCATGAAACAAAGGCCTGATTGTGCCACAGCCCCCACATGGAGCCTTCCAGGTGTCACATTCTGGGGTGGGGAGAACGCTGGGAGCCAAGCTGTCCTTTCTTATATATTTTCCCACACAAAGAGAGACATGTACATGCACACACAGCGTGTATCCTGCACGTGTCACACGTATAGACACACACATGCTGCACATATCTTACACATACCACATTCCACACCCACACATGTGAATACCTGCATGTACACATACACACAAGCACACGCACCAGGCATGCTTCACATCACACATGAGCATGTGTATGCACACATACACGCTCTCATACTGGGTCCACTGCGGTCAGCAGAGATCTTCGTGGTCAGCTGGGCACAGCCTGGGAACTTTGTGCCTCTCTGGACGGTCCCAGGGAGCTGTTCCATGGATCCAGGCCACCAAAGAACTGCTGAGGGGTGTTGTCTCAGCAGTCACTTGTTACAATGGGAGTTTCCTCCGTGTCCTGATCCCAAGCTACTAGGCTGGGGTTCCTCCTAGGCAGCCAGACAGATAGCCACATGCTGCTCAGAGCTATGACACAAATGGAAGTGACAAAGGGCTGATACCCTGCATATGTAGAGAATTCCTACCAATCAACAAGAAAAAGAGAGAGAAGCCAATAGGAAAATGAACAGGCACACAAGGGGAGGCGGGTCCAAATGGCCAACGGTCCCACAAAAAGATGCTCAACCTCATCCGTAAGCTAGGACATGCAGGGGGAGCTGTGAGGCAACTCCACCTCAGCCCGCCACACCTGGTAAACTCCAGAGGCCGGACACTCCCCACCCATGTTGATGAGCAGGCCGAGCAATGGGAACGCTAACACATTTCAGGCACGAGAATAAATGATATGCGACCTGGAAAGTAGTGTGCGTCTTCAAGGTTGAACCACATTAGCAAATGCTGCAAGCTCTCCGTCTGGCATCTGGGATGTTTTTTGCCTTCAGGTGTGGCACCTGCTGCAGGACAACACAGCTCACACCTGGAACCACCCCGGGGGATGCCTGGGTGACTGGGCCCCTCACATGGAGACTCCTGGGGCTTGGGCCTAGGCCTGCCCTGGGATGGGGATGCCAGTTACCAACCACTGACCATGGGCAAAAGCCTGACCCTGGCCTGAGGGGGGGTCTGTGCCCCAGGGCGGGCTGGCTTCACAGCTCCTGAGACCAGGCCCATTCTTAGCCTTTGTCCCCTCTGCCCCATTTCCTTCCCATTTTCTCCTGAGCACCCCCTCTGCTGAATCAGGGAATCCTCTGCTTCGCAGGAGTTCCAGCCTACAGAGAAGTACATCCCCAAACACAACAATTCCACCTCCAACCACGTGCCCAGCAGAACACGTACACACCTGTCTGTCACAACACACTGAGAGTTCATGAATGGAACATTTCAGCAGGTAAGGGAGGACCTGTTAGCAAATGGCATTGACTTATGGGGGGCCCTAGAGGTTAACTTCTGTGCCCCAGCAAGAGACAGTGAAGTCCTAACCCCAGCACCTCATTGGAAAGATATCATTACTATTATGTTAGCACAGTGTCGGGGGTAAATGAGAGCATTAGGGGTAGCATTGGCGGAGGTATGAGAGTATCAGAGGATAGATAGTATTAGAGTCCCTGTTGCTCCACAACTCACTCACACAAGGGGTTGTCATCTTTTCAATGTTAGCTGTGCGGCTGGGCAGTGGTATTCCCACACAGGACTTACACTTCGTGGAATGTAATTAGGTAAGGGGAGGTCATACTAGAGTGGGGAAGGCGTCACCCAATATGGCTGGCGACCTTATAAGAAGAGGAGAGAGACAGAGACGCAGCAGGGAGAAGGCCATGGGATGACGGAGGGAGAGATGAGAGTGAGGCAGCCACAGCTCACAATGCCCAGGATCACCAGTCACCCCTAGAAGCTCGGAGAGAGGCGTGGAACAGACTACCTTGGGGCCCTGCAGAAGGAGCCAGCCCTTCCCATGCTTGATTTCAGACTCAGACCCCAAAACTGTATAAAAATAGTACATTTTAAAGGTAAATAAAATCAATTTCCGTTGTTTGAAGCCTCCCCATCCCACCCAGGTTGTAATGCTTTGTTACAGCAGCCCAGGAAACTCATACAGGTGGGCCTGCCGGGATGTCAGAGGGAGCAGTCTGCCCTGCCTGGAGCTCAGGTCCCGGAGACCACACTCCAGGCTCCAGCCTAATGGGACACATCTCCAAGTTCCTGAGCCTCCCACTTGTTCTCTGTCTACAACAATCTCCTTTCCGCTCTCACCCCCCACTTTCCAACCACCATCCCCTACACCACTCCAGCTTCTCTTAGGCATCACCTCTGGAAGCCTGCTCCAACCCCCACTACTGGGTTCTGGCCCCTGGTCAGTGCCCCCTGAATGTCCACTCTCCCCAGTGTCACAGGAAAGGGCAGCACTCCTCCCAGTTGGCTGGGGGATCCCCTGGGAAAAGGCCTGAGCTGGTCCCGGTCACTTCTCCCAGTGTCTTGAATAGCCCCGGTACACCGTGGATGGTGTCACTCATATACAGGGTGTCCAAAAAAATGTATACACACTTTAACAGCTGATAGCTCAATTTTGAAAATGAAATTTATTTCAATAAGCAGTGCATTTATAATTATTCAAAGTGTGTGTGTATACATTTTGGGAGACACCCTATATTTGCAGATGGATGAGTTGATGGGTGGGTATTTAGATGAACGAGTGAGTGAGTGAATAAGTGGATGTTTGGTGGATGGGTGGATAGATGAAAAAAAGGATAGGTGGGTGGATAGAAGGAGGACGGAGAGAAAGGAGGGAGGGAGAGAGGAAAGTAGAAGAATGGATGGGTAGGTGGATGATGGATTATGAATGGATAAATGATGGAGGGATGGATGAATGGATAGGTGGGTATGTGGATGGATGGTTGATGGGCAGGTGATTGGGTGGATGGGTGGATGGATGGATGGTGGAAGGAAGGATAATAGATGGATAGGTGGGTGGATAGATAGAGGGGTAGTTGGATAGATGGACAAGTAGGTGGATGGGTGGAAGGTCCTGCATTACATCTAAAAGTCTGTCATTCTGGCCCAATATAAGATCCCCAATAAAAATACTGACCCAGACTCACTAAATTGAAGTACTCTGACATGGGGGCTAGACATCGGAATGCTGTATCTGCCACTTGTTCTCCAAGGAGACATCAGGCTCTTTAATGCTGTCCATTTCAAAACACCAGGAGAAGTGTACTCTTCTCACACCAACATGTGCAGAGGCCATGCTGGGAGGGAGAGCCTGCCTGTGCCCCCAATTCTGTCAAGTGGGAGGTCTCAGCCCTCTGTCCACCCTGCACTTTACCATCGCATTTATGCTGTTTGCCAAGTGACCTTTAGACACAAAGTCTGCAAGTTAAACCCCAGAAAAGCCATGTGATTTTCCTTTGAGAGAAGCATTTTAATTTAAGGTTCAGCAACAGTGAAATCGGTGATTTAAAGGGTAAACAGATTCCTCCGCGTTCGGCTTTTTTTGCTTTTTCTCCACAATCCTTTAATCTTTAGAGATGCATCTGACCAGCCCAAAGTTTGCGGCCTCTACCTGAATCCTGATTCCTAGCAGCAGAGAAAAAGGTCACCTTTTTTTGAGATAACCGTAATTAGCAAGTCCCATGTTCAGTTGTCCCCTGGATGCTGCTGCCACACCCAGATCTACCTGTTTCCCTCCTCCTTCCAAGGAGCCTCAAGGGCACAAAGTCCACCTTCATGGCCATGATTCCGGAGAAGAAGGCTGAGGCACCACACTCTCCCCACACATCCCTTCAAACCAACCCCAGAGCACTTGTGCTAACTGCCTGCACAGAAGGCTCATGTGGGAGCTGGGAAGACAGAACAGGAGCAGACAGCCACTCAGGGGCTTCCACCCCTCCAGCCCCCACCCCTGCTTGCCAGGGAACTGGGAGGGGCTGGGCACCTAACTGCTTCCCAGGTAATCCACACAAAAGAACCTCCGCACTGGGCCAGGACCCACAGTTTTGGGTAACATCACATAGAATGGAAAATGTCAGAGTACTTCAATGTAGTGCGTCTGGCTTGAGACTTTTAACCCAAAATATCAAAGTTAGTGCACCTGAGAAGGGCAAGTTCTGTTTTGTGAAACATGTTTCAGGTGTGTGTGTGTGTGTGGAACGGGGGGTGGAGGGGGGCGGGGTTGGAATAGGCCTTTGCAGGTCAGGGTCAAAGACTTGGGGCCCAGACTGAGAAGGGTGAGTGACCACCCCAGTCCGCCCAGCACTTCCCAGGATGGTTGGTCACTGGGGTCCGCAGCCCCTGCAGCCCCCATGCTGTCCCTCTGTGAAGACCAGTGGGTGGAGCCCTAAGTGCGGGAGGAGTGAGGCCCAGGACAGTTAAATCTGAGAAGGGTCACGGTGTCCTGAGGGGGAAGGTAGCAGAGGGGTATCTGAGGAGAGCAGACCTGTTTGCCCCACTGTGTCCCCAGAGCAGCTACAGTAGAAGGTGGCAGCTGATGAATGACACAATAGAAGAGTGTCCAGTGAACTGAGGGTGCTAAGTGACCCCCATTTTCCTGCTCAGGACACCTCACAGCCCGTAGTGTGCTAGTGTGCACAGCTGTCTGCAGTGGGAACCAAGGGCTCCAGTGGACCGGCCAGGTGTGAACAGGTAACAGAGATGAGTGCAGACACCAGGAAATTCTGCCCTGAGAAGCAGCCCTTCCCTTTCTCAGGAGGGGGGTATTCTCTGAGAAGGAAGGCTCCCCCTTGGGGACACCAGCCTTGGGGGTCCTTGAGTATACCTAGCAATAGGTGGCGTGGGAGAAAATACCACAAACCCTATTTGCTTGGAATATTCGCTCTCCCCAATTGAATGCAAAAAGCTTCCGTTTATATAACTGAACTTTAAAAGTCAAGCCACTTATGTACTTGAACGTATTTATCTAGAATTGAAATAATTTTAGTTATTCCAGGAGCTAAGTTCCTCTTGCCTTAAAGTTATTTGTTGTGTAGATGAAGAGTTGCCTCCGACAGAATATTTATTGGGTTAAAATTTGAATGGCAAATGTATTCACACGCTATCCACTTTAAACTGTGCGCCCAGCCTCGCTGCCGGCCAGGGGCAATGCCCTGCGGTCCTCATGGGGAGCTAGCCTGGTCTGGATCAAAGGTTAATATTTGAGTAGCTTTTCCATAAATGTATTCAAAGAGGGTATTATCAACCATCAGCTATTAAACATTCTGATTTATCCTTTAAGCCTTTTCCACACACAGACACTTAATCTAAAATTTTACATGTTCTACTATACCACAAAATGATTATTTTTAAAGCTTAGGAGGAAAAAGGGGGAAAGTCACCTGTAGATCCATTCCCCACGGCAGCAAAGTACGTTGGCCCTGTGCCACTGGGGTGCAGAGTCTTGTTTCAGTGTGTCAATGTTGGGACCCCTTGTCCTGTCCACCCTGTACTCTGTCCACCCCAGAGTTGTTGGAGGAGGACATGGGAGGAGGGTAGGGGAATGGGCAGGGGCTCACTGCCCAGTTTATGGGGGAAGTTCCCGCCTGCCTGTTTACTCATCAGTTTACTCATTGTAAACAGGTGATCTCCAGTCCCAGCTGAAGATTTTAAACTATTAAATAAGTATGGAAGGTCTCAGAGCACCTGGTGAGGTTGATTTAGAGCCATTTTCATGGGCTCTTCCCAGGGATCCGCTAACGAGATCACATTCTCGGTTGCACTCACTGATTGTTGCTAGCACTTAGGAAAGTTGCTTTTAACCCAGGAAATAGATTTTGATGGCTTCTCTCTGAGTTCTAACTAGAAATGCAAGTTTATCTGAACCAGTAAATTGATTTGTTTCTGTTTCTGACCCCAGCACCCTCGTGTGTCCTGGGATGATGGTCACTCCTACATGCTTCCTGCAGGCTTGTTGGAGGTGCCCATGTCCCCACAGACATGACTGGGGGCTGAGAGGTGGAACACTATGGGCCAGGGCTTTGACCGGGGAGAGCTTCTGCCCCGTCATGAAACTGTCCACAGCAGCAACCAGGTCTCCTGTGGGAATGGACAGGCCTTCCCCAGCATCAGCACCCCCTCAGCCACCTGTGGAAGGGGAAGCTCTCAGGCCGGGCTGGACCTGCTGCATCTGTGGGCATCTCAGCGGGACGCCTGGCTGGGCCCAGGGGCACACACATTAGTGCCAATTCCCCCCACCCAGAGGGCGATTTGCCCTGAGCCCCAGACCTAACTTCCGATTCCAGTGCAGATCGGTTTCCTTCTGGCTGCTTCCAACGGGAGTCAAAATGCCTGGGGGCCGATTGACCGGCCACTCCCCAGACTCCAGGCAGAGCCCAGGCGTCTCCCGCTTGTGCCCCCAGCCTTCCCAGAGAGTTGCAGTGCACTGTGGGTTCTACTGACTATCGTAGCAGCAGTGGACAAACTGGGAGACCATGGCTGCACAGGCTAGGGCATGAGGGTGAGAGCGGTGCTTATAGCCCCACAGGTCAGCACAGGCCAGGGGGCTCCTTGTCCCCCAGAGGAGTGGCCCAATGGCCAGACATGCAAGCTTCCAAGGGTGACCACTGCCTTTCCTGTGTTCCAGCTGAGTCCTAGGTGCACGTGAGCCCTGGACCAGGGAGGACTCAGTGTTGTGTTAAGTTGGGACTGAAGAAAAGACAGCATGTCCAGGGGCCCAGGGAGGGGAGGTCCGGTAGCCTGAGCAGCACCCTTGTGATTTCCATGGTCCCGCCACCTAACAGGGCTGCATTTGCTGGCTAGGAGAGCGCACTTTCCACAGAAGACTAGAGACTGGGTTTTCCCCAGCGAGAGCTGAAACGACCATGGAGGAGCAGCGCTATCTAGTCAGAGGGGCCTGGTCCCAGGGCTTCCTGGCCCTAGACCTGTTCCATGGCTGTGCTGTAGCACCACTGACCTGTAGTATTGTTTGCACTGAATAAAGTTTCCTTCACTGCACCCCAATTGGGAATTCTTCTTGGCATCGAATTGGTGCCAACAAATCATCGGTTGACAGGTGCAACACACATTCCAGGTGTAGCCACCTGCCCGGAGCCCGGTTCCTGCTCCTGCTCCTGTCTAGGCAGATCCCCACTGAGCACCAGCACTGCCATCTTCTGGCACCTGGGCTCCCAACCCCTGGCCCAAGCCCCTAGTACACACCTCTCCCTTCTGGCCCTGCATTTACCCCCTACCCCTCCACCCCGCCACCACTGTCCCTCCCCGCCAGGCTGGCCAACTGTCCACTGGCCCAGGGGTGTTTCAGTTCAGCCAGGATGAGACAGAGGGACACCTGACCTCACCCCAGGTCTCAGGATGACAGTATTTTGACTATATGCGGTAAGACAAGTAGAACTGTACACAGATAATGTGCCCCAGTTAGGAAATTTGTTTTGCACAGAGCTATGAGTTAGAAATCCTGGAGTTATTTTGTTTTCTAGAATTGAGCAAGCGAGCAAACATGTTTTGGATAATCAGAATTGGATACATAATTTTGCATAATTTTCGGGCCCTGTACAGAATGAGAACATGGGGCCCTTGTTCAGAATTCGTTAACAATTTCAGGACAGCGACAGTAGAGCATTAAACCAAGCCCTTCTGCGCGGGAGGCTCTGTGGATAATGAGTCTCAAGGTTGGATAAGGTGAATGTTGGTCATAAACACAGAAGGAATGCCAGACAGAGAAAAACAAACACGATGTGATATCACTTATATGTATTATCTTCTTAAAAATCCCAAACTCATAGAAAAAGAGAGATTTTCAGTTACCAGAGGAGTGGGGTGGGACAGAAGGAATTGGAGGAAGGGGGTCAGGTACGACTTCCTGGCGTAAGATCAATTAAGTCCTGGGCGTGTCTAGTACAGCACAGGTCACAGTGTCAGGTGGGATATAGTAAAGCTGCTCAGACAGCAGATCCTAACAGTAAAAACAATCTGAGAGCATGTATGTTCAAGCTTATCCATTACTAGAGGCCTGATGCACGGAATTCGTGCAGGAGTAGGCCTTCCTTCCCCCTGCTGCGGGCACTGGCTTCCCTCCAGCACCTGGGACCCGGGCTTCCCTCACAGCCCTGGCTTCGTCCAGAAGGATGGAAGGACGTCTGGAAGGACATCCGGTCTAATTAGCATATTATGCTTTTATTATTATGGATGGCCCAGTTTTAAAGCTGAAGGCTGGAAACAACCCATATGTCTGTCAAGATGGAGATAGCTGAATAAACTGTGGTACAGCCACAAAACGGAGAAATGTGCAGCTGTAAAAACATGTAGGAAATGTCTCTATTTACTGCATAGCATTTTCTCCAGGATATAAAAAAAATAATAAAAAACTCAATTAAACGTCTGGAGATAAAAAAATATAACACCTGAAATGAAAAAACACACAGAATGAGCTTAATAGTTTGAAAACTGCAGGAAAATATTGGCGAACTTAAATACACAGCTTTAGGAAATTGGAAAAATAAACCAGCCTCAAGCTGTATAACATACATATAGCTGGAACCCCAAAAAAGGGGGCAGAAAAAATATATTTGAAGAAATCTCAGCTGCAGTATTTTCAAATTTGATGAAACTCTCTCATTGAATAAGTTCAATAAGCCTCAAGCAGGACAAACAAGGGAAACCACACCATAGCATGTCATCAATAAATTGCTGAAAACCCACCACTTTTGTGAGACTAAACAAGTCATCTTTTCTGTCCAAGAACAGTTTAGACAGCTGCCATTTGGACTGCGTGACTTGGCAGCCACCATGTTGGCTAGAATTGAGCAGCCACCATTGTACTCTGTGTGCAGTAGTGTGCACAGTTTAATGCTGTCCATTTCAACACCAGCTTCCCCTGCAAGTCCCATCAGCCCCTCACCCAGGGACTTGCAGCTCCCTGGGGGTTGCCATCTTAAAGCGGCAAAGGCCAATCCCTCCCTTTGAATTAGCCAATCGAGAAAGACTGTGTGCCTGAGCTCCAATCAAGAGTGAGGGCAGGTCACATGCGTCAGGATTAAAAAGCCGAGCAGACCACCTGCTCAGTGTGCATGTGCTCCCAGGCCATGTGCGTGCACACCCTTCTGCACAGGAGTAAAGGTATTTACCTTGCTGCCTGGCTCCTGAGTATGTTTTGTGTTCTACCAGGATCCCTGAATCTGGGGGCTCACCTTACTTCTTACACTTTTTCAAAATATTCTAAAAGCAGTCAGAGAAAACTAACACACTATAGAAAGAGAAACAAAGACAGGGATAACTGCTAACTTTTCAGCAGAAACAATGCAAGCCATAAGACAATAAATAAAACATGTGCTTCAACGTGCTGGGAAAAAAAGGCTGATTAAACTAGAATCCTATAATTAGTGAAAATAACTTTCAAAAATGACAGCAAATTAAAAACATTTCCATATAACCAATGGTTGACAGAATTCACCACCATTAGATCTGCATAACAGGAAATGCTGAAGTAATTGAGGCTAAAGGAATAAAAACTAGCTGGAAGCCAGGATACATACAAAAGAGCCAAGAGCAGGTAAATATAACGTCAACTGGTGATTGTTGGCGCCAATTCAACGCCAACAGAAATCCCCAATTTGGAAAAAGGAAACTTTATTCAGTACAAAACAGCTCAATTGTGATACAGCACAGCTGTGGAACAGTTCCGGCGCCAGCCAGGCCCTTCTCCAGATACACAACTCTGCTCCTCTGTGGTCTGCTTCGTCCTGCGTTAGTCAGCTCCACTCTGCTCTGGCAAGACACCTTCAGAGTTTCATCTCAGCCAGGGAAAGGGCTTCCATCTCTCTGAGCCAGAGGGAAACTGGTTTAAGTGGTCCCTGATTGGCCCATAGTCATGCAAATGAGGATTCCAAATCCCCACAGCCTGATTGGTCAGAACAGACCCACTCTGATTTGCTGGAGCTGCACAGCTTCAATTGGATGGAGGAAACCTCAGTCTTATCAGTTGAATTAGGATTCCAGGAATTCCTTCATGAGGGCTGGCTCAGATGGCAGAAACACAGTGCAGGCAGGCAGTTCGGTGCAGGCTTCTCTGTGAAGTGAGTTTCTGTGAGAGGCCCCTGTGTGGAAATGGCTGCTAGGCTGTTGTTTTTTTTAATTTGAGTGCAGTTAGTCACTAGTAGCCCTTCTTGATAGGTGTGTCTGCCCGCCCCCCCACCCCCAGGGTTTACATTCTAAAACACATGTTTGTTCATTTCTAACGTATTTAAAAGATAACTGACTGTTCAAAGCAAAAAATAGCAATATGTCATGGGGCTGATGGCATAACAGAAGTGAAACTTATAGCAATAAAAAAGGAACAGGACAGTAGAAATGAAACTTGACTGTTTCAGGTTGGTGCAACCTATGTGACATAATATGATTTGAAGGTAGATTGTCCTAAGGTAAAGCTACATATTGACAACTGGAAAATTAATTCTTTATAGGTCCCACTCGGAGGCCTATAACAAAAGATACATTTAAATCATCTTATATAATAAAAGCCTAATATGCTAAGTGTCTGATCGTTTGACCAGTCGCTAAGACAAGTACTAACCACCAGGGGGCAGATGCTCTGACCGGTAGGTTAGCTTGCTCCTGGGGTCGAGCTGATCGGGACTGAGCAAGACGGGCTGGACATGCCCCTGGACGAATCTGTGCACCGGGCCGGTTTCAACCCGATCCCCGCAGGCCAGGCCGAGGGACCCCACCGATGCATGAATCCGTGCACCGGGCCTCTAGTTTAATAATAATTAATAATAATCTAATCTAATAAAAGACAAACATGCAAATTGACCATGCCTTTGCTACGCCTTAAGCCATGGCCACCAGCCAATCAGAGCGACTATATGTAAATTAACCCAACCAAGATGGCGGCCGGCAGCCACAGAGCTAGAGCAAGCAGGAGGCTTGGTTGCTCCAGTGATGGAGGAAGCCAAGCTTCCCGCCCGTCCTGGCTGGCTCTGAGCTCCACTGAAGGCAACAAAGTTTCAATTATAGAAGGTAAATAAATCTCAGAATAAAAAAAAAAAAAAAAAAAAGAAAGGAGAGGCTGGGAGCTTCCGTCAACAGGGGGCTTGGCCAGCCTAAAAATGGCCCTCACCCAGACTGGCCAGGCACCCAGTGGGGACCCCCAACCCTAAAGGGGATGTGGCCAGCCTGCAAACAGCAATCAGCCCCTCACCCAGGCTGGCCAGGCACCCCAGCGGGACCCCCACCCTGATCCGGGACACCCTTCAGGGAAAACCAGCCGGCCCCCACCCATGCACCAGGCCTCTATCCTATATAATAAAAGGGTAATATGCAAACTGACCCCAACAGCAGAACTGGTCACTATGACACACACTGACCACCAGGGGGCAGACGCTCAATGCAGGAGCTGCCCTCTGGTGGTCAGGGTGCTCCCACAGGGGGAGCTCTGCTCAGCCACAAGCCAGGCTGACGGCTGCCAGTACAGCAGTGGTGGTGGGAGCCTCTCCTGCCTCCTCAGCAGCGCTAAGGATGTCCGACTGCAGCTTAGGCCTGCTCCCTGCTAGCAAGTGGACATCCCCCGAGGGCTGCCGGGCTGCCAGAGGGATGTCTGACTGCCAGCTTAGGCCCAATCCCCCAGGGAGCAGGCCTAAACCAGCAGGTGGTCATCCCCCAAGGGGTCCCAGACTGTGAGAGGGCACAGGCTGGGCTGAGGGACCAACGCCCCCCCCCCCAGAAATTTTTGTGCACTGGGCCTCTAGTAATATAATAATAATAGAGAGCAAAAATAGAAAAACATACCAATAATTACATTTAAATTATGTAACACCAGATTAAATGGCACAGATTGTCAACCAGAATTTTTAAAAAGAACTAACTCTAAACTGCCTATAAGAAACACATTTCAAATGCAAAGACACAGAAGTTAAAAGTAAAAGATCATGAAAGGATATGCTAGGGAAACACATCTAAAGAAAGCTGAAGTAGTTTTGTTACTGAAAGTAGACTTGAAAATAATATCGCCAGGGATAAAGGACAGTTCGGAATCCCAAAATGGCCAATTTATCAAGAGGACATAATCCTAAACGAGTATGCTCCTTTTGAGCCTCTGAGAGGGGCCCTAACCATTTTATTCCAGTTAATTTTGTATGTTCTTCAACAGTGCCTGCCCCATGGAGTTTATATGGAAAAATCAACAAAAACTGTTGCCAAACTCAAGGGGCTCACCTTGTGGGTTGTTCTATTCAAAGAGACTTGGTTGTCTCCAGGTAGCTTTATTTACTTGCAGCAAGTAAAAGAGAAGGGATTCACATCTAAAGCTCTGTCTCCCGGAGGGAGGCCTAGCCATTGCTTGTATCAGCTATTTTTCAACCTTTTTTATCTCACAGCGCACAAAAACTAATTAGTAAAGTTCTGTGGCACACCAAAAAATATGTATTTTTTGCCGATCTGACAAAAACATAGGTGTAATTTTGATTCATTCACACTGACTGCTATTATTGTGTTGGCTGTTGTCACTTTGTCATTTGACAGTCTAAGGAAAAAGAAGTCAGTGCCCCTGACGAAAAAGACAGGTACTGCATGATTTTAAAATTCTTGCAGCAACCGGTGGAAAATCACTGGCTTATATATACTATTTGGTCAATTACAGGTAGTAGGCTACACATACCTTGTTGGGTCCCTATCAAGCTTATCCTGCTTACAGCAGGTCTGCAAAATACTGTGCTACATTTAGTAACGTGCACAGGAAAAGGGGCCACATACTAAACCTGACTAAAGCTGGGGGCAGGGTGGGGCCCGGTCTGCATGGAGGGGCAGAAAGTCACCACACAGGATGGACTGAACTTACAAATTTCCTAAGTGAAAACAAGTCACAGCAGGGAGTCACATCCCGGGCTGGCAGCTTCCTTAACACAGGTCCTTCTTTACCTTAAGTGAGCCTGAATTTTTGCAACTGAGATCACATACCTTTGGAAGGTCAGTCATCTTTTTCCAGACCCGGGAGGGCACAACTCCCACCAGAGCAAGAGACCACAGAACCCGTCACTGTTACCTTGTTGCCCACATTCTAACGTAAAACAAGTATTTGTCTCTCTGTTTTTGCTTTTTATCCAATCTTCGAGATTTCCCCAGCTTTCCTTTCTCCCGCCTCTTCCATCTACCACCCCTGGATTTCATGTAGCCACCACAGCCTTTTATGTCTTCTCCTTTGATCCTAATGTATAAAAAAATAAGCTGTAAAACTGCCATTCTCCAGAGCATTTTCTCAATCCGTTGGGCTTTTGATTCCTGGCAACTGTCACCAATTTGGCTCAAATAAACTCATAAGAACTCTACAGGTTTAGATGTTTCTTACTTCCACATTTAGAACCGCCCAGACCTTGCGACCCTTGTCCTAGCTAACAGAACCAACACGAAATCAAGTATTTCATTTTTGTTAATCTATTTACTATTTCTTTCTCTTTAACTTTTATTTTCACGTTTCCAGATTTAGGTCTGAAACAATACAGAATAACTGTATCGCCTCCATCCATTTCACCCATTTGTGGATCTGGCCAAGCCTGGGGGTGGCGTGGTTCCAGGGCGAGGGTCCGCTGGCGATCTCGGGGGGTGGTAGGCTCTGAGATGCGCCCTCCCACCTGTGGGCGCCCCGTGTCCGCCGGCTCTGGGTCCCGGACCCGCGCCCGACCGGAGAAAGCCTGAGAGCCCCGAACCCCGGAGCGCCTAGGAAGGACGGCGCGGGTAAATGACGTCGCCGCCTCGCTTCGGACGCAAGCTAGTGCGTGCGTACGCGCGTGCGCGCCCGAGCGAGGGGAACTAGACTACGCTTCCCAGGTGGCCCTGCGGCGGGCCCACTTCCGTCCGGTGGCAGAGGACCCGGAAGCTTCCGGCGCGCCGGCGAATCCCGCGGTGACAGGTAGACGGCGGCGGCAAGAGTATGCAGGGTGGCCGGTGGTCCGTGGCGCCCGGCGCGTTAGTTCCCCGACGGCGGCGGCGGCGCGCGGCGGCTCTCGAGTGAGCGGCGACGGCCAGAGCATCCAGTGGGCGCCGGAGGAAGGCTTGCGGGGCCCGCGGCAGCGAGACGGACCGGGGCGGGTGGGCGCCGCGCTCCGCCCGGAGGCGGCGGCACCATGTGGAGCGGCCGCAGCTCCTTCACCAGCCTGGTGGTGGGCGTGTTTGTGGTGTACGTGGTGCACACCTGCTGGGTTATGTACGGCATCGTCTACACCCGCCCGTGCTCCGGCAACGGTAACTGCATTCAGCCCTACCTGGCTCAGAGGCCCAAGCTGCAGGTGAGTTCCCGGGTCGGAGCGGGGGGTCTCCGCGACGGACGGGGGGCCGAGAGCTAGTCTCACCTGAGCTGGGCAGAGTCCGGTGGGGTGGGAGCGTTTCTCATCGGAGTCAGGCCGGAGCTGGGCTGAGGGCTCTCCTGGCCTGATCCCTGACCTCCCTCCCCTAATAGTCCCGAGACTCTGCCTGCATAGTGGCCGCAGGCGGGCCCCGGACGCTGCCCCTTGTCACCCCATCACAAGGTACCCAGAGTCAGTGTACCCCTGCTCTGCTGATCCAGTCAGCTACACACTTTAGCAAGTTGTTCTTTGGCAGCAGACACATCAGATACAACCATTCGGTCACAAGTCAGAGTTTTGTCCCTTTGGGAGTTAAAAATGAAACTTTTCACCTTTCAGATTGCTCTCCTTTGCGTAGCTCTTTGATGTGTGTTTTTTGTGGCCAGGGCCGTGCCAATCTAATTTTCTTGACATCGCTTCCAGCTGAGTGTGTACACCACCACACGGTCCAACCTTGGTGCTGAGAACAACGTGGATCTTGTCTTGAACGTGGAAGACTTTGATGTGGAGTCCAAGTTTGAAAGGTGTGGTTATATGACAAAGTGCCAGCGATAAGGCTAACATAATAAAATGTTTAGATTGTTTAAAAGTTAGCATTCTGTATGTAACAAGGTTACCCTAGAAAAGCCGTATTACCTACCGTCTTGTGAGAACGTTTTAATGGAAGACCTATGTGTGATGGGTAGACAGCCAAACTTTTGTTTTACTTGTCATTTAGGAAGCAGCTGACACCAGCGTCACATGGCTGTGGGACATGCAGCAGCTAGGGGGAGTTTTTGATGGAGTGGATGTTGCACTGGGAATGACATGTGGTTTCCCACAGCAAACCACTTGTCTCTTTGTAACCAAAGGTGTTTCATATATAACTATGGCTCTGGGGTCTTAAGATTTCAACAGGCATAACTTTAAAAAAAATGATGTGTTTGTCAAGAGTCTACCTTTTCCCTCTACATCGTCGGGGAGGTATCAGATAGAGTGATGGGAACATGTGCTGGAATGAACGTCCTCTAGCCAGCCAGCCCCCTCATAGAGCTGCCGCGGGCAGGGGCCTTGCACACTTGGAGATTGGCCACTGCCTGTGACTGACTTGTCTTGAGTGCCAGGAAATGGAGGCAGGAAACACAGGCTTTCCTGCTCTCAGGTATAGCTGCTTAAGCTTTTAGAAAACGTTCCATTAACTTCCGTACCTAGGACTCTCAGTCATAGGCAGGTGGGTTTCATTTTTAGTACTCTAAACTAAAATTAGCTGTTATAAAGATACTTGAGTAATCTTTGCTGTGTGTGTATATACAGAGTGTAAATGTACACGTTTGAAATTGTAATTTGTCTTGTTTTAGGACAGTTAATGTTTCTGTACCAAAGAAAACAAGGAATAACGGGACACTGTACGCCTATATCTTCCTCCATCATGCTGGCATTCTGCCTTGGCACGATGGGAAGCAGGTGCACCTGGTTAGTCCTCTGACCACCTACATGGTCCCCAAACCAGAAGAGGTCAATCTGCTCACTGGAGAATCTGCTGCACAGGTGGGCATCTTCGTCAGATTATCAGCCAAAGGAGCCTGCACTCTGCCTCTTAGAATTCACACCTGCATGTCCCTGTACATGCAGTTTCGATCTAGGGCTGGGTTATTGGCGAACATGTCTGTGCTTCAGCAGAATAATTTCCCACATTTACAGATAAATTTTTTGTCAAATTAGTGACGTGCTCTTAAGTAATCAACTGACATTTTTTATGTATATTTTTTCACAGGGAGCCCCTTCTATGGAGCTCAGCTGTAGTCATCAAGAGTTGGGAAACTTACCGCACTTAATATATTTATTCTAAGAATATAATTTAAAATTATTCAAAAGGCAGGTGTACAAATCATATTTTATACATCCATAGAAAACTATATGTACCAAGAAACACTGGGAGTTATGTGACAAAGCCTAGGAATTCTGGTGTTTGGGTCTGTGTTAAATGGAAGGTCAGATCATTTACAAACAAGAAAGATGGCAGCTTTTCAGGAAGTTTCTGTGATGCTGCTCCCTGCACAGGGACAGGGCTGTCAATGGTTCAGGTAGGTTTTGAAAAACCTGACAGCCTGCTCTGTCCTCTCCCAGTTTGCACTCCCTGCTGTGTGTCCTTGAGAAGACCCCTCGCCTCCTTTTCCACAGAAAAAGTATGGCCCTGCCTCATGGGGCCTTCCTGGGGAATCGAGGCAGTAGGTGTAAAGGGAATGGAGAGGTCTTTGGAACGTATAAATGCCAAATGTTAGCTATTACTATTATTTGGGAGGTAAATTATTACATCAAAAATATATCTTTTTTTAAAAAATATATTTTTACTAGAGGCCCAGTGCACGAAATTTGTGCACGGGGTGGAGGGTGGGGTGTCCCTCAGCCCAGCCTGTGTCCTCTCATAATCCAGGAACCCTCAGGTAGGGTCCCTAGCCTGGCCAGCGATCAGGGCCTATCGTGGCTTTCCTTCCCCCAGCTGCTGGCAGCTGGCCCCGCCCCCATCACTGCCACTGCTTGCCATCTGTGAGGCACTGCCTCCCCCCCTGCACCCATCCCCCACCAGTCGCCTCCCTCTGCGGGTGACAGGCATGGGGTGCGATCGCTTGGCTGGCCTGGGCCTCCCTCTGCGGTACCATCACTGGCCGGCCCTGCACACCCGCCACAGCGTTGCTGGCCAGTGGCCTGGGCCTCCCTCTATGGGACATTCAATCACGGGGCCCCCTGATCGATGCCTCCCTCTTTGGGGCAATCATGGAGCACCCCCCCCCCCCCATCAATAGCCCTGCCAACTGGTGGCCTGGGCCTCCCTCTGCAGGGCAATCGTGGGGCAATGGCAGGTACCCTTGACCAATCGCATTGCATCCGCCTTGGCTGGCCTTGCGCCAGTGCGTGTCATAGCGTGGTCGTCCGGAAGGTCGTCTAGACGGTCGTTCTGCTGTTTGGTCATTCTGTCAATTTGCGTATTAAGCTTTTATTATTATAGATTGATTTCAGAGAGGAAGGGAGAGGGAGAGAGAGATAGAAACATCAATGATGAGAGAGAATCATTGATCGGCTGCCTCCTGCACGCCCCCCACTGGTGATTGAGCCCACAACCTGGGCATGTGCCCTTGACTGGAATCGAACCAAGGATCTTTCAGTCCGCTCTATCCACTGAGCCAAACCAGCTAGGGCAAAAATATATCTTTTAAGTAGGAGATAAATGACACTGTTTCCTAGAATATGTCAGTTAGATCTCAAATAAAGATTTTCCTGCCAATCAGTTTCTTGGTGGATGCCTAGACATTGACACAGCTCCTTCCCGGCAACCTGACGTCCCTGATTGAGCAGCGGTCTCCTTTTCAGTCTGTCTCATTGCACATGCAGGACAGTTAGCTCTAGCTTGCCTGCACCTCCTGTCATTGTCTCGGGGACTCGCCCTCCCCAGCATCCCTAAGAAGTGGGCCTTGCTTAGGTGGAGGACCCAGGGCAGGCGTCAGTGAGATGCAGGGCCATATGGGGCTTCTGTGCAGAGAAGGAAGTGAGGGGTGTAAGAAGTTGGGCAACTGGCATTTGTGGCGCCCCATGCTCTGCCAGGCTCTGCTTCCCAGTTGTGTGGTCTTGGCATGTGGGCTATTCCCAGGTGAAGGTGCTGACCACCCTGTTACCTCAGCCTGTTTCAGGCCCGGTTTCCCAGCCAGCATTGGCCTCTTTTCATGCTGAGTCGCTCCTTTTCATTCAGCAGAATAACGAAGCTGAGAAGAAGCCGATGAGTGCCCTGGATGAGCCTGTTTCTCACTGGAGACCAAGATTGACACTGAATGTGATGGTGGATGACTTTGTCTTTGACGGGTCCTCCCTGCCGGCCGATGTGCATCGATACATGAAGATGTAAGTGCACTAGTCTAACCGGTGATTGAGGCTTACTTGACTGGCTTTGAGCATCAGTTTGCCCTGAGTTGACAGGAGGCGACCACAATGGTGTAGGGCTGGAGGAAGCCCCTCAGGATGGTGGCCCACCAAAATCCAAAAATGGATTGGTCATACCTGCATTTTTTAATGAGAGAGGAAAGGAGAGGGATAGAAACATCAATGATAGAATTACTGATCGGCTGCCTCCTACATGCCCCCCACTGGGGATCAAGCCCCCAACCTGGGCATGTGACCTGACTGGGAATCATACCACTAACCCACACCGGCTGGACACACCTGCATCTTTGAGTTGTCCCTGGGATGGGAGGCCCAGAAGGGCCTAAGGTGCTGCCTGGGCACCCTCAAACTTTGTCCCTTTTCCCTGGGCAGTCTTGCTGACCGAGATTGCCATCAGAACGTTGGAATGAATGAAACTGGGAGTCATCCTGCCCTTTGTTTTTTGTTTTTAATTTTTTTTAAAATATATTTTTTATTGATTTTTCACAGAGAGGAAGGGAGAGAGATAGAGAGAGTCAGAAACATTGATGAGAGAGAAACATTGATCAGCTGCCTCCTGCACACCCCCCACCGGGGATGTGCCCGCAACCCAGGTACATGCCCTTGACCGGAATCGAACCCAGGACCTCCCAGTCCGCAGGCTGACGCTCTATCCACTGAGCCAAACCGGCTTCGGCTGTTTTTGTTTTTTTAATCCTCACCCAAGGATATTTTTTCTGTTGATCTATAGAAAGAGAGTGGAAGGGAGGTGGTGTGGGGGAGAGGAACAGAGAGAGGGAAACACCAATGTGAGAGACACACATCAACTGGTTGCCTCCAGCACATACCCCACCGGGGCCAGGGTTCAAACCTGCAACCAAGGTATATGCCCTTGACTGGCATCAGGTTTGAAACCCTTCAGTCCTAGGGCTGAGATGCTCTAACCACTGAGAAAACTGACCAGAGCCTGCACTTTGTTCTTGGCAAAGGCTTCCCCTTGGAGAGAAAATGGGAGCACTGATGAGACCATGTCATGTGAGTTTTGTCCTGTCTGCATTCTGACTACCTTTGTTAGGGACGCCATGGTCAGTTTAATGTGACTCATTTACATCTATTTAAAATTAACTTTTGGCCCTGGTGGGTAGCTCAGTTGGTTAGAGCATCATCTAGATATGCCAAGGTTGCTGGTTCGATCCCTGGTCAGGGCACATAGGAGAATCAACCAATGAGTGCATAAATAAGTAGAACAACAAATCAATGTTTCTCTCTCCCTCTCTCCCCCTCTCTCTTCCCCCCTCTTCTCTTCCCTCCCTCTCCCTTTTTCTCTAAAAAAAAATCAATCAATAAATTTTTAAAAAATATAATAAAATAAAATAAACATTTAGATCTTGTCACTGTCATTTGCCATTATCAGTTAAGCATAACTATTAGCATTGATTGACTGTTTAGACTAGTGTGGGTCTCCAGGCTTTGGGGAGCCTGCTGTTAGGTTAAGACCTATTATCAAGTCATCATGTAGCATCAATGAGTGGCTACTATAATAAGTGTTCTTATTCATTTGTCAATAGTTCCTGTGGTATTGTCATGAGGGGTTTTCCTTTTGTAAATTTAAACCTTATTTTTGAATACATGATACAGTCACAGTTCAAAATGTGAAAGGTGTGGAAGGTATTTATTAAAAAGCCCCTCCACTCCTATCCTCTGGCCCCCCACCCCTCCCAGGCATGAAAATCAGATAGATTTTTATTTTTGTTCTTACTGCCTCACTGGACCATTCATGTCAGTGCACAGAGGGACCTCTTGCATGTTTTCATGCCCTGGATGATGTTCCACAGTGTGGTCGGGTCCCTGTTTATTTACCCATAAATAAACTGGTCATACTGGTCTATTTACCCATAAATAAACTGGTCATACTGGTCTTCCTGGTGCCCAGTGTGTCAGCAGTGAGCGTAGCTTGTGAGACCCCTGCTTCCGTTGGGAAGGTGTGCGTGGGACTCTTGTAACCAGAAGCAACTGAAGGTGCTGGGAGGGATTTCTCAGGTAAATGCAGCGTCTGGGGCTGCATTCAGGTCATCTAAGGTGACAGAAAACTTCACAGTGACTGAAAACTGTTTCCCCCAGGATCCAGCTTGGGAAGACCGTGCACTACCTCCCCATCCTGTTTATCGACCAGCTCAGCAATCGGGTGAAGGACCTCATGGTGAGCACGCTCCCCTCTGCACTTCGTGGCCTGAAGTGTGGCTGCCTCCTCAGTCCTGCCCTGATGGCTCGTGTGTGCTTTCACTTGGCATGGGTGTGCTCTGTGTCTGCTCCTGGCCAGCGGCAGCGTCCTTCCGAGCCATCCTCTCCTCAGGCCCCTGTGCCCACACCAGTGTAGGGCTTCAAAAGGACGGCAGGGAGCACTTGGGAAGCAGTGAGGGGAGACAAGTCTGTGGCTGGGCCACTGAAGGATCTGGGCAGCATCCACAGAGCACCTGCGTTATCCTGGTCACTGCGTGGTTTGGTAAAAGGCCTGCTGTTCAAAGGGCTGTTGTTCACAGAAACAGACCTGTGTATAGGCAGCTAGCTTTTTCCCAGGCTGCCTTCTGCCTCTAATGCTTTGTCTCACTTGGAGCCGCTTCTCTGAAGGAATACCATATTTGGAGAACAACCAAGGCCACTGGTGTGTGGGGTGCTGCCTGCTATGGTCCTTTACAGTGGTGCCCCCATGGACGGGCCTGGCCTGCTGCCCACCTGGCCTGAGGCTGGTCACTGCATGGGGTGGCCTGGTGCTGGACCTGGTCTGGTTGCCTGGCTCACTGTGAAGGGTCACGGTGAGCATGGGCTGTGACACTGATGTGTATGCTCAGGACCCTCCTGGGATCTGACCGCTGTGACCACGTATGCTGCTAGACAGTGGGACTGGGCTTTCCTTCCTGTGGCAGCCTCCACCCTCAGTTCTTTGCCTCCTCATGAGCCCAGCCTGAATGCTGCCTCTTCCTGGAGCTTTCTGCCAGCCCAGATGGAGTGACTGCCTGTGCCGGGCACTCGGCCTGTGGGTATGGGCAAAGCAGTTGTGTCCCCAGCCCTTCCAGGGGAGGAGCCTGTGTGGGGTTCAGTGGCACGTGTCCTTAGTCCCTGGCATGTGGTGGTGCCGCTCATGCCGGGAAGGAAGAGCAGAGGGATGAGGTCCAGAGAGCGGTGCAGTTTCCTCAGGAAGAGCTCAGAGCAGTGTGTGGAGGAGGAGTCCTGCCCAGTTCTGAGAGGAGAGCATGTGGGTGCTGGAGCCCCACAGGAGGGAGGTGGGGAGGGAAGAAAAGGGGAGTTCAGCCTCGATGTGACCAACATGCCCAGGATGTAGGAGTATCTAAAGCCCACCAGCCACATGGCCTGGGTCTGAAGCCTCAGCCTCCACTGTGCCCGGACTGGTGGGTGCAGAACTTGGGGACAAGGTGCAGTGTCCGTGCGCAGGGTGCAGCCCAGGGTGCACTGTGGTCCGACCAAGGCAGAAGGGTGGGGTCTGGCAGCTGGGAGCGCCCTGGTGGGCAGGTTCCGACTGTGTCGTCCCCCCCTTAGGTCATCAACCGCTCCACCACCGAGCTGCCCCTCACCGTGTCGTACGACAAGATCTCACTGGGGAGGCTCCGCTTCTGGATCCACATGCAGGATGCCGTGTACTCCCTGCAGCAGTTTGGTGAGGCTGTGGGGGCCAACCCAGACCCTGGGTGGCAGTGTTCTGTAATTGCAAGTCCAGATAGTGTACTCGGTAGCCTTCGCACCTTGTGGTGCAGGTTCCTTCATGTAATTTTAATCAGAGGGTCACTAGTGTCCTGTCTTTGAAAAATTCTTGCTGATTACCTGAAAGTTTGCTTTATTCAGAACATAGTATTTGAAGTGCTATAGTTTTGCTCAGGTGAACTCTTACTACCAACAACAGTTAGAAACCTTTGTAACATTAATTAAGGCTGACATTGCCCATTTTGCATTATGTTTTCTTTTTTCAGGGTTTTCAGAAAAAGATGCTGATGAAGTGAAAGGAATTTTTGTTGATACCAACTTGTATTTCTTAGCTTTGACCTTCTTTGTCGCAGCATTTCATGTGAGTGGGCCACTGAGTCCTTGTTGGTGATGATCGTGGTGGGCGTGGTGGCTCCAAGGGTGCCAGCCATCCTCAGCTGCGGGGTGGGAGGGGGCGGGGGGGGGCCGGGGGCGGGCCGCGGGCGGCGGTGTCTCACCTGGCAGCCCCTTGCTTCCCAATGGACCTGAGACTCCACAGGCCAGAGTGCTAGGCCTTTACCACGGAAATGTATTCATGACTATATGAACCTTACTGTGGCGATCACAACATTAAACACCAGTCCTCTGTGGAATCCCTGTTTGAACATGGGGTCTCCAGGCTGGTGGAGGAAAGCCATCACTGGATGGTGGCTGTACTGGACTCAGGTCCAGGTGGGAAGGTGAGGCAGCACAGGTCCGGGAGCTGAGCCATAGCTGGTTCTGAGTTCCTGCGACTCAGCTGCCAGTCCAGCTAAAACTTTCCAAAACTGCTGAAAAATAGCAATTTTTATCAAAAGGTCATGTCTCAGAATGAGCCTGTGTGCTTCTGAGGCGGACACACTGTGTGCTGTTGCCATGAGAGGGGAGGAGAACATCTGGGCGCCTGTGGTCTCCCTGCCAGTGCAGGCGGGGATGCTGGTTGTGGTGACCCCACCTATCATAGCGCGGTACATGAGACATGGGGTTCACCTGCGTCCAGTGCCTTCCTGCCAACCCACGGGAGATAGATGCACACTGCTGTCCTCTCTCCTTTTCAGCTTCTGTTTGATTTCCTGGCATTTAAAAATGACATCAGTTTCTGGAAGAAAAAGAAGAGCATGATTGGGATGTCCACCAAAGCAGGTAGATGCCCTCGGACTTTTGACCCATTCCGAAAGCGTATTGTGCTGCTATAAAAATGGGTTAGAATGTTCGTTTTGGAACCTAAAGTTATAATTGTCTATGATGCATGCTGGTTGCAGGCCCCATCCCCTGCTCCTGTTCAGAGGGTCCTCTTAGGTCATACATGGTAATAACTGCGGGGGGAGCTGTCTCCACGATCTTGGTGAGTGTCGTGCAAGCCTGTGTCCACAGAGCACAGAGGACCATGGAGGCCACACAGCCAAGATGGCTTGGTGACGTTCCTAGTGCCGTCTGTGTCAGCCAGGCGAGTGTCTCCCATGGGAATGACACTCCCCAGTGGCTGGTCTGTGATGCTGGGGTGCTCCCCTGCCCCTGTCATCCGTGTCTCAGATTCTTCTTTCCTGTCCTCGGTATCCTCAGAGAGGATGCCCCTCCCCTGCCGAGTCCTCCTGCCTGCTCCCAACTTTTTCAGGTGAGAGGAGAGGGAGGGTCCCTGAGTCTATGCCCATGGAAGGCAGCGGGCATCTTACCCCCCACCCCCCTGCCAGTGCTCCTGGTGAACGCCCTGCAGAGCTGGCTCTGCCGCTGCTGCCAAGAGAAGTATTTAAGGCAGTCAGACACTTTCAGTCAGCTACAGTGTTTTCTAAAGTACAACTTATTTTATTTATTGAGTTTAGAGAGAGTGGAAGGGAGAGGGAGAGAGAGAAACATCGATTTGCCTCCTGCGTGCCCCTTACTGGGGACTGAGCCCACAGCCCAGTTATGGGCCCTACTGGGCATCAGACTAGTGACCTCTCAGTGCAGGGAATGACACTCAACCAACTGAGCCTCACCGGTCTGGGCTAAAGCATGACTTTAAAAGAAAAAGGGTACACACAGCTTTAAAAGGCAGATGTCTTTATCATAGAATTGGTGTAAAAACAAGAAAGTGTAATTTGATTACAGGAAAGCAAATTGTCATGATTCCAGTCAAGAATCCATTATTCTCAGTGTTTTTGCTGTGTGTTTATGTGTTTGCAAGTGTAACTTAATCATGTTTATGTAGTTGAGGTTGCCTTCTGCTGGGTTCTGGAGCCTTTTCTAATCATTTTCCTTCGTGCGTGTGGCCTATTGTTCACTGTTAATGGACAACGGGGGAGAAATATTGTAGTCCACACGTGTGTGCACATATGTGTGTGTTCGGAGCCGGGGCAGGGATGTGCATGTGTGAGCTGTACACGTACAAGTGTGTTTTTTAGTCAAGTGGAGGTGTGCGTGTGGGTTCTATATATACAGGTGTATCTATGTACAGGTGTATGTGGGGCTGTATTAATACAGGTGTATGTGAGTGGGATGGGTATGTGGGAGCAGGGCTGTGCATGTGCTGGTGTGTGTGAGCCGGGGTGGGAGGGTTGGGTGCTTGTGGTCTGTACGTGTGTAGGTGTGTGTGTGAGTGGGGTGGTGGCCCCCCTCAGCAGCCCCCCCACCCTCTGTCCCCAGTGCTCTGGCGCTGCTTCAGCACTGTGGTCATCTTCCTGTTCCTGCTGGATGAGCAGACAAGCCTGCTGGTCCTGGTCCCCGCGGGTGTTGGAGCCGCCATCGAGGTGAGCTGTCATCTGAGTTGCCATGGTCCTTGGGCACAGGTGCTCAGTGCAGTCAGAACCTGCGTAACTGCCCGAGTGACATGGGGCCACCTCCATGGGCAGGCCGGGACGCAACTGCTGCGAGTGTTTACCAAAGTGAGAATTCAGAAGGTCTTTCAGGTGGCCTTGCAGTTTTTATTATTAAAAGGCCCCAGCTCATCACACCTATTGCAGAATGTATTCTGGCATGTTTAAAGTTCCATGTGGTTCGTGCTGTGCTGGATGCCACTGAACGCAGAAGTATGCGGTGTGGGCTCCAAGAGCTTAATGCCCTGTGGCGGCCCTGCTGTGTGGGGCTCAGGAAAGGGAGCCCTGTGGGGCAGGCAGGCTTGGGACCAGTCCTCAAGGACCAAGGTGGAGTTGGGACGCAGGAAGAATGGAGGGAGGCGGCAGCCTGCACATCCTGCTCTGCGAGTCGCAGCCCTCCTCGCACGTGGTGTCAAGTCAAGAACTGTGCTCTCCGTGCCCGTGGAAGAAGGCCGCCAGCCAGGACCCTCCCGGAGCCACGGCCGCAGTATAGACACTGCTCTCTAAGGCCGTGACGCCTCTCTTATCAGCGAGGCAGCAAGTGGGGCGTGGGTTCCAGAGAGACCAAAAACACAAGGCTTGAGCGGAGGCTGGGGCCTTCCAGTGCCAGAAGAGGGTGCCAGGGTGAATTTAAAGACACAGGCAGGGTGTGGTGAGCCAACCAAGTGCACACAGCTGGGAAGGAGACAGCCCAGAGGAGGGCAGCAGGCTGAGGGCTGGTTTGTTAGTGCTGATAGGTGGTGATGGCATCCACATGGGGACAAGCTGCTGGGTGGCATGTGGGCTCGGGGTGAGGACCCAGGGCCTGTGCCTGTGAGCTAACCCAGTTGGGCTTGAGCAGGCAGGTGCCTGGTCCATGAGGGTTCGAGTGACGAGTTCTGGCATCTCCTTGCTCTTAGAATCATAAATGTCGGCTTCTTGTTTTTCCTCAGCTGTGGAAAGTGAAAAAGGCTCTGAAAATGACTGTTGTTTGGAGAGGCCTCAGGCCCAAGTTTCAGGTGAGTGCTTTTGCTGTGTTCTCTAGGGGTTTTGTCTTCCTCCCTCTTGTCGACGCATCTGCTTCCCTCTAGACCTCCCATTATGCATGTGCACCAGCTTGTCTGCTGGTGCATTTCATAGCTGCACCCAGTGAGGTGCAGGACCCTGTGAGCATGCGACTGTCCTGCATTGACATGGAGCACCTCTCCCGGCAGAGCCATCATTGGCTCCTTGATCACAGCTAATTCCCATGGGACGCCCCAATCACAGACTGAGCAGTGCCTGCACTAGAGGCAAGCTTCCTCTACACCAGACGGGACGCTGGTCTGACAGCTCCCGTGGTCCTGTGGGCAGTTCAGGCCAGCTCCCCAAATAGCCGGCCACAGCCCAGGACTTGTCCCAGCTACGGGCAGCGAGAGCTTCCCTCCCAGATCAGGGCTGGGAGTTGAGCAGCGTTTGAGGTTTACAGGCGTGAAGCTCACTGTGCCTTCTGACTCACTTCAGTTGAGGGATTTTTGACCCTCCCATACCCAGGTCCAAACAGACCAAGGACAGGAAACTCAGCAGATAGTGCAGTTTAATGTTTTCTAAGTTAGACCAGTAAACCCTCCTTTCCTGGTCTCCTGACCTAAGTGCACTGTCAGTGTATCTGCGCAGAGCAAGTGTTTTCACTGAAAACACCACCAGGGGAAGAATGGAGCAGCCGGGTGGGTGGGACACATGTGGACAAGGCTGCTCACCACATGGACACATGGTGTGGTGCAGGGTCCAGGCCAGAGTGGAGCAGAAGTGCTGCCCGCTCATCCTTCTGGTGGAGGGAGGTGTGTGGTCATGCCAACCTCAGCCTTGATGGAGGGGTCATACCTCACACAGTGTGGCCAGGCCAGGCATCTCTATCGATCAGCACACAGCCCTATCACCCCTTCAGTCCTAACAAAGTCATGCTCAGACACCTGCCTTAAGTCACTTAGTTAACATGATTGTATTGGATTTTACAACAGTTTGGTGCCTACAGTGAGTCTGAGAGGAAAACCGAGGAGTATGACACTCAGGTGAGCAGCTGGTGGGCTGGGGGATGGGGGGATGGGGCGTGCATTTCCAGCAGATAAGTCACTGAGCACCTGACTGTGACGCCTAGCACAGGAAGACCATCTCCTCGGAGGGTGGTCACGGTCCCAAGTGGTTTTCTGGTTTGGAAAAGGGGCCAGCAGGTGTCTTCTCCCTGTTTCTGGTCCCTGCAGGTGTCCTCATGTCTGTCTCCCAGGACATTTTTCATAAGCAGATTTGTCCCCTGGGGGTTGCTGGGATTGCTGTGAGCTCGCTCTGTCGCTTAGACCTGGGCGACCCCACAGGGAGGCCCGTGTGCTGAGCTACTGTGAGGGAGCCACAGTTTGCAGTATGACCGTACAGCATGTCCTATACAGGAATGGGTATATTTATTGGCTAATAAGCATCAGCCTGCATTCTAACTTTTATTGAGGTTACGATAAAATCCAAATCAGAATAAACTCAAGGACACAGCCGCGTTGACTTAGATAGCAGTCTTGACACAATCCTAGGAAAGTTTCTTCAGATTTTTATCCACAACATTTATTCACATTTGTCGTAAGCTAGTTTGTTTTGAGCGTGCCAGTGTTATGGACATCACCGCCTACATCAGTAAGCTGTGGGTGCTGAGTTCTGTAGGTTTGATAAACGCACACTGATGTGTCCTCCGTTACAACATCACACAGGTCAGACAGCTGTCCACACGTGTCCGTTTCTTGTCCTGTTTGTTTATTTTCCATCCTTGTGAGTTAGTTGCATGAAGTGCACGTTAACAGAGGTTTGAGGATTGGGCTCTAACGGGAAATACTCTCCTCCCTGCAGGCCATGAAGTACCTGTCCTATCTGCTCTACCCTCTGTGCATCGGGGGCGCCGTCTACTCACTGCTGAACATAAAGTATAAAAGGTACAGGCACCACTAGAACTTCCCCTGCCACACTATCACCAGTTTATTCTGGCAGCCATGCAGACCATGCCCCTCAGCCTCTATCCGTGTCTGCCTGCCATTGTGGGGACTACGGACTAGCCAGTTCTATGACTCTATCTCATCTGCATTGTGGAAAGCAGGAGGTCGGGGGTTGGGAACGCACATGGGAGTAGCCTCGGACTTGGAGACACAGCTGAAATGGGGGTGTCCCCATTCCCCTTTTTTCAGATCATCGGGCACATAGGCCGGTACCCACAGCACTGGTGTCTAGGGTGAAGTTGGATGCGTTTGATAAGGGAAAACCTGGTAGCAGTGTGTGGCTGCTGTGTTCGGGGTGGCAGGGGCTTGGGAGGGGCCTGGGGTTTTTCCATCTGCCTGGCAGTTCTGAGGGACAATGTCAGTATAGAGCAAGCATGTCAAACTCGCAGCCCACCAGCCATGAGTTTGACATGTTCAGTGTAGAGTCTCCCACCCCTGCAGCATCAGGGATCTGACCAGGGTCCAGGGCCTCCAATGTGCAGAGTATCTCCAGGAACTGTAACCACACCTTGGCACGGGTTCCTGGGAAAGCTTGGTGTTTACAGAGAGTTCCCACAAAAGAATTGGTTGTCAGTTTAAACAGACACTGATGAGAGGGAAGTCGAGCCTTTCACAGTGACAGCTCTCTTCCTTTTCAGTTGGTACTCCTGGTTAATCAACAGCTTCGTCAATGGTGAGTCATGTGGTTTTCTGTTCTGGTAACGGCATGATGAGCAGGTACCTTTTCATTGCTCCTGTAACATGAGGTTACCCTGTCAGGCCCTGTGCACTCGGCTGGGCCTCAGGATGCCCATTTGCCTACGAGAGGCCCATGCAGGCTTCCTGGGACTAGAGCCCTTAGAGGTCTCTTTTCCTCTGCATGAAAACCTAAAGAGTAAACACGCTGTTCTTACATCCGATTCCTTAGGGCAACTACAGCCGCAACCCTATAGCATGGAGCTCTGTGTGGGGCCTGCCAGCCCGGGGCTGGCCCTGACCAAAGCACTGGTCTCCGCAGGCAGTTAAGGGCACAGAGCAGATGGGATGGGCTCCCGGTATGCCATGTTCACTGGGTGTGGATCTCAAACCTGGCCATAGCCTCCGGAGGGGACCACGTGGGGTGGGCACCCTGGCCTCACAGCCCCCACACTACTTGGCCCCTGTGGGGGAGACTTACGGTGATTGAAGAAAAGGATGTTGCTCTCTGAAGTCACTCTGCCAGCCAGAAAGCCGTGGATGTAAAGCTCTGGGGCTGTCAGGATGGCATAGTCCATGCATGCTCTCAGCCATGTCTTATCTCCCCAGGGGTGTACGCCTTTGGCTTCCTCTTCATGCTGCCCCAGCTCTTTGTGAACTACAAGGTAAGACACAGCCCCAGCTGGACGGTCGCCCATGTACTCTGTGCACCCTGTCCCTGACCTGCACGTGTCTCCTTGTCCCCAGATGAAGTCGGTGGCGCACCTGCCCTGGAAGGCCTTCACATACAAGGTCAGTGCTCTGCCTGCAGGAGGCGCTGTATGTAATGGGCCACATTCCTGGCACAGTTGGGGCATCTTCTTTAGACACGAGAACCACAGCAATGACTTTAAAAGAAGACAGCAGCTCTGACTCTCATAGCAATAGAAGACATTTGCTTAAATTAAGTGCCATGTTACTTGACAACATGGATCAAAATGAGCACCCAGGCCCTGGCTGGGTAGCTCGGTTGGTTAGAGCATCGTCCTGATATGCCAGGGTTGCGGATTTGATCCCTATTCAGAGCACATACATGAATCAACTAATGAATGCATAAAATAAGAGAGCAATAGAATCAATGTCTCCCTTTCTCCCCCCCCTCACAAAATCAATAAATAAATTAAAATTTTCATTAAAAAAATATTGGACATCCCTGACCCAGTAGCTACTGTCCAAAGGGTAGCCCATCATCCCATAGGTCAGGCTGCCCTGAAGGCTGTCTGGGTATGTTGTGGCTAATCCAGACCCTCCACCTGCTCATTTCGTTTTTATTGTCACTACAAGGGTCTCTGTTGCCCATGGTATGTCTGCTATGATTTGCTGACTCGTGTTGAGTATGAACAGGGTTCAGGTAGTTGGGCATCTCCAGGCGAGCCCCCACAGCCCATTCCTCACCCTCTCCCCTCTCCCGCCCGGCACAGGCCTTCAACACCTTCATTGATGATGTCTTCGCCTTCATCATCACCATGCCCACCTCCCATCGCCTGGCCTGTTTCAGGGACGACGTGGTGTTCCTCATCTACCTGTACCAGCGATGGTGAGTGCAGTGTCTCTGAGGCACGCTGCCAGGTGGACTCTCACCATTCCTGCTGATGTGCACCTGACCATCCTCTGGGGAAAGATCCAGTTTGCAATGGTCTTTGTGTGTTGCCCAAGCTTGCATTCTGGTTGCCAGTGGTAGGCGGTGGAAAAAATTATTCTGTCTCTTGGTATAGAAGTGCTTGTTCTGTCTGATGGGATCGGCCACTGTGGGCTCGTATCTCCATAGTTGAATTTGGTGTGACATAAAGGAGGTCACTGCCCCAGCCTCTAGGAGCTGGGACCAGACCCTGGGGGCAGGCCTTCGCTGGATACGGTGTTCCAGCCCCAGCTCCCACTTGGGCATAGCTGTCCTTTTCCTCTGATCAGCCTGGAGCACAGAGCTCTAGTCTGACCATTTAAAAATATCAATAGGCCCTAGCTGGTTTGGCTCAGTGGATAGAGCGTCGGCCTGTGGACTGAAGGGTCTTGGGTTTGATTCCGGTCAAGGGCACATGCCCAGGTTGCAGACTCGATCCCCAGTGCGGGGCGTGCAGGAGGCAGCCGATCAATGATTCTCATCATTGATGTTTCTATCTCTCACCTTTCCCTTCTTCTCTGAAATCAATAAAAATATATTTAAAAGAAAAAAAAGAAATTAAAAGAATAAAAAAATCAATAGGAGGGCACAAGGTGAACCCCCAAATTCCTCAAATGCAGTAAACTCCTGACGATTTTATTTTATTTTTTTTTTGTCGTTTGTAAGACATTTGATTTTTTATTACTGGGCTTAAGGACATGCACTTCCTCCCTTCAGAAGCAGTAGAGCATCCATCGTATCGTTGCAGGCTCTACCCTGTAGATAGGAGCCGAGTGAACGAATTTGGGGAATCCTACGAGGAGAGGCCCCAGCAGAAACCCCACACACAGTGAGCCCTGGCCTGGGCCGCCCTCGAGCCACTATGCAGCACATCTTGGATGGTCAGCTGAGTATTTTTGGAAGCTTCTGGTGAATTCCTGGACGTTACACCTTCTACATTGCCAAAACCTCTGAGCATTTCTCATACGTCTCCTGAGTCCCGTCACGAGGTGTTTGAGAGGAGCTGGCTTCACTTATAGTGTCCCCAGCATGAAGACATCTGTCTCAGTCACTGAGATATTGGGCGCTCATGGTCATCCTTGGCTGTTGGTAGCTCTCAGCAGAGGAGCGTCCAGTGTTGGCAGTGGCTATGCCATCACCATCACCGGTGTCCCCCGACCTGGCGGACTCCGGAGACAGGGAGGTGCAGGTTTCCACCTCCAGTTGTCTGTAAGTGCTCCTTACGTGAAATTCAAATGCCTCTAAATCCATGCTGTACAGACTCTGGGATCAAATGGCTTTTTTCCTTTTTGTTTAAAACTTGACTATTTTAAAGCTTAATGTATGTATGTTTCTATATTAAAATAAATTTCTCTGGCTGTAACAGTTTCTTGACCTGCTACAGATACTTTCAGATACTTTCGTTTACCCCATTCCGAGAGATGAATGTATGATGTGGGTTCATTTGTGTTTGCTGAAAGGACAAATGTAAAGACCTACCTAACCTTAGAGTCGTGAATGTTCTTAAATATTTATATTTATATTTATATTTGGTATTGAAGACTAAATGACTAAATTATTATTATATGGTCATGACTGGTCAGACTGATGGTGTTTTTGTTAGAGAAATGCCCTAGGTTAATGAGAAATAGCACAGGTGAGGCAGAGAGCAGCCACAGATTTGGGAGTAATGTGGTTATTTTTGTGTTCAGTGAAATTGCATTATTGAGGATCTGTTTTCAAAGTGTATGTGTCCAGGTGTGTGAGCACAGCAGATAGCTGTCCGTGTTTGCAGCAAGGACATCAATATCTCAGCCCCAATGGCGCTTAGGTCAAGCTTGGACTTCAGTCTTCTTGCCACTAAGGGTCCTCTGGACGCTCTGGCCTCTGCAGACAGGCCCATGACGGCCCCTTCTGGGGAGAAGGTGGGGCGGAGCGAGGGCCCAGCTTGAAGGGAAGCCTGTGTTCTTCCCACACGTTCCCCTCTCTGTCAAGCTTGTCAGGAGTAGCAGGTTTAGTTAAGGCGTGTGAGCTTCCCTCGATGATTTGGAAGAACACTGGTTTCAAGTTACCCCTTTTTAGTTTTATCATCAGAACACAGGTGGATCCAGGGTCCCACAGAAGGACACATTCTTTTCAAGAGCTTATAGAACATTTACCCAAGAAAGACAATATTCTGGACCATAAAACAAGCCTAAATAAATTTAAAACTACTATGTTCTCTAGCCACAATGGAATTAAAAGCACAAGATCTCTGGGGGGGAAACCTCTAAATATTTTGAAATTAAATATCACATTCTGAAATAACTCCTAGATCAAAGAAGAATAAAAAGGGAAATTAGAAAGTACTTTGAACTAAATGAAAATTAAAACAAAAATTATCAAAGTTTGTGATATTTGGCCCCACTGATGTGGCTCAGTGTTTGACTATGGACCTATGAACCAGGAGGTAATAGTTCGATTCCCGATCATGGAACATCCCCTGTGTGGGGCAGGCAGGAGGCAGCCAATCAATGATTCTCTCTCATCATTGATGTTTCTATCTCTCTCTCCTTCTCCCTTCCTCTCTGAAATCCATAAAAAAATTTAAAATTTTTGTGTGATATTTGTATAGATGAACGTACAGCTAAAGCAGAAGGTGGAAATTCACTGCACTGAAAACCTAGGCTAGGAAAAAGGTTTCAGTGTCTTCAACATCCACCTTGAGAAACTAAAAAAGCGAATTAAACCCAAAGTAAATGGAATATAATAAATATTAGAGAAAAAAAATCAATGTATAGAAAAAAAGAAAAACTACAGAAAATTAATAAACAAAAGATTGTTCCTAGAGATGGTTAATAAAACGTAAAGCTCCTGCCAGGATAAGTAGAAAAAGAGAAAAAACATGGATTATGGTACCAGGTATGAGGGAAGTGACATCATTACAGGTTCCACACATATTTAAAGAATCATAAGAGAATAGTATGGGTAATTTTATGCCATTATTGTCAACAGGACAAAATGGACAAATTCCACAGTTCACTCAAGAAGAAACGGGTAACCTGAGTAGCCCTCTATCTGTTTAAAATCTTGGATTTTTCATTCAGACCCTTCCACCAAGGAAACTCGGGGACCAGATGAGTCACAGTGGAGTCTGTCTAACTCTTAGGGAAGAAGCCATACCAGTGCCACACACACCTGGAAACGGGTGGCCTCAGGCCGCCCAGCTTGGCCTGTGAGGCCATTTAGCTCGGATCAGCCCTCAAACTTCAGTGCTGTGAATGTCAGTCTTTTACTAGCTTGCTTGCTTTTTTTGAGCCTCACCAATCAAATCTTCCTTTTATTTTATACATGTGCATGTTTCCATGTTCACATTTCTTTCCTTCCTTTAGAAATTTGGCTCCTGGTAAATCCTTCAAGATTTATTCAGATAAAGTGTCTTTGTTTCACTCTCATTCTGGAGAGATGTTTTTATGGGGACCACTCACAGACAGATGGCGACTTCCCCTGGTTACCTGCAGGTGCTTCCCTAGAGCCGCTGTCGCTCTGGTCGGTGATGTGTCTTCTCCCATCTGAATTTAAGATGTTCTTTCTGACATTTGTGTAGCCACTTCTTTAGGTACGCAATGCACTTACTTTAATGGTGCATTTGTGTCTTCCATCAACAATAGAAAATTTCAGCCATTTTCTCTCAAATAAGGCTGCTTCCACACTTTCTGACTCTCCTGTGATTTTGTTCTAAACTCTTAACTTCTTCCTGTTTCAACCTCCTTGTCTCTGCTGAAGTCTGTGTAGTTTTTTCGGTTACATCATTTTCCATGTTGCTAATTGTCTCTGCTTTGGTACTTAGTTCATCTTCCTGAATTTTAGTCATTGAAACACATAATTCTAGACATTCTGTTTGACTCTCTTTAAATCTTCCTGGTCAGTTCTAATAGCCTTGCTCTTGCTGCAGAATTTGGACATCGGCATCTGCTTCACTGTGTTTTGTGTGTTTCTGCCGACCCTCACTCACCGCACTTGGTTTTCTGTGTTTGGAGGATTCTGATGGTGTGCTCATAGGTTAAACTTCACCTGTGGGAGCCCCCAGACCTAAAATATAGGTCAGTCCTTCCAGAATGACCCCAGATGTCATATCTGCCTGGGGCTCTGTGGACACAAAATGACTGTAGCTCTCTCAAAGGTCCTGGCTGAAGACAAGCATGGGAGGCGGGCGTGGAGGGACGAGGCAATGTACATCTCCGAAGGCCAGAGTAAAAAGCCTGGGTTTATTCTAGGATCAGTGACAGGCCTTAGCAGGTATGAGGAGGATGTGACGTGCTCTCAGTCGTGATTTTCTTTCTTTTTGTAAAAAATATATTTTTATTGATTTTAGAGAGGAAGGGAGAGGGACAGAGAGATAGAAACATCAATGATGAGAGTCATTGATCAGCTGCCTCCTGCACGCCCCACAGTGGGGATAGAGGCCGAAACCTGAGCTGACTGGAATCAGTGACCTCCTGGTTCATAGATCGATGCTCAACCACTGAGCTATGCCGGCAGTGTATTTATGTTTTTTCAAAGATCCTTCTAGATGCTCCCTGGAGAAGGGCTAGCAGGAATGGAAGGACTTAGAAGCCTGTTGCAATCATGGCAGAGATGACAGTGGCTAATGTGGCACATGCTAGAAAGAGGAGTCGAGGACATTCCTGGCATGTGGCTTCCGTCTTGCTTTCATCTTAAGCAGCGACTGAGTTTACTTGTAAAGAAGTTCAAGTTTAGTTCCTCCTTTTATAAAATCACTAGCACTCTTCTCAGAAGCCCTGTCTTTAGGTCACTGCCTCCTCTCTCTGTCCCTACCTTCCCCTCACTCTTGCTGGAGGGAATAGACTGCCCCGGGTCACTGAGTTGCCCAGCCCCGAGTTTCTCCAAGACCCTAATTAGGACCCTGCTTCTGACATGCCTCATAGAGGCACCCGGTCCCTGTGCCTTCCTGGCAGGGAACCAGCACGTGGCTAGGCCGGGAACGTGGTGCTCACAAAGGGAGTGATTAAAGGACTTAATTCTCTAAGTAAATTCCACCTTTTGGCATCCCAGTGGGTAATTTTAACTTACTGCTTTCTTAAATTTCATCAAATGCCTCTTAAGAGTGCAGAAATCTGAATGTGGGCGGCTGGAGCTGACTGTTTGCCAAGATGCGAGGAGTAAACACTGACAGCCTCGGGGGTTTTGAGCCCTGAGCTTTTTTATTGGTTTTTCATAAGGAGGTTTAAGGTGCAAGAGAAAGTACACAGGAGATGGAAACAGGTCAAGAAGGATTAACTTGGTGAAGCTGCCCATGGGGGAGATCAAAGGTTTTGCCCAACTAAGAAAGTGGGAAAACATGCTGGTTTTCCTGGGCAGCTGCCAAACTGAGCAAGGCTACAGTGTCTGAGTTCCTGTGACTCTTAAGACCTGGCAGGGCATGACCCCAGAGTCCCCACCCTGGGGTACTTGGGGAACACTGGCCTGGGACTTGGAGACCCTGGGTTTGTGTCCAGGCTCTGCCCCAGATTCTTATCGGGGATTTTCAGGAAGCCACCACCTCTGAACCTGTAAGAAAGTACAATGGCACTTATCTACCTACCTCCCAGGGCTGCGAATTGTAAAGCTCTTTATAAACAAAGACCATTATTCAGATTGTTACTTATCTTCACCACTAAGAATTAAATATTCCAGTAACCTCTTTGGCATAATAAGACAGACATAGAACAACCACTGTTTTATTACTGTTTTATTGTGCCCACAGTGACCTGCCCAGATCCTGAAGGATAAACCAAATAAACCTGGCCAGAAAATGAACTGGGAAAAAACAAAAACAAACAAACAAACAAACACAAGAAACAGAAAATGAACTGGGGGTTGCCCTGAGCCCCCCAGGTTGGGGTAACAATAGCAGCTGAAACAATGGGCTCCTGGACAGACAGGCGCAGAGGTTCTATGGGACAGCTCTCCTCCTCCCACTCCCCCTCCCCCCTCCCACCCCGGACTCGGGCACACAGACCCACATGGCGGTGTCCTCTGCTCCATCCCCTCCCCAGCAGGTCCCTTGGCTCTCCCGCACCTCCTTGCTTCTCCAGAAAACACTTTCTAAACTTGCCTCAAGGTTGTTCCCTCTTTTCAATCCAAGTCTAGTTTGAATGACAGCTCTCCTGACATTATGTTTCTACTTTGCCAACATTCTCTGAGCTGGAACCTGCCTCACAGCTCAAATGCAGGTCCTTGTGTTGTGTCCTCAAATCTGGCTCTGCCAGCTTCCAATCCAGACCGCCTCCTGGATATGTCCCCCAGCTCTGAGGTTGTCAAGGCCTCTCAGGACTACGAGAGAGCCTCCATCTCACTTATACACCTATCAGAGTGGCTACTGTAAGAACAGTGACGCCACCAAATGCAGGCGAGGACACGGAAAACCACATTCTGGGTACACCACTGTACATGGGTCATAAAGTGACGTCAAACTACCCACACACATACCAGGGTCAGCATCTGGCTTAGTGTTGACTGACTTACAGGAGTTTAACCACTTGGGGGCGCAGGGAGACAAGCAGAATGGTTCCTCTAACAACTGTACTCTGCCGTGCTGAGTGTCCTGGGCAGAATAATGTCCCCAAGATATCACCTCCTGGCCCTGGAACCTGTCAGTGTGACCTCATTCAGCACAAGGGACTCTGCAGGTGGGCTTATGTTAAGGATGTTGAGGTGGGGTTTGGCCCTGGATTTTCCAACTGGCCCTAAATCAATCCATCTGAGGGGCCTTCGGAGAGGGAGGGGAAGACGAGTCAGAGAGCCGGAGGCTCTCCCAGTGTCTTGTTCTCATGTCTGGTGCTGGGTTTGGGATCGTGCTGGCATTTCCACAGGTAAGGGTGCGCTGTTGCCTGGGTTTTGGTTTTACACCGCTTTGTGGTCAGGTTGATAAAGACGATTAGAATGCATCCCATTGTGTCACACTGCATTCATCTGGCCCCCATCCTGACCCACTGAGCCATCTGGATCCTGATTCTGCACTTTGGTCTTCCTGCCTCCTCCTGGCTGTAGGTCTAAGACATGAGCTGTGTGTGTCATCCAGGATGCTGACATGAGGGTGCCCAAGTGGGGCATGCACTGGGCACTTGGCAGGCTGTCCACTGGGCACAGGCACAGGCAGTACCGGAGCACTTCACTGCGGCTCCCTCCCCGCCCCCCCCTCCCCCCATGGGCTATCACTCAGCACTAAGCCCAACAACCTAATCACTTACTTAGACATCTCCCTGGGCTCAAGTCACACTCATTGGTCTGGAGTTTATGGAATTCTGTCTCCCTCCCTTTGCTCAGATGACTCTTCTACAGGCTTTTCTATAATCGCTCATGGACTGGCAGCCACAGTGGGCAACACTGCAGGGCAGCTTTGGGACACAGTTGCGTCAGGGCTCCCAACTCTCCCCAGGAGGAACCCAGTGTCCAGTACTGTGCACACTGTTGCAAATCTAGGGACATCAGTCCCTTATTCATCATCTTCCAGTGAGCAAATGGTACATCGGTATCCTTGGCTCCTGGCACAGACTCTGCTCCATTTAGAAACGTCTGAGTGTAAGGCCCATCCGTGTCCTCCCAGAAGGCCCCAAATGGGATTTTGTGGTTGTATTTGATCTCAAGCCAACAATGCCACTTTTTTTCTTGGAACATTTATCATGTCTCATGAGGCAATGGTTTAAGACCATCCATCACTCACACCTCAGAGCCAGAACGGAAGCCGTAATACTGGAGGGCTCTGGCTGTGAAGAATTCCATTCAAACTGGAGATTTTCTCACTTTGGACATGGTACTAAGCACACGCCTGTCATTTTCTGCCTTGGGTTCATCTATTATTTTATTATTATTATGTTTCATCTTGATTTCTCCAGGTGAGCCAGAGTAACTTCATTGTTGGAAAATAACAAATTTCCTGAAGCAGCCCCAAACCTCTAGCTGCACAAGGAGCCAGCGCTCACTCGGGGACTTGCAGAACTGCAACCCTTCATCCCCAGGATTACCGGGCAGCAGACAGCCTGAGGGCACCATAAATCTGAAACTCCATCTGTCTGGGGAGGAAGAGTGGAGGCCTGTAAATGCTAAGGCCATGAATGGGAGCAATTTCCGGAGCAAGTTTCTTCCTGTTGTGCAAGGTTAACATTTGTTCAGCCTTCAGTGTTCGCCAACTCAGATCTGTCACCTCAAGGAGCCTCCCAGACCTGGAAGCTTCTCCACTTCTTAGTGATGCAAACGTGGACACCTGCAGTGCCTGGGTTTGGGTGTAATCTCATTGGGGTGACTCCTCTGAACTGTCTTGTTCAGATGACCAGCCCTTGTCAAAACTGTCCTCCTGCCTCTGGGGAGGGGTGAAGGGTTGTGAGGATCTCTGCTGCTGAGCTGAAAGGTGGGGGATCCTATTTCTGAAGCTGCAAGGCTATAGGCAGGTGCCCTGGTCTGTCCAGTCTCACCTTCCTCCCCACTGGGTTGGGAGGGCTCATGCATGAAGGGACCACGCAGGTGAGTCCACAGGGGTGCCACACAGGGAGCCTGTGGCTCCACTTTCTCCCCTTCCTTGGCAGACTGACCAGGTGTGTGATGAATAGGGAAATGATTTTGTATATTTTTGTTTATGGTCGGGACAAGAGAAGCTTAAGAGGCCAAAGAGAAACTACAGTCCTGGTCAAGGAGGCTAAGTCAGCAGGGACTGACTGCTGCTGCCTGCTGACCACGGCCCGCTGCCCGCCCTGAAAATGATCGGGAGCACCACTGGGTGCCGGTCGAGGATGCGCCTGTGCCTTCGATCCCCCCAGGCCTGCCTGGCCCGAGCAGTGGTGTCCATTCTCTCCTTTGTACATCATTATATACTGTCCTCCTTCTAAACCCCTCTCCTGAATCCCAGAGCAGCCCTCTGTGCCGGAGTTACGGCCCACGTGAGAAAAACGATAAACCAGCAGGACCCTCTCTCCAGGGGGTGCAGAGTGCACCAGGTCTCCCAGGGGTCCCCTCGGGTACCCCAGAGCCTCTCCGCGGTGCGACCCTCGCTGCGAGCCCTGCACCCTGGGAGAGGTCGCCGGGCGCGGGTGGGGAGGCTGACCGGTGCAGCGGCGCAGAGGGGGCACACCAAGCCTCACGGACTCCAGGCGCCAACGTCAAGCACCGAACACTACGGACAGGAGGTAAAGGGGCCGAGCACCATCTGTGACCCGCCCCTTCGGCCTGACCAGGCTCCGCCCCTTCCTCCCCCAGCCTCTCCTCCTCTGCGCAGACCCCGCCTCCTCTGCGCAGACCCCGCCGGCTCCGCCCATTTCCCTGGGCCGCCCGCCCTCCCCCGGGACCCCTTCTGGCTGCGCAGCGCGCGCGCCCGGGTTTCCTACACGTGGGAGCCCAGCACACCTCCTGCAATGCCGCGGGCGCCCCGGTGCCGCGCCGTGCGCGCTCTGCTGCGGGGCCACTACCGGGAGGTGCTGCCGCTGGACACCTTCGTGCGGCGCTTGGGTCCCCAGGGCCGGTGCCTGGTGCAGCCCGGGGACCCGATGGCCTTTCGCGCCCTGGTGGCCCAGTGCCTGGTGTGTGTGCCTTGGGACGCACAGCCACCCCCCGTCGCCCCGGACTTTCGCCAGGTGGGCTTCCCGGGGACCCTGGTCGGGTCTGCGGGGTGGGGTGAGGGCCGGACGCTGTCGCCTTAATGCTCCTGGGCACCTCCGTGCCCTGCGACTCGAGCGAGACCCCTCTTCCGCAGGTGTCCTGCCTGAAGGAGCTGGTGGCCAGGGTTGTGCAGCGGCTCTGCGAGCGCGGCGCGAGGAACGTGCTGGCCTTCGGCTTCGCTCTGCTGGACGGGGCCCGCGGCGGCCCGCCCATGGCCTTCACGACCAACGTGCGCAGCTACCTGCCCAACACTGTGACCGAGACGCTGCGCGGCAGTGGTGCCTGGGGACTGCTGCTCCGCCGCGTGGGTGACGACGTGCTCACCCACCTGCTGGCACGCTGCGCGCTTTACCTGCTAGTGCCTCCCAACTGTGCCTACCAGGTGTGCGGGCCACCACTCTACGACCTCTGCACCACAAGACACGCGGGCGGGAGCCTGACGGGCCTGGGACCCACGCGCCAGGCCTGGAATGGCGGCGGTGGGGAGGCCGGGGTGCGCCGGGGCTGCCGAACAAGGCGACGGCGGAGCAGCGCAGGGGGAAGTCCGCCTCAGGCCAAGAGGCCCAGGCATGGCCCCATCTCAGAGCCATCCCGGGGGCCAAGTGCCTGCGACCCCCGCGTGGTGACACCTACCAAAGCCGCCGCGGAAGCCTCGCCTGGGGAGGGCGAGCCGCGCAGGCCCCGGCGCCCCTTACCACTGCTGGGCCGCGAGCGGGAGGCCGGCTGCCCTTCCTCTCAGCCCTCACGTCCCCGGGCCGCTCCTGGTCCCCGAGTGGTCGCTGAGACCAAGCAGTTTCTCTACTGCTCGGGTGGCAGGGAACGGCTGCGCTCCTCCTTCCTGCTCAACAGCCTGCAGCCCAGCCTGACGGGGGCCCGGAGACTAGTGGAAACCATCTTTCTGGACTCGAAGCCCCTGCAGCGGGGGACGCCCCGCAGGACGCGCCGCCTTCCCACGCGCTACTGGCGGATGAGACCCTTGTTCCAGGAGCTGCTGGGGAACCATGCGCGGTGCCCCTACGGCGCGCTGCTCAGGGAGCACTGCCCGCTGCGGGACTCAGCCACGCCGGCCACCCCAGCAGCGGCGGAGGAGGCGGCGGCTGTGGGGTCCCGCAACCAGGGGTGCAGTGGAGTGTGCGTCAGCGCCCAGGAGGAGGACACTGGCCCGCCGCGCTTGGTCCAGCTGCTCCGCCAGCACAGCAGCCCTAAGCACGTGTACGGGCTGCTGCGGGCCTGTCTCCGCAGGCTGGTGCCCGCTCGCCTCTGGGGCTCCAGGCACAACGAGCGCCGCTTCTTGAAGAACGTGAAGAAGTTCATCTCTCTGGGGAAGTTCGCCAAGCTCTTGAGTCAGGAGCTGACCTGGAAGATGAAAGTGCAGGACTGCGCCTGGCTGAGCCAAAGCCCAGGTGAGGAGGTGGGTGCCAGGGCCCTGTAAGCCCGGGCCCCATAACCGGCAACACACAGTAGGTCCCCTCCTTCCCTTACCCCCACACGCCTTGCTTCTTGCTGCTGCTGAATGGCTCTGATTTCTCTGCCTCTGATCCGCTCTCCCACCCAGTTTGCATCAACCTACAAGACTTTTCAGGACTCTGGCAGGTTCCGGGTGCTGGGAATGGGCAGTAAGCCCATGGAGCATGTGGAGTCGGGCTGTGGCAACAGGATGGAAGCATCCAGAGCTCTCCTGAGGGTTCCCGAACGTTATTCATAATCTCTTTTCTGACATTCATGTTTATCACCATGAAATAGTGCTCCGCTGAGACAGAGGCTGGGAATAGAATCCACTTTTGCCCGGGAATGGGAGTTAAAGCTCTGGCTTCCCAGATGCATCTGGTCAGCCAATACCAGATCCCAATGTAAGTTTCAATTGTGCAGCTGCTATGCCAGGGCAGGGCAGCCGGATGAGTGAAAAGACTGTGTTCTGCACAAGGACCCTCCCCGTCTTTGGGAAGGAAAGGGTCACCAGGGAGCAGCAGGACGCTCCTCCTATGCCAGGGAAGTGGATGGTTGCAATGGGCGCTTCAGGGAGTTTTCTGCCAACCTGGCCTGGCTCTCCCCCCAGCCCTTTGGTTTTCTGGGCTTGATGATGAGGTCCCTCTGGTCCAGCCACCACTCAGTCCCTTCTTGGCCAGTGCCCTCTTTGTCTGCGCACCAGTGCCAGGTGGTGGGACCAGCCACCCTCCCTGCCCCCCTGACAGAGAAAAAACAATGAGAACAGACCCAAGTTTTGCTATACTTGATCTCCCCCAACTCCCAAGACATCTAAGACTTTAGAATAAAGATGGTTTGAGCCCTCTGTTACAGCCAGACTAGCCCACCCAGATGCATGTTACAGCTTTCTGGGGTGCGGGACCTTAAAAATGCCCATCTCCATCCCAGAGATCCCAATAGCAGGGATGTCCTACAGGGAGGCAGAGGGGTACACTTTCTCAGACTCCCAAGAGGTGATTCAGACAGCAAGGTGACCTTCCGGCAACTTGTGTGTTTTTTTTTTCAATTGTGGAAAACACCACATAACATGAGATCTACCTCTTTTTTAAAAAAATATATTTTATTGATTTTTTACAGAGAGGAAGAGAGAGGGATAGAGAGCTAGAAACATCCATGAGAGAGAAACATCAATCAGCTGCCTCCTGCACACCCCCTACTGGGGATGTGCCGGCAACCAAGGTACATGCCCTTGACCTGAATCGAACCTGGGGCCTTTCAGTCCACAGGCCGACGCTCTATCCACTGAGCCAAACTAGTTAGGGTGAGATCTACCTCTTAACCACTGTTTGCATGTACAGGACAACAGTGCTGAGTGTAAGCAGGGTTGCACAGCAGATCTCTAGAACTTGTTCATACTGCGTGACTCGTACACCCATAGACCACGTGGGACAGTGTGGGTGACCCTCAGGTGCGTCAGACTCAGTTGAGTTAGCTGTCACACGCTCACTGTACTTGGGGCTTCCGCTTGCCTTGTGAAAGGAAAGGAGAGTTTGACTTCTAAGACTCTGTTCCCCAACTTCCAGTGAGGCCCTGCTCCACCATGGTGTTTTCCCAGGCGACTAGGACCTCTGCGGCATCCTTGCTCACTCAAGCGGTACCCTAGGCATTTGTTTCGTTCTGTGGCTGGGCCACGCCAGCTGCCCACTGGCGGAATAAATGATGCACGGACAGCCTGGGCCTCTGAGCCGCCTCTCCAGTCACGGCTGTTCACGGTGACCTCTTCCACCCTCTCCTCCTGGGACACCCCTTCCTCTGTGCTGGCCTTCTGCCCTGCCAGGCGCTCTGTTCACAGCATCCAGCTCCTTTGCTTCTGTCTAGCCAGCCTTGACCATTGTCCCACCTGCCATGCTGCCTTTTGACTCCCGTCAGCTGCCTGGTCCCCAGCCTTGGAGGCCAGACTGCCAGCTGACGCATCTGCTGTAGTGTTTAGAGACATCGCAAGACAGGTTCCTGATGGAAACTCAGGAGCTGCCTTGGCTCCTTGCTTGCTTACTTACTGTCTCCCTGGGCTGTCTTATCCTTGGGCTGGTGGCAACCCCTGCCCCTAACCTGGGCATACACTGCTGCTGGCTTCGGTGGTGCTCTGCCTCCAACTCACATCTGACCACACCATCACTTTTCCTGAACTACCATCCAGTGTGTCCCTCCTGTAGAGGCCACCTTTACCTTCAGGGCAGAGTCTGGGTGGGGCCTTTACCGGATCTTTGTTTTGAATTCCGTTAGTTTTTCTGATGGTTATATCCTTCCTCTGCTCTTGGGCTTGTCTGACCTCTCAGGTGGATGTCTGGCGGTGCCTTCTCTTTGGTCCTGCTCAGCTGCGTCTGTGTTCTGATGTGTTGCTCACATTTTTGAATCAACTGCATTTAAGTATTTTTGCCATTTCTTCTTTGATCAGTGAGTTCTTTAGACATATATTTTAGATTTTTCAAATGAGTGGGTATTTTATCTTTTTGTCACTGATTTCCGATTCAGCTGTGTAGTGGTCTGAGTGACCTGAGCTCTTTGAAACTTGCTTTGTAGTGTCATCGGCAGTCTTCACCAGTGTTCCTTGTGTCCTGGAGGCCCGGTAGGTGGCTGTGCTCACTGTGTCGGGCTTGTTGTGCTGTGGGAAACTGTGTGTCCTCCCCGAGCCCAGCGCTGAGCGGCGCTTGTCTCACTGTCCTCCTGTTCTGACAGTGTTTGCGTGGTTTCGTTAGGCACAGCACGTTTGAGAAGTTTTATCTTCCTGATGTACGTCTACTAATTCTTTTTACCTTAAAGTCTGTCAGAACAGCTTAGAGAACATCTGCACTGGCTTCTTTTTGGTTAGTGTTTACCTCATCATTTGCCATTCTTTGATTTTTATTTTCAACCTTTTCATATCTCCATAATTTAGATGTGTCTTCTTAGTAGCATATCACTGGCATTTTAAGTTCATTTTCGATCCAGTGTGACAGTCTTTGCCACATTCCTGTAGAATCTGATTCGTTTTCACTTTTCTATAATTATAGCTGTGTCTGCATGTTTTTCTTTTTCATTTGCCTGCCTTTCCCATGCCCTTATTCCTCGTGTCCTGAACGAGGATGTGCGTGCTCATTCTGGTTTTGCCTCCCAGTAGCTAGAAATTATACTCTCCATTCTCCTCCCTTGGTAGTTTCTCTTCTCCTGAGCAACCGAAGGGCCTCAGCATATTTTAATCTGGCCCCACCCCAACCTGTATGCTGTTTTCCCACTGACCTGGTTATGTCCCAGATTAGACACGGTTACTGTTTCCCATGGTTATTGTGCATTCAGCTTTGTCCCCACCCCGTTGTTTCCCATCCTATCTTCTGTCCCACACCTGCCTCTGGGTCCCTGTTCTTCTCCTTTAAATGTTTCTATCTGTGCCGTGGCCCTGGTGGCAGCTGGGTGACACCGTGGACCCCTTCCCATGATGTTTCACAGAACAAAATGCAGAGGACCACAGAGAGGACAGCAGCCCTGGTGCGCGTTTGGAGTCCCACAGCACGTGGCATCCCTTAGCTGGGCGTGACTGCCACCACTCACCTGCTGTCCAGCCTGGAGAACCCCAGGCATTTCTGGATGTTGCTGCTCTGTGAGGATCCCTCAAATCATACACACCAACACGTGACTGCATCCATGATGGGCCATGCAGGTGGGGTGAGCATGTGCCTCTCGTTCCAGGGGGTCGCTATGTCCCAGCCACGGAACACCGTCTGAGAGAAGCGGTCCTGGCCAAGTTCCTGTGCTGGTTGATGGGCACATACGTGGTTGAGCTGCTGAAGTCGTTTTTTTATGTCACGGAGACCACGTTTCAGAAGAACCAGCTCTTCTTTTTCCGGAAGAGCATCTGGAGCCAATTGCAAAGCATTGGGATCAGGTATCACAGCCAGAGCCTCGTTGACCTGTTTCTTCCCATCTGCAGACACAGCCCTGGTTCCTGCTCCGGGTTCTCCGTGCCCCCACCTCGGGGCCCCCACCCAGCTACTCCAGGAGCCATCCTGGCCCACAGGGGTCTTTGTTGGCATGGACTCCTGGAGCGCCTCCTTCTTTGCCTGTAGCTAGGTAATCTCTAGGGTCTCGAGAGTGGGAACAATGGTGCAAGCAAACCACTTACCCCTGGCGTGTGGTCAGATTCTATTTTAATTTGCACAGAACAAGTGGGACTTGTGTCACAAGATAAACCTGCCTACTTGACAACTCACTGTGGGAAGTGTCTGGAGTCAGAGGTGTCTGCTGTCAGGCAGGACCCTGAGAGGGAAACTTCCAGAAGGTCGACTCACCTCTGAGTGGATCTGTCTTAGCTGCTCAGTGGCTGTTTTGGGTACATTGTGCAGGACTGTGACAGATGTGGGCCAGATTGGGATCCGTCAGGGTTAGGGGTGTGACAGCCCGACACATAAGCTTTCCTCCTCTCTGCGCGGGCTTGGCGAGGACCAGATCAGAGCTCCCGGGCTCTGTGCACATTTGGGTCAAACTCAAGCCTGAACCACACATTTCTGAAGGGAGGCAGCAACTCCTGAACCAGGGCCCAGTCCCAGTCCTCCTGCACCTGGGAGAGGGTCTAGAAGCCCTCATCATGGGTCTGAGATGCACAGTGCATCCTATTTAATAATTTAAAAGTTCATGACATATGATCCCAAGTGGTCACTCTTACCCTCACTGTGGGGACCATCATCTTGCCTGTTGGGCATTCAAGTGCCATCCAGCCTTTCTTCACTACCAGGCCCACAGCTCAGGGAGCATTCTTAACCTCTACCCCTCCCTGTAGGAGGTTTCAGGGGAGAGGCCAGCAGGGAGCTGGGGGTCCCTGGAGAATCATTTCTGACTCTTGTGAAGTTGCACCAAGTAGCCCCCCCCTCACATTCCTTGAGACAAAAATGGGGTCTTTCTCCCAGGGGTCCCGTCCCATCCCAGCCGTACTAGCCGGGGTTCTGTAGCAGAGGGAACGGGCGTCCTGGGCCCCTGGCGCAGAGGGCGCTCCAGCAGCGTCTGGTCATTGTGTCGGTGCAGCCTCCTGGACACGGCACCTCTGCAGGTCGACCACCTGGGTTCTTGTGTGGCTGCTGAGCCCATCTCACGAGGTTCTGTTTCAGACAACACTTCGATCGGGTGCAGCTTCGAGAACTGTCGGTGGCCGAGGTCAAGCGATACCAGGAAGCCAGGCCTGCTCTGCTGACGTCCAGACTCCGTTTCCTCCCCAAGCCCAGCGGGCTGCGGCCAATTGTGAACATGGACTACGTCGTGGGAGCCAGAACGTTCCATGGGGACAAGAAGGTCACCACCTTTGTTTCATTTTTTAAGCAAATAGCATTAACCCCCAAGCCTGGTGTCCAGTAGACAGGCCAGAGGGCCCCGGGGTGCCATGGGTGGGCGTGCTCTGGGTGCGAGGAGGAGCTCGCAGGCAGGCCAGTCCTAGAAGCTGCTGCACAGGCTCCAATGCCACAAGCTTCTCCTGACGTGGACCCATGACATGTGGGACTGACCCAGTGCCCGTCGTCCTGCCGTGGCACTGGGGATGCACACTCTCCGAGATGCAGAGACGTAAGGAACCGGGCCATTTAGCCTTCGGGTACCTGGACCCTGTAGGACCCCACCCTGTGGTTAGCATCCCCTTCCACCTATGGCATCTCTGTGTCACGAGCAGTTTTGACCCCTTCCAAGTGCCTCCCTATAGCATTTGGGGCTGATTTTGTTGTTATTGGTGTCTCCTCCTCCCCCAAAAGAAAGTGAAGCTGTTGGTGTGGATTAGGGATCTGGTTTGGTCTGTGAATGAAGATGATGAACTCCTCGTCTGTGGTGGGGGTGGGGGCCAGGTGGGAGGGATGGTCCTGTGTGTTGCTACTTGGTTTTTTATACCATGTTTCTAGGAATTCCAGGGTGGGTCCCTGGGGATGCCCTGGGTGTGGGTGGGTTGTCTATCTGGCCCTTCCACCTGAGGGAAGCTGGTAGTCAGGGGGGTGCAGAAGCAGAGCTGCCCCTCATCACTGGTCCCCAGAGGTGGGATGGGGTCATCGGGCCCCAGACCCCCTTGGCTGGGGGCCTCCTGTGACCATGCCGCCATCCGGGACTGGCCCTGCAGGTGCAGCATCTCACCTCCAAAGTCAAGACGCTGTTCAGCGTGCTAAACTATGAGCGAGAGCAGCGCCCTGGCCTCCTGGGCGCCTCTGTGCTGGGCATGGACGACATCTATAGGGCCTGGCGTGCCTTTGTGCTGCGCATGCGGGCCCAGGACCCAGTGCCTCAGCTGTACTTTGTCAAGGTGGGTGTTCCCTCCCCCAGTGAGCCCACTCAGCACCCTCAGGTTCACCCAGTGGGTGACTCTGCATCCTGGGCCCTGGCCAGAGCCTGCAGTGTGGCTGGCTTTTTCAGGGCCTGTGTCTGCCAGGGTGAGGTCCCTGTGGTGGAGCTGCAGACTTGGGAGAGGGAGGGCAGGTGACCCAGGAGGGCAGATGCTCCATTTGGGAGCATCTGACTCCTGGGAGCAGAAGCTTTGAGCCTTCCTTGCTGGCATGGACTCTGCAGTTCTGCACCCCAACTCCATAGCGGCCCCTGCTCTTGGGGGTAATATGACACTGCACCTGGCTCAGCTCACAAAGCCAGGGTGCCCTAGCACCCCGATCATCTGCGAGGGACCTGCTGCTCATCAGCCTGCACTTAGAGAGGGACACGGGCCCACCCTAGGGTGTCACAGTCTGGGGTGTGGAGAGGGGGACACAGAGCCGCCCTGGGTGCTCAGTCTGAGGTGTGGAGAGGGGGACACAGAGCCACCCTGGGGTGCTCAGTCTGGGGGATGTGGGGATGTCTCAGCGAGAGCTCCACAGTGGGGTGGTATGTGTGGCTGGGATGGGGCTCTGGGAAGGGTGCTCAGGGGCTCCTGGGTCCTACCATGTCCTATCACCCCAGGGTTTTCTAAGGACAGGCTGGGGCCCCAGCTTGACAGAGTAGATGAGTGGGACCCAGGACACAGGGCCACGGTGGGTGTGAGCAGCCTATAGCACACCTCTCTCCATGCAGGTGGACGTGATGGGTGCGTACGACGCCCTCCCTCAGAACAGGCTGGTGGAGGTGATCGCCAACGTGATCCAGCCCCAAGAACACACATACTGCCTGCGCCAGTACGCCATGGTCCAGAGAACTGCCCGCGGCCGCGTCCGGAAGTCCTTCAAAAGACACGTAAGACTGTGGGTGTGTGCCGTGAGGAGGTGTCTCCGTGACATGGATGTCTGCCCTGCAGTCCATCCGTCCCCCATGGGCCCTGAGCCCTACTTCCTGAGCTCCCATGCTGGGAGGTGCCTCCGTCCTGGTCATCCTCATGCTCTTGTTCATGTCACAGTCGGTCCTCTCTTAGAGCCACACCTGCCTGCTGTCCCTTCACAGGGCCCCAGGTTTGTGCCAGGAGGTGGCAGCACAGCCATGCGTGTGCTTCTTGGTGTCCCTGTGGCTGCCGCCCGGGAGCCCAGGCCTGGCCTGTGGCTACTCAGTGGGGCCAAGTGCTTCATGGCTGGCGCTGTGCTGGCTCTGTGAGGAGAGGGCCAGAGGGCACCCCACCCAGGACACCTGGGCCTCGCTCACCGTTCTGCCTCCCAGGTGGGGCTGAGGGCCTGAGCGCGCCCTCCCTGCGGCAGCCAGCGGCCTGAGGCCTCAGTGGTGCAGGGAAAGGACACCTGGAGTTCAGGTTGCACTTGAGGCAACCTGATCCAGCCCCAGTGCATATGGGGATTTCCAAGCAATTGTCATGAGCATGTTGGAGTGTGAGGGCACCCAACCTCCTAAACCTGTGCCGTGGGGAAGGCAGGAGCGTGCAGAAAAAGTTCCCCCAGACATTCTTGGGAAAGGCATACCTGAAAACCCCCGGGCAAGTCAGGTGAGTGTGGGCTGCAGATCCAGAGTGTACAACACAGTGAGATTATACATTTGTGGGCAGATGGTGCCACCACCTGCATCAAAGGATAGAAAGTCGCCAACAGCCATGAGGCTCCCGCTTCCTCCCCAGGTGCCTGCTGCTCTGACCTCCCTCATGCAGACTCTCTTACCTGTCTCAAATTCCGTGAACGTGAATCAGACAGTCGCCCTTCCTGTCTGGTTCCCATTGCTCCCCAGTGTGTCTGAGAAGCAGCCGGGCCCCTGGGAGCAGCTGCCATTCACCTCGCCCGGGCGTGTTCCTGTGCCCACACTGCTCTCCGCTGCTGGTGGGCCTTTGCTGGCTCCGGGCTGGGAGGTTTGAACGCTGCTGAGAGCGTTACTGCGATCTGGCATTTGGTGGATTCGGGTGGAGATGCCAGGCCACAGAAATGCCTTGTTTAGTCTTAGACGTCACCAAAGAGTGTTCCTAAGTGGCCTGTGCCAGCGTGGCCATGAAGCACTGCGGCCACAGGCCAGGCCTGGGCTCTGGGGGGCAGCCACGGGGGCACCAAATATGGGAGGGCCAGGAATGCTCATGCTCACACACTTGCAAGTGTCAGCACTCGGGAGGTAGCCCGGATTCCCTGAGGGCGGGCACAGTGTCGTGTATGGTCTTGACTTGCTTTCCAGATGACCTTTCTATCCACCCTGCACGTGGACATTTCTCACGCGAATGCCTGTTCAAGTCCTCTCCTTGCTCTCTGACAGGCTGTCTACCGTGGATGTATCAGTGAAATTTGTATGTTCTGGGTACGAGTCCTCTGCCAGGTGTCTGCCTTGGTTTGTCTCGCCTTTTTAGTTGCAAGGGGAGTCTTGATGACGAGAAATTGTTGATTTTAAAGAAATCTTTATCCATCGTTTATGGCTGAAACTGTGTTCTGTTTTGGAAACCTGTCCCTTCTTATACACGTTTTCCTTCAAGGTGCTTATTGTTTCAGCTTTCTCACTCAGGTGTTGGGTCCATTTTGAATTAATTTTTGTATTTGGTATTTTTAAACCGCTCCGTTTCTGCTTAAATCCAGATTTCTCGTGAATCTGCTTCCAGTTCACGAACCTTCTCTTTTTCTGTCTCTAATCTTTGGCTAAACCCGCTTACTGAATTCTTAAGTCCAGCTATCCTATTTTTCAGTTTTAGAAATCCCATGTGAATTTTCTCATACACTCCAAGTCTCTGGTAAAGTTCCCCGTCTTCTCCCCTATTTTATTGACTCTGTCATCTTTACTGACTTTTAAATTCCATAACTCAGTAGCCACCCTGCCCATGATGGGTTCTGATGGATCCGTTTCTGCTGTTTCACTTGTGGTTTGGTCACCCAGGCCTGTTCTTTGGCACGCCTCACTATTTTTTTCTTGAGATGCCAGACTTTTAAGTTAAAAAATCTAAAACGTGGGTTTTTACATAATGTTTTTCTTTGGGGAGGATAATGTTTTCCTGAAAGTTGGAGTAGTGAATGACCCTAACCCTGCAAGGGTCGTCTTTACACTGGGCTGGTCTCCTTCCCTCTGCTCCTTCCCTGGCGGTGGCCCGCTGCCGTCTCACCTGAGGGCAGGTGTGCAGCCCTTGGTGGGCCCGGGCTCCCCTCTGCCCCCTCCGCCCCAGGTGGCTGCTCCGCCCCAGGTGGCTGCCATGACCACACTCAGCTCCAGCTTCTGCCCGGTTTCCTGCAGTCTCCCCGGAGCGCCTGATGCTGGGGGTTGGTGAGGATTGGAGAAGAAATCACTCAGTTTTGACTCCTTTGTCTGCAGCCCCCTCCTCCCAGCACCTGACCCTCAACCCCAGTTGCTTTGATGGCCCTGAACCCTAAGTGTCTTCAGTCATAGCCCCCACTTTTTGCTTAAGCTCCATCTCCTTGGATTAGGCCTCAGAGAGATTGTGGGATGCACCCAGGACTGGGACTCTAAGTCCACCTGCTTCCTGCCTCTCCAGCACCCCCAGGAAACTTCCTTCTGCATTCTGCCAGGCACAGTAGTCAGGGGGAGGTGCCTGGAGGTGATGTCCCTGTGATTTTGTAGCACTCTCCTCTCCCCGCATCTCCGTCCTCCTCTTCCTGAACACAGGCTGCACGGCGGGGCCTCCCTGGGTTGCTCCCACTCCCGACTTAGCCTTCCATGATGTGACTTCTGCTTGTCGATGTCGAGGCCAGGGCTCGGGAGGGAGGCGCCCACCTGCCTCACGCCTGTCCTCTTCACCAGCAGGTGTCCACCTTCACGGACCTCCAGCCTTACATGAAACAGTTTGTGCAGCAGCTGCAGAAGACGAGCTCGCTGAGGGACGCCGTGGTCATCGAGCAGGTTGGTGTGGGCAGATGGCAAGGCCACCCTCAGCCAGCAGACACTTGCTGTGCCTTCAGCCGCATTTCTTTTTGCACCTCACTGAATTCTGTGTTACTGTCCAGCTGCTTTAAGATTCGCTAGGGATGTCTTCTCCCTCCGTTTTGATCTTGAGGCCAGAAGAAAACATGCCCATGTGCTATGGGAAGACACATTAGATTTGACCCCTCAGGTGGGAAACCCAGGTTTCTTGTGCCTGCGCAGGGACTGTTCCTGAGTTTGTGGCTTTCTGCAGAACCGCTTTCGGTTGAGTCGGTCCTCCAAGCATGGCTCTGAGCCCCCTGGATGGGTGCCTTTCCTGTGGCCACAGGGCCCCACCACGTCCACAGAGTCAGTGTGTGGCACAGCCGTCTGGGCCAGTGGCCCTGGGTCTGAGCCCCGCCAGAGCCACGGATGACCCATGCTGTTCCTGCTTGTCCGCTACCACCCACCCCTTGTCCCCCCTGCACGTCTCCGGCTAGCGTGTCCTGCTCACCCACGTGCGTCTCCCACTTGCTTTTCCAGAGCTGCTCCCTGAACGAGGCCAGCAGCGACCTGTTCGATGTCTTCCTGCACCTGGTGTACAACCACATTGTGAGGATCGGGGGCAAGTGAGTCAGGGCCACCTGCTGCACGTTGGTCGAGGGCCGTGCCCCACGTGGACGGCCCATGGCAGGCTTTGCGGGTGGATGTGTGATCGGTGTTCCCTGTGTGTGTGGTGTACGCATGTTTGTGTGCTCCGAGCAGCGTGTCTGCACGTGCATGTGGTCTGCACGCGTGTCTGTGATATGAACACGTGCCCCACCCGTCTGCCCACATCTCCCCCCAGGTTTTACATCCAGTGTCAGGGGATCCCCCAGGGCTCCATCCTGTCCACCTTGCTGTGCAGCCTGTGCTACGGAGACATGGAGAGCAGGGTGTTCCCCGGACTCCAGCAGGACGGGTAACAGGTTCCTTGTCATTGGTGCCCTTGGTTGCTTTCGCCCCCTCCCATGCTCTGGTGCAGACAGGGCTGCCCTTTCTTCACGGGAGGTTTCACAGGAGGTAGCGAACAGGCCTCCGACGTAGGCTGTGAGCGGCTCCCAGTGCACCAGGGAACAGGGCGTTTCCAGAGAGCCCGGCGGGGGGTGGTGCTGGCGTGATCGCGGAGCCCCTGCCCCCTGTCCCCAGCTAGTACCGAGTCGCACGGATTACTTTGTTTTCGTGCATATGAACTCGTATTTAACGCCCTTCCTCGTGCCTCTTTTCCTACCAGGGTGCTCCTGCGTTTAGTGGACGACTTCTTGCTGGTCACCCCTCACCTGACACAAGCGAAGGCCTTTCTCAGGTAAGGGCCTGCACACACGTGTGTATCTCAGCAGGTGCCTCTGTGGCCTCATGCTGCTGACCTTGCTCGTATCAGAAGTAATTCTCACATTGTGCCCAAGCTTCCCACAGCGTCCCAGCATCTCTGCGGGATGGCATGTGGCACAGTTGTGCTGTTCTGAGACCCCGGGCATACAGCGTAGAAGCCTGGAGCTGACAGCGTGGCACCAGGACACGTGTCTCCCCAGAGGGAGGGAGCAAGTGTGGGTCAGACGCCTGGGCTGGGCTCCTTGGAATGTATACACACACAGTACTCTGGGCAGCGGAGAGAGCCGTGGCACACCTCTGGGAGGCTGTGCCCAGGAGGTGCCCATGAAGGAGTAACAGGAGCCGGCCCTGCGTGCTTGTCTGCAGCTTCTAGTGTGGCGTCTCTTTCATGGTGGTTGGCATTAGGAGAGAACAGAGGGGGGTCTTGTTAAGTGACAGTATTATAAGGCACGGGGATCGCATGAGGTGTTGGTCATAGTTCATTTTGTTCAAAATAAAATTCCACAGACAGGGAACCTTGCCTTGGCGTGCTGCCTGCAGTGTACCATCCCTTCCAGGACCCTGGGAACCTGGGGCTTGTTTCACAGGGCAGTTTCCCAGGAACGAGAGAAGGATTAAACCAAACTCATAGAATGTCACTGCCTGAGGGGCAGGGTGCTTTGGTCGCAGGGTTGGCTTTGGAGAACCCATCAGGACGGCGTCCCGATACCCCACGTCTGCCCCGGGGGATCCTCTGGGCTCGGAGGATGGGCAGTACTGCTGGGACATGCCGGGCCTCACGGCCGCACACAGTAGCCCACACAGGTTGGCGTGCAAATGTAAATTCATCCAAGTTCAATCATGACCAATCCAGGACCCCGGGCACCAGCCACCTTCAAAGACATCAGTAACCACACGTGGCCAGGGGCTGCCAGAGGGCACGGCACAGGCAGGGAGCGTGGCCTCCACTGTGGAATATCCGGGGGGACACCGCTCTGAGGGTAGGCAGGGAGGTGGCTCAGAACGTGTATGCTGAGGTCCACTGGGAGCTGGACTCCTGGGGACATATACAGAGTTATTGCAAGGAGAGACGGTTCATGTGATAGTGGGGGCTGGCGAGGCGAGTCTGCAGTTCACAGGGCAGCAGCAAGAAGGGCAGGAGCCCGAGCCACCACCCACGGGAGGACTCTCTCTTCTCAGGACACCCTGCTTCTGCTCTTTTTTTTTCTTTTATTGAATAAGATATTACAAATGTGTCCTTATCCCCCCAGTGTCCCCTCATCCCCCCCCAATCCTGCCCTCACCCTCACCCCCTGTTGTCCACATCTATCACTTATGCTTATATGCATGCATACAAGTCCTTTGGTTGATCTTTTCCCCTCCCCCCCACCCTCCCCTGCCTTCCCTCTGAGTTTTGAGCATCTAATCGATGCTTCTCTGTTTTTGTTCATCAGTTTATGTTGTTCATTATAATCCACAAATGAGTGAGAGCATGTGATATTTATCTTTCTCTGACTGACTTATTTCACTTCCTGCTTCTGCTCTTGGGCCCTTCTGATGGGTGTGCCCACCCTACTATGGAAGGTAACCACCTTTAAGCTGTCTGAACGCAGGTGTTGACCTCACCTACAAAGACCCCAGCACACGTTGGGACTGTGGTCTCTGAGTGGACACAGCTGGCCATTGCAGAGAGGACCTGTGTCCTCCATGGGCCCTGCCTACCCTCCCATCTGGCCGGTCTCAGTTCTCAACCTGGAGCCTGAGCTCTTTGCTCACCTGTCTTACCTGTGAACAGGGTCATGTGGCATCTACTTGGCCTTCAGGACTCAGCCTTGTGTTTCCCTCCCCTGCTGCCGGCCTCTGTCCTCCTGGCATCCACCTTTTCTTTGATCATTGGCCCTGGTCATCCAGAGCCTTTGGAAACCAGCACCTGGAGGCCCACAGGGTCGGTGTGGCCTCCCTCCAGTGCCAGCCCTTGCTCCCCGCTGCCTCTTGGGGTTTTACATAGCATTGAGTGAGTGTGTCTGAGACCCTGAGTGGCATCCCTCTCCCAGTGGCTGAAGTGGCCTGTGTGTTTCAGGACTCTGTCCAGGGGAGTGCCCGAATACGGCTGCAAAGCGAACTTGCGGAAGACAGTAGTGAACTTCCCCCTGGAAGATGATGCCCCGGGCAGCACGGCGCCCCTGCAGCTGCCAGCCCACTGCCTGTTCCCCTGGTGTGGCTTGCTGCTGGACACGCGGACCCTGGAGGTGTTCTGTGACTACTCCAGGTAAGTGCGCCTAGCCAGGTGTACGTGGGCCAGTCTAGCCCTGTCCCTGCTCTGTGTGCAACATGTGGCTACAGTCCCAAAAGGTCAGAGGCCTCGGTGCTATCTCCCCCTCCAGAGCAGGAGCATGTTATTCTTGTGTGGGTCAGGGCACTGGCCAGGTGAGCGGTTTTCTGGAGTAGTTTTGGTAAAAGGGAATTGTGTGGCAGACTTGGGGACCCCAGCATGTAGGGGAGCAGTACAGACCTGAGCCCAGAGATTTCGGTCCTGCTGGACACGAGGCTGTTTGCAGTGAGGGCACACACTGTAATGCCCGTCCTCAGCATCCCTGGATGTCATGTGTTGCAGTTATGCCCAGACCTCGATCAGAGCAAGTCTCGCCTTCAGCCAGGGCTCCAAGCCTGGGAGGAGCATGCGTCGAAAGCTCTTTGCGGTGTTAAGGCTGAAATGTCACAGTCTGCTTCTGGATCTGCAGGTGAGCATGCCGCCAGCAGGTGAGCCACGCAGCCAGCTGACTTCAGAGCTCAGAAGACCTGCTGCTCAGTTTACCTGTGGGAGTTGTTTTATAGGTCCTATTGTGTATTGTGTGTATAAGTATGCAGATGTGTGTATAAGTGTGTGGATGTGCATGCATGTGTGAGCGAGCATGCATGGGTGTGCGTGCATATGGGTATATGTTCACATGTGTGCATGCATGGGTGTGCATGTGTGAGTGTATTCAAATGGATGTATATACATGCATGTGAGTGTGCATATATGCCCCTGTGTGTATTGAGGGTCCTTTTCCTTATCCCTCCTCTACTCCCATCTTCCTCAGCCCTGGAGCTCCTCCTTGCAGAGTGTGGGACTCTGAGGCCTCAGCTGGCTCAGGCTTTAGAGCCTCAGGGCCAGGATGTCATTCCGGCAGGTCTGGATGCTCATCTCCTTGTCCCTTTCTGCCTGGTTCCCTTGGGCAGCCCCAGCAGAGTCCTGACTCCATCACAGGCGGTGAGGGGCCACCAGTGAGGACACAATGGTCCCTTTTTTTTTTTTTTTTACTCCATTTGAGCTGGTGATAAAGCAAAAGATAAAAAATTTAAACGTCAGCCGAAACTGGTTTGGCTCAGTGGATGGAGCCTCGGCCTGCGGACTGAAGGGTCCCGGGTTCGGTTCCGGTCAGGGGCATGTGCCTGGGTTGCGGCACGTCCCCAGTGGGGGATGTACAGGAGGCGGCTGATCAATGTTTCTGACTCTCTATCTCTCTCCCTTCCTCTCTGTAGGAAATCAGTAGAATATATTTGAAAAAAAAAAACAGTGACTTAAAAAAAAAGAAAAATTTAAACTTCAGGTGCATTTCCAACATTTCCTTTCCTTGTGGCTCCAGGTGAATGGTCTTCAGACGGTTTGCACAAACGTTTACAAGATATTCCTGCTGCAGGCCTACAGGTGGGCTTACTGGATGCACCACCACGGGGACGGGGTGCATGGCCACACGCCACCTGGGTCCCCCTTTCCCGAGCCTGGGGACAGCACGCACTCCCTGGCTCCCAGGCCTTCATGCTGAAACCTTCCGTTTATGAGAGCATTTTCAGCGGCAGAGGCTGCCTCTCTGTGTGGTTCATAGAGGATCTGCTTTGTTTGAGGTCCTGTTCCCTTCACCAGGTGGGGTGTCCCTGTCTCCCTGTGGGCTAACCCATCCTGCTGTGGGGGGAGGGGAGGTCGGAGGAGGAGAGCTGCAGGGTGTGAGGAAGGCGGCCATGCGTGGTCATGGGAGGCAGATGCCCTACTGGGAGGATCCCAGAGAGCAGAGGATCCAGGCAGTGCAGGTGACCATCCGTGGCCACCAACACTCCAGTGCCCCCCAGAGGGGACTCTGGTGTGCGGCTCCCAATCAGCCCAGCCACCACTCCTGGCACACATTGGTGTGTGCTGAGGCCCAGCTTTGCTTCCAGAACATTCCCTGGTTTCGCGGCCACCTGCTGAGAACTGGGGCAGAACACAGTGGGGCCACTCACTGGTCGTCCTGAGTCTTTGCTGGGAAACCAGTTCCACTGTCAAGTTGTGCTGGTCCCTCCAGAAGATGGACATTAACCTGGCTACCTGCCACCAAGCAGCTCACGAGGAAAGCATTCTGCCCGAAGTCAGGGCCAGTGCTGTAAGCCGTGGGGTGGATGAGGGGTCCGCTTCCCGAGTGCTGGGAAGCCAGGCAGCTATGTTTTGAGCCCCTGAGTTTGTGTTACCCAAGGCTGTGCCCATGTGAGACAAGGTCGTCTCGTAGCAACTGGATGGGCTCTTGGAGGAAATGCCTGTTAAATGTCACCAAGAAACCCCTTCGGCCCCAGGGGCCCATGCCCTGTGCTTTGGCCAGGAGGGCCATGTATGTGCTTCGGTTGTTCTCTTGGTGTCTGGGAGGCATGGAGCCCGTGGGCTCAGTCCAGGGACCACAGCGCTCAGGCCGCCGCCTCCTGCTTTTCATGTGTTTCCTCCTTCACCTGCATCTTCTCCCGTGCACTCCTGCTCCGTGTGCGAGCTGGTGCACTCCTGCTCCGTGTGCGAGCTCGCGCACTCCTGCTCCGTGTGCGAGCTGGCGCACTCCTGCTCCGTGTGCGAGCTCGCGCACTCCTGCTCCGTGTGCGAGCTGGCGCACTCCTGCTCCGTGTGCGAGCTGGCGCACTCCTGCTCCGTGTGCGAGCTGGCGCACTCCTGCTCCGTGTGCGAGCTGGCGCACTCCTGCTCCGTGTGCGAGCTCGCGCACTCCTGCTCCGTGTGCGAGCTGGTGCACTCCTGCTCCGTGTGCGAGCTCGCGCACTCCTGCTCCGTGTGCGAGCTCGCGCACTCCTGCTCCGTGTGCGAGCTGGTGCACTCCTGCTCCGTGTGCGAGCTGGTGCACGCTTGCTCCGTGTGTAAGCTGCCGTGGCTCCTCTGCAGATGTGTTCAGTATAAACAGGAACGTGCCCTCAGGCCTTTCACAGCCAACAACAAGGCGGGTGTACACCCTCTCACTTCTCGGGGCCTCAGGGCTGAAGAGCAGTCAGGTGATGCTTCCAGGTCAGCGGGAGGCCAGCCCCTGACCAGCCCCAGTCCTTGGAGGCCACCTTGCCTGCTGAAGGTCTTGCTCTGGTGTTCAGCCCAGCCTCACCCTTGTATCCCCTCGCTCTGTGGGGCCCTGGCCTCAGACGCCTGCCTGCCGGGGAATGGTGTAGTGACCTGGGTACAGAGCGGGCACCTGGGGCAGCTCCATGCTCCTCATTCAGGGAGCGCAGTCCCAAAACAACAGTGGGTGCCGAGCTGTCTTCTCCACCGCATGAGAGTTAGCTGCTTCCCAATGTGGAAGGTTAGGCATGCGGGGCTGCCCATGCCTCCCCTGCAGGAGGAGGTACGTAAAGCTGGACCGTGAAGGCCATAGCAGCCAGGGCTGCGGCATGGAGCCCAGGGAATGTCCTGGCACTCGGAGCAGGACACTCACCTGACGGCCTCAGCCGGGCTCAGCCTTTTGGGACAAGCGTGGGCTTCAGGTTGGAGTCTTTCGCAGGCGTGATATTCACTAGTGGAGGCCTCTCCCTACCCTGCATGGAGCACCACCCCTCCTTTGGGAGAGGGTCCTCCAACTGCAGAATACGGTCCCCTTCCAGGCCAGGGGCGCGGCCCCCACCCAGTTTCCAGGCCTGGCTCCCCCCTCCCATGAGTGGGGAAGATACCTCCACCTCAACAGGGTGAGCGTGAGGGAGCGGTCAGACTGCCGGCTGATGGACACACATGCATGTTGTTTGGAAGGGGCCCAGGGAATGTGCACACCGGCCCCTGTAGACATACACACCTGCTCGTGCACATGTTGCAGCCGCGGGACTTTCCTCTGATAAACCTGACCGTCCTCAGGTTCCACGCCTGTGTGCTCCAGCTCCCGTTTAATCAGCACGTTCGGAAGAACCCCTCGTTTTTCCTCCGCGTCATCTCTGACACCGCGTCACGCTGCCACACCCTTCTGAAAGCCAAGAATCCAGGTGGGTGCAAGCGACCCAGGGCTGGGGTGGCCTGTGGTGCTGGCAAATGCCAGGTGCTCACCGCACGATTCCAGCACGGAGCTGCCTGTGCTCCATGAGCGCTGTGGCTGGAACAGCTCCGGCCCTGGTAGCGGAGGCAGGATTCAGGGAATTGGGCTGTCGACACTTCCCGGCCGGTTTAACTTGCTGAGCACTAGCTGACCTCTCAGCCACCCTCTGCTGCGCGGGCAGACATCTGTCCTGATTGGAACGCAAGGGGACATTTGGGAGCTGCCTTCTCCCGGGCAGGGCCTCCTCTCTGGTGCTCAGGGGGAGCTTGCACAAATCCAGGCGGTAGTCAGGAGGAGGCTGGGCCCCAAGTCCCCTGCCTGTCTTGGGGGAGGGGGGAGGGACACCCACACCATCCACTTCGCCCCGTCTCTGCTCCACAGCCTCGTCATGCAGTCATAATCAGCCTCAGTTCAGGTCGTGCTGTGTCTTTGTGGTCCTGAGGTTGACCGACTTGACTTTCTGTTTATTTCCGTTTTGAGGAGGTTTCTTTGAAGAAATTGAAAACATTTCAGTTGTCAGAATTGGGTGTACCCTGTTGTTGGGTGGCCCCTGAAACAAAGTCCCTGTTTGGAGCCCGCTCCTGCACTCAGCCCGGCAGGGACCTCTGGTGTCCACGGGAGCACACGGCCTCTCCTAGGAGGAGCACATGGCCTCCTGGGAGGGGCACACGCCTCTCCTGGGAGGAGCGCGGGGACACGGGCCAGTGAGGGTGTCAGCCTCTGCATGTGTTGTTCCCAGGGATGCCTCTGGGGACCAAGGGCGCTGCAGGCCCTTTTCCTTCTGAAGCCGCAAGGTGGCTGTGCTTTCACGCCTTCCTGCTGAAGCTGTCTCGCCACAGCGCCACCTACAGGTGTCTCCTGGGAGCACTCCAGACTGGTAAGCTTGGGCAGAGTGCCCGCCCCAAGGCACCCCCTGTGCAGGTGCAGGGCCTGCCCTTGTCCTTGCGTGAGCAGTTGTCTGCCCCTCTGTATCTGAGTAACGGGTGGTGGGAATAGGAGTGGACAGGTGGCTCGAGGGTCCTGCCTCCCTCACCTGGGGGGCCTGGCATGCCCACTCAGTCGCTCCACCTCTCCCCCCTCCCACTCAAGGACGACATTTCCCGCGGGAACTGCGTCTCCCTCTCCTCCAGCTCCGCTCGTCTGAGTGCCCTTCCTCCCACCCCTGGCCTGTGTCCTGGCTGCACTCCCTCTCCTCTGTGCTCTGACACCCTTACTGGTCCCTGTCTGTTCCTTGGCCATGCGCCTGGAGCCCAACCTGCACACAGTGGGCACTCAGGACTCAGCCGTCTCTTCCTGACCCTCAGTGGGTCCAGGAGGCTGAGGTGAACATTCTCTGCTTCCTCTGGGAAGAGGTCTGATCTCAATCATCTTGCAGCCCAAGCGCAGCTGTGCCGGCAGCTCCCGAGGTCGACGCTGGCCACCCTGGAAGCTGCAGCTGACCCAGCCCTGACCACAGACTTCAGGACCATCTTGGACTGATGTCCGGTTAGCTTCTCACAGGCCCTCAAGCTGCTCCCTGGAGGGGGTTGCCCCCAAGTCATCGAGGAAGCAGAGCCCACCCAGCCCCACCCCCACCACCCCTTTCTAGTGACAGGTTTGTCCTTCATCTGCCCGCTGCCAGGAGGAGGCAGGTACGAGAGCCTGGTTGGGGCGTTGGCATCTGGAAGGGAAGCATCAGGGACCTTTGTCAACCTCCTTGCTGCGGGTCACCCTGGTCTGCAGTGATGGCTCACGTGTGGTGGGTGTGTGTGACCTCCTTCCTGCTGATCGGCTGTGACTCAAGCCGTCCACACCCACTGGAGCAGCATTCCCCCAGCTGGCCCCCCAGCTGCATCCAAAGTCCATGTCTCGACGAACTTGCCCAGAAGCAAAGGGCCCAGTCAGCTGTTTGAGCCCGTTCCCCACCATCCACACCCACGCTTCTGACCTGCGTGTCCCCATGCCCTGCCCAGGCCTCCTGGAGCCAAGCAAACAGCACGCCCCCACCCGCTTGCCACTTCCACTTCCAGAATCTTCTGCTGGCCCCACTCAGCACACAGCCCCGCGTGGCCCCTCCTGCACTACCTCCTGCCCCCACCCCAGGGATGGGGTGAGAGAAGAGTCTTTGTATATTTTCTTGATTTTTAAATATTTCTCTCATGTTTGTATCAAAATATGCGCCACATAAGTACTGTTATCTATATAAACACGAGTATTGAGTTGATGTGCATGGGCCCTTGGTTTGGCGGGGCCTGGGGGGGGTCCTCCTAGGGTGGAGATGTGGGAGGGAGGGAGGAGGTGGTAGATGGGAAGGGTGCTCCCACAGGGTGGGTGCAGCATGCCGGTGGGCGGTAAGGGCCCAGCCCAGCTGCCTACCCTGACTGCACTGGCTCAGCTTGGAGGTGACCTGGGAGCTCTCGAGGCAGCAGATTTCAATCTGAGCTCTGGGTTTTGGTGCTGGAACCACACATACTTGGGGTCCTGTCCCCCGGGTTTATAGTTCAGGTCTGGGGTGGGACCTGAGAGTTTGCACTTTTAACAAGTTCCTGATACTGCTGGCTGGTGGGGTGGGGGCCCCACACAGAACCGCTTCTGGGGGTACCGGGGGGTTTGGGGGCTGGTCTGGGGGCTCTTCTATGCAGTGGCCAGGAGAGCAGACAGCTGCTTGCTTGGTCCATAGTCAGGAGTCGGAGGACTGTGGAGGGTGAGGTTATGGGGACATGGGTGAGTGGCATCCTGGAGGAGCTTGTATGGGAGTGGGCAGTCTGGGGCCTTGGTGATGGGGAGGAGGGCCCATCCTCACAGTCTCACCAGAGCCTCCATACCCACCATGTCCCTGATCCGAGCCCCACCTCTGGGTCCACCCTGTCCTCCGGTCCCTGTGAGGAGCCCAGTGAGAGAAGGGCTTGTCCGCGGAGTGGCAGGTGTCATCAGGAAAAGGAGCCGGAGTTAGGTCCTCCTCTTTGTGGAAATGACCCCTCGAGTGGGAGACCCACAGCATGCCCGTCTGGACCTCTGTGGGGGGCACGCTGTGCACCAGTGGGCTATGCAGGGCCTTGGACCGACAGCCGGAAGGATTGCACAAAGAACAACAGGAAGGGGTGGCAGCTCAAAGGAGGTGTCATCGGAAAAAACAGCCCCCACCAGGGGAGTTGACGGTGGGGTGGAGTGGTGAGCAATTTGGAGGCTTCCTTCCGGGTGTCCCTAATGGGGCCACAAAACGTGACAGGTGCCATTGAGTGTACCTGGGAGGGGTTGCGTGTGTGCTGCGGTCGAAGTTTATGGATATTGCCTTGTTTACTGCTACTGCGGCGAGCATTCAAGTAACTATGCATTTATGGCTGGCCCAAGTCCACCACGGGCATCGTAAATGCCCAGGAGAAATGAGCAGTGAGAGGCTCAGCCCCACCCTGGGCGCCAGCCTGCAGTGCCCTCACTATCGCAAACTCGGGAGGACAGCTCAGGGTGGAGGACACTCGGGGCAGGTAGGACAGGGCCCAACCGGGCCCCGCAGGCACCTGAGACAGCAAATTTCAACCTGAGCTCTGGGTTCCTTGGCGCCTGAACTACACATAGTTGGGGTGCTGTCCCCCCAAGTTTATAGTTCAGCAAGTCTGGGGTGGGACAGGCACCTGAGCTGACCCTCGCTGGCTACCCCAGGCTCATGGCACCCTGGGCGTTTCGGGCATTTCCATAGCAGACTGGGCCCAGGAGGTCAGCTCTGGCTCCGTTATCCGGCTCCTAGAAGCGGTAGAATCTTGTTCTCTAGGAAATACGTCCTGTGGCAGCTTTACTCAGTCCCGCGCATCCTTACCCAAGTGTTAAGCCCTTGAGAAGGGCGCACGCTGTGGTCAGGCTTCACTCGCTGAGCATTTCTGATTTATCTCTTGTCTCAAAACCGCTGTGCAGTCTGTCAAACTCAGGGTGAAGGGTGAAAACAATAAACTTTTTAAAAGAAGGATTGCTGGTCTTCCCTAGAACTAAACCGCATGGACAGGAGCCCGTTTGCACCTGCATCCCACAGATGTGTGTGGAGCAAGTGGAGTGAAGCTGTGAAAAGGAGCAACCAGGATGCAAGAGTGAAAGCAGATGATGCTCCAGGACCCCCCCAGGGCTCAGTGGTTATACCCCAGTCCCATGACCCTGCCCCTCCCTTGCCCGTGTGCATGTCTGGCTGTGAAGGACACTACAGAGCGAAGGGGTCCCAAACCTGGGTGGGCTCAGAACGCCCCGGCGCTGTGAGGGGCAGAATAATGACCCCCAATGTGGCCCACGCCCTAATCCTGAAACCTGCAAGGGATATTAGGTAACTAATCATAGGACTGAAATGGGAAATGATTCTGGATTATCTAGGAGAACCAATGTGATCACAGGGTCCCTAAAAGGCTGAGAGACAGTGTGTCAGAGAGATGCCACCGGAGAAAGACTCTGGCCATGGCTGGCTTTTCGACAGAGGAAGGGGCAAGGGTCAGGACTCGCCCAACTGTGGGGCTTACCACACACTTTGGGGTACCCTTGAATTCAGTCTATTTCCACACCCAGCTGCCCTTGGGCATCAGTCGCTCATGTTCTGTTTGCCCGGTCTGGGCTGGCTGTGGGTACAGATGGCTCCCAACAGAGGCCTGGCCTGGGCTGTGTATAACCTGCCGTAACACTTGCTGTCTGGGGCTTTTCAGCACCCTGGACAGTGTTAGCCCAACTGGGGATTGGTTCAAAAGGCGCTTAGGCGTGTGCGGGGTCTTCATGGGGGCTGTTCCCAGCAGCACGTAGCCAAGAACATGATGGTCTCGGGGTGGCAGGTCAGAAACAAGCCTGTGTGTCAGGGCTCAGCTCCTGGACCTGACCCCTGGCTCCGTACCGGTGGAGAGGAAAGAGGGAAGGAGGGAGGGCGGGTGGGCAGGTGAGGAGCTGGGCAAGAGGCACTGTGCTGAGGGCTCTAGTGCAGGCAGGTCCTGGCTGTGGGCTGCAGGAGGGCTTGGTGCCTGGCGCCACCAGCACTGGCACCGGCACAGAGGAGTGACGGGGAGCGAGGGGAGCAGCTGGGAGTGATGTTGCCTGCCCTGGAGACAGTGGGAACCTGAATGATAATCGGCCTTTCTGTACCTTCTTGACACACATTTCAGTCTGAGGAAGTTTTAAAAGGACTAAAGGCAGTGTATCTGATAAAACCTCAGGAGCAGCCAGGCAGCCCCAGCTCCCTGGCAGGGCTCACTCCTCCCTCGAGGAGGGTCCGTCCTTGGGTCCTGGGGAGGCCATGGGTTCCCTGGGACGATTCTCCATATCAGGCTGCCCACCTCGCCTGAGACAAACCCGTGTCCTGCTGCCTGCATGGTTCCCTTCGCCTGCGTGGCCATGGCAGACGATCCCCATGACCTGAGTGCGCTAGGTGCAGGGGCTGCTGCAGGCAGGGACTCATTCACTTCGCTTTGGAGATCAGCCTGAAATTCCCACCACCCACATGGCGCAAGGCCAGTGCAAAGGGTGTGGATGTGGCTTCCTCAGGACGCCCTCCTCTGGCCTGCTTGGCAGCAGGACCTCCCTGCCACTTTGCCCATGGATCTGCCAGGTGCATGCTATGGTCACCCAGACAGTGCTGCGCAGGACCCCATCCCGCAGGGCCCCAGGCACCAGATGCCGGGCTTTCTCCCATGTGGCGAACAGCATGGACGGTGACGTCTAAGCTGGGCTGCGTGCTGAGAGGGTCAGAGGCGTGAGAGTATCTGGAAGCAATAACCACAGGTCTCGGGGTCGCTGAGTATAATGGGGTCGGGTGATCTGTGAGAGAGGGCATACAGTCCAGGACCTCCCGCCCTCAGCGGACCTCGCTGTCGGAGACCTTGCTGTCCTGCAGCTTCAGGCGCATGTTCTGCTGCACATTCTCCTGCTTCCGCCTGCGCCAGATGGGCAGCTGGGCCATCGCAACTCCCGGGACCAACAGTGCGGGCAAGAAGGACAGGAGCCCACAGATGGCCTGCACCCAGCCCGGGTAGGACTTCTCCTGTCGCGAGGGGAACTGCTTCTGCAGAGACACAGGGCCACAGGGTGAGTGTCCGAGAGAGGGGGCAGTGTCCCCCCCGACCCACCACCGGGGCAGAGCGAGGCTGACCCGCAGCCAAGTGAATGTGGTGGGTGGGCAGCTTCCCCCAATCTCTTCCTGAAATGAAGCAGCAGGTTGGTTCATTCCAGGGGGATGAATGGAAAAGACACGGGGCCAGGGGCTGCCCCCTGAGCATGAGGGCACAGGGGGTGAAGGCTTAGGACAGGACGTGGGCCGAGCCTCCTGTGGGGGCTGGGCTCTGAGAGACAGCCCGGGAACCTAAGGGGCTGTGTTCTGAAAAGAGCCACCCTGTGCACCTGAGGGAACCCACCATCGCGAGGTTGCCTCGGCCTGACCCACGGGGCATCATTAGGCCCTGGGACCCCCTCTGTCCCCTCTGTTGGGGAACGAGACAACACACCGACTTCAGGTCCTTCCTTTGAGGTTCACAAGGCACTATTGTATGAACCTAATAGAATAATGTTCACAAAAATTCTTTGAGAAACAGATCCATGTCTCCTTCTCCTGCCCATGATGTCCTGGGCAGCTCCCCCCTCCACAGGGGGATTTGGACGGAATTGCTTCCATGCTCCCACAGGGGCACAGTGAGGTTCAGAGTGGCTAGACGGGGTGGCAGGTCAGCCGGGCCACATGGCTCAGCCCTCAGACAGGGCTTGGTGGCAGTTCAGTGACACGTGCTACATGCACCTTCTCTCATCTCAGACTAGGAGTGGGCAGTGTGAGGAACTTGTCCCCACAGCACTTGGGACGTGTGGCTGGAGGCTACACCTCTGTGTGCGGGGCTATGGGGGGGACCTGTGATGTCACCAGAGTCTGGAAACTGCTTGTCCTCCTGCTACTGGCTGAGGCTGTCCGGGCTGCCTGAGCCACCTCTGATGCTCCAGGGCACTCTCAGGGCCTCCTGACCTCGGATGACACAGCAAAGGCAGCCCACAGGGTCACTTAGGTAAAGTTGTCCACCATGAATGTCATCTGGGCTTGGGAGCACCAAAGCCGGGCCTGGCCTGGCCTGATCCCAGGAGGCAGATCCCAGGGTCCCTGGGGCCCCATCCGAAGGACCTACGTATTGGGGGTTCCAGGCCTTGTAGCTCAGTGTTGTCCAGACCAGGAAGATAATATAAGCCACGAAGATGGTCAGCAGCAGCAGGGGGCTGATGACCTTCCAGGTCACACGCCAGTAGAGGCCAGGCCGCCTCCCGGTCATCCATTCAATGTCGTCACAGAACCTGCCAGAGACATTGGGCTTAGGTTCCCCCACCGGGCCCCATGTCTGCAAGCCCACACGCTCCGCCAGCAGCTTCATCCAGTGTCACCGAGATGTGGCCTGAGGGGCTGTCCCCCACTCCATGCCATCCTTTGCCCCCATGGCTTCCTAGTAGCCACCCGACGGGCAGCCCTCTCAGATCCTGATGAGGACTCAACTCCCGTCGATAAGTGGAAATGTCCTGAGCGAGGTCAGTCCGGCCGAGGAAGGGGACTGGGCAGGGGATGCTTGAGGGGCTCCTGGCCTGTGCCAGTCAGCAAGGAGGAGGTCAGCCCAGCCCCAGCCTGGCCCCTGGGTGAGGTGCCTCTGGGCAGGAACTGTGAGTTCCACCCCTGGGAGGCTCAGCTGCTGGGTGAGAAGCAGCAAAGCTCCTGCCAGCCCAGCTGTGAGAAGGAAGCAGGTGCCTGACCTGGGGCCCTCAGTGCCCAGGGTGGAGAAGGGACCTGGACAGCATTGACCCCGAATGTACAGCAACTGCATCGAGAAGCCAATGGAAGGGCAGGACCCCCTGAGGCCCTCCCTCTGCTTGCTCCCTCCAGCCCAGCTCCACTCCAGGTGTTTCCCAAGATCCCACAGCTGGCTGAAGCCCAGGGCTCAGTGTTCATCCCACAGTACCAGGTCAGGCCCCTGCCAGACAGCTGCCTCACTTGCTCCTCTCCAGGTGGGCAGTGTCTCACCTCGGGACAAGCACGCTGGCCCCTGTGCCCACAGAGCGGGGGGAAGGCCCTGGATTTGTGACTTCCAATATTCCTTGGAACCAAGGACAGAGAGTACAACCTCTAGGGCCACTCGGGCAAGGCTGTGGTCAGGGGTGGCAGGTGTGAGTGCAGGTCTGAGTGTGTGTGTGTGGCAGGTGCAAGTTACAGGTGCGAATGCAGGTGTGAGTCCAGGTGTGAGTGAAGATGTGAGTGAAGGTGTGAGTGACAAGTATGCAGCAGGCCTGAGCCAGGTAGAGATGGGTAGGACAGGGGCTAAGCCTTCTCAGAGGCCTCCAGGAGGGCATCTGGGCCTCCTGTGCCCTAGCATCTACCTATCCTTGTACTTGAGGAGTCTGCCCCATGTGGCTGGAAACTAGCCATTTTGTTTCTTGTCTCCCCACAGTCTGGGAGGCTGGTACAGCCACATGGGTGGGTCCTGTGGGGGCTTCTGTGGATACCTGGGCGTCACTCTTGGGAGGGGCCTCAGATGATTCTGTCTCATCCCTGTAGCTGCCCTGGAGACTGGCAGCCACGATGCCCAGACATTGTATACAAGGGATGCTGGGGACGGAGGGGCAGGACCCCAGCCCCAGCCGACGCCAAAGGAAGTGGAACTCACCGTTCCATCCCATAAACATAGACGACGCCGATCACCTCGAAGAAGGCGAAGGTGATCAGGTTCAGGGAAGCAGCGTATCTGTCGAAAACCTCGAGCCAGTAGCTCCCGGACTGCAGCGTGAAGCAGGTTGCCACAAGGAAGCAGAGCAGGCAGACCGTCCCTGCGGGCACGCACACTCATGCCTCGCAAGCCGCCCTGCTGCTGCCCGCCCAGCTCTCCCACCCTCCCCCTGTCTGCTTGTCCCCGCCGACTCCTGAACTGTGCCCAGAGGGCAGGAGTTTGCTGGGACTGGCCTCAGAGGGCAGTGTGAGAAGGGATCCCTGCTCCAGCCCTGCTCCGCTCCCCATCATGGCCCTTGGGAATCAGTAGAGGGCCACTGGGACCAGCCCTGAGAGGTGACAAGGCGGGCCCCGCCCTCCATGAGACTGACACGGCCCTCGAGCCCTCATGGAGGAGGGTGTCTGGACAGTGGGTAGGAGTGAAACCAGAGGCAGGTGAACAGGGAGGACACTCACCAGTCAGGATCTCCTTGGGAACCCATCGTGGCAGGACCCCCATATCCAGGAGTGGCGTGATGACACCCTCGATGTTCCCGAACATGGATGACAGTCCCAAGGTGAACAGCATCGCAAAGAAGAGCACGGCCCACACGGGCGCTCCCGGCATGTGCAGGATGGCCTCCGTGAAGACAATGAAGGCCAGGCCCGTGCCTGAGGCGCTCTGCAAGACACGCACAGCCGCACTGGGACACACGTGCATGGGCTCTCAAGCTTGACACATACACCGACACTGCTCATGCTCAGACACACGCACCAACATGTCCTGCGCTGTGAGACATGTGCCCTGACACCCTCCTGGCCTCGGGTGAGGTGCCTTCAACAGCCTGTAGCCAGCATGTGCTCTGGGACCCGGGCCGCTGGGCTCAGGCACCATCAGACCACTGCCCCGAGGACCTGCCCATCTCAGCCTGCTGCACGAGCCCCGAGAGTCAGCGGGCCCTGTGCAAAGCTGCCAACGCCTCCACAGCCAGTGACGCCCTCCCCTGGCCAGCCGTCAGCAGCAAGGCCAGGCCCTCAGTACCTTATCCAGAAAGTCTTGCAGACGGCAGGACTCCAGATGCAGCCCGGCCAACCTCTCAGGCTGGGTGGCATTCAGGTGTATGAGGACAGCAGCGTACTCGTCCCTGGAGATGCTCTGGTCTGGGAAATCAAACTCATTGGTGAGGCTGAGGATGTTCCTGCAGGAACAGAGGCGGAGTAAGCGTTCAGCGGGCCCGGCTCCCACAAGTGAACACTCCCAGAAAGGACCACGACCATCCAGTGAGGGTCAGCCCCTCGGAGCTGCCAGGGTCTCCAGGACACCTGGTGGAGGGCGGGCCCGGAGGGTTTTCTCCCCGGTAGGTACAACTGTCCCTGGGCAGTGGCAGCTCCTTGCCTCCTGCACCTGTGGGTCCCCAGCCGACACTGGGCGCAGGGCTCCCCGAAGGCCCGGGGAGGGTGGGCCAAGCTCGGCTCCTCTAGCCTCACAGTCGGAAGAGCTTCGCGCCGCCTCCAGGGCTCCTGACCCAAAGGAGTATCGTAGGTGCTTCTGTATTTGCAAGTTTGCCTGCTTGTTGCAGTTATTTGTAACCTCAGAGTCAGCACCGTGGCCCTTCCGTTGTATCCGAGGACATGTTCAGAGCGGTACGTCCCACCGAGACCGGCCAGGCCCGCACCGCCTTCCTGTCTCACCTCTACTGTGGACAGGGTCCTTCTTACAGCCCAGTTAGGGCCACGGTTTTCACATCTTTTGTGCCTTTTGGTGGTGATTTTGCTGTTTAAATGCCCCCCAAGGACAGTACTGATGTGTCACTAAATGCAGTGACTAGGACACACCGCCCAGAAGCTCAACCGGCTGACCCCAGCCCAGTTAATGGGTCAACAGCTCTCGTTCACCAGGCAGCTCCGGGGAATTACATTCCCCCCCAGGGCACAGGCCTGCAGCGCCTCTGGAACCTTCTGCCCCGCCTGGGAGCACTGTCTGTCCTCTTCCTCCCTCTGCAGGCTCGGCCCAGCACCTCAGAACAGTGTCACGTTAGCACCGTGGACATGGCGTGGACATGGCGGAGCACCTTCTGCGGCTCTCGGGGGCGTCCTTCCTGCCTTCCAGCTCCTGGTGCTCTCGGCTTGCAGCCTTTGCTTGTCATCGCACGGCCTCTCCCTGTGTGTCTGTCTCATATAAGAACCCTCTCCTGGATTCGGGGCACCCTATCCAGTACGATCTCATCTTGATCAACACTCTCTGCAAAGACCCTATTTTCAAATCAGGTCACGTTCTATGTTCTGGGTGAACATACCCTTTGGGGGACACTCCCCCTCCTGCCCTAAGGAACGGGGAGGTCACTGAGTGGGACCCTAGGGCAGCAGGCCCCATCTGGTGGCCCCAGGACACTGAGCTCACCTGTCCAAGCAGCGCCCGTAGTCATTGGCCGCCTTGAACCCCAAGACAGAGAAGACAGCAATGGAGGCGTAGAGGGAGGTCATGCTGTTGATCAGGGCGATGGTCACTGCGTCCTTCTCGCAGTCGTTCCTGAGCAGATGGAGCGCCTGGCTGTGGTTAGGCCCTCGGGGAGGACACTCGGAGGGAGCGTGCTGCCTCAGCACCCCACCTGGATGCCCCCACACTGCTCTTGGGCCCTCCTGTGCGTGACCCAGAAACTCTGCACTGTTCCTGGTGCTCTCAGGACAGCCTTGGCCCCTCCCGCCCACCCCTCCTCACTAGCCCCTCCTGCCTCCAGGCTGCTGAGGTGGGTGAACTAACTGCACATGAGCTACTGGGGTGAGAGTTGAGACAGTAACTTGTCAACACAGCCAGGGCCCAGCTGCCTTGGCCTCCGCCCCCTGCCCCTGCCCGCTCTGAGGGGCGGGAACACTAGCACCACAGGAATTCGGTTTAGGGGTGTCACAGGGCCTCCACTGTGTAGTTTATGATGCCGTGGTTGTAACGGGAGTACAGGGTGGCTGTGGCTCCTTGCAGAGCAGAGGCCAAGTCTGCTTTAGTGACTACAGAGGCGACACGCGTGGCATCTCTGCTCCACGACCTCGGGAGTCACACACATGGTCTGTGTTGGTGTGCCCGACCCACTTATGGCCTTGTTCCTGGGTTTGGTTATCTGGGCTCTCTTCCAGCAGCGGCTCCGGAACATGCGGGCGGCTGCCTGGAGGCCCTGACCTCCGGCCCTGGGGATGACTCAGTAATTGCTGGAATGCCCAGAATCTGGTCTCATCTCATGTTCACCTTCGCTTGCCCTCTGTCCCAGGCAGGCAGCCCCATAAAGATGTGCTTAGTGAGACAGGCCCGGCACCTCGGCACCTCGGCTGGAAGGGACCCACCCGAGCCCGGCCCTACCTGGGCGGATTGTAACTCGCTAACGCGATGTGTCCTCCGAAGGCCAAGGACAGAGAGAAGAATATCTGGGTGGCTGCGTCCAGCCACACCCGGGGGCTCTGGAGGGTCTGCATCTGGAGGGAGATGGGAGGCCCCTGTGCCACAGGCCAACCTCACCTGCCCCACGCCTGCTGTCCCAGGGCTTGCCCAGGACTTCCTCTGGGCAGCGGTCATGAATGGTGTCACCTGCTCAGGCCCAGGGGCAGTTGAGGACCATGCAGGAGGGAGTGTGCTTGGAAGGGCCGCTTGCAAACTCGGCCTCCCGTCCTGTGACGTGTCAAAGAGCCCACAGCTCCCGTCCACATGGGACACCTGGGTGCTGAGAACTTGGCTGCAGACCCTCTCAGGCTGGAAATGGGTCTGAGTGACTTGAACCTGGGCGTGATGATCTGCTCCTCTCAGACCTGGTGGATTTGAGTGACTTGAAGTCTCCCACCTGCAGGGGGGTGGTGGGGTCGGGGAGCAAACACACTTCCACACAAATGTCCCCTTCCCTTCCCTTCCTCTGGGGCGGGCACTGCCTGGGGAGCCTGGAGTGTGTGGTGCAGCCCCCGGAAGCTCCCAGGGGCTGCTGGGATCTGGAGAGCATGGAATGTCTAGAAGGGCTGTGGGCTCTGGTGGGCAGGCCCCTTGGTCCCGTAGCTCCTTGCCTGGTGGGGCTGTGAAGCTAGACAAGGTTCTCAGAGGTGTGGGATCCAGGGCACTAGGGATGGGACAGCAGGTGCCCAGCCAGCCTCTCCCCTGAACCCAACATTCTGCAAGCACCAAAGTCCGCATGCCCCAAACCGTGTCCTCCTCCTGCTTCCTTCACCCTGACCCTGACCTCCTTCCCAAGGCCCACGCTCCCCTCCTCCTCCTCCTCCTCACCCCACGAGGCCAGGGTGTGGGATGAGTTGGGCTGGGCTTGGCTGTGGCCCTACTTGTGTGCTCCCTGGTGCCTGGATTTCCATTTGAGACCCACTTACGTTGGGAGTGAACAGGTAGATTAACCCTTCCGTCGCACCGGGCAGGGTGAGTCCTCTGATAAGGAAGATGGTCAGGACCAGGTAGGGGAACAAGGCTGTGAAGTAAATGACCTGAAAGAAAGACCAGATTGTGAGACTTTTCAATGGTATCTGTTCTGCATGAAAATCTTCAGAGAGGCAGGCCTGCTGGGGAAATGCCTCAGTGGCCAGTGGCCCGTCATTCATCTGGGACCCGGTCAGGTCAGGGCAGAGGGCACTGGGGAGGTGGTGGGTGGGATCCGGTCAAGCTTGGAGGGGTCGGAGCTCACTGTGGTGGTCACAGTGGACTCACATAGGTGTTTGTGCCTGTGGGTCAGCTGAGGGAAGCACTGACTTCCTGTGCGGCGGCCTCCCTCTTGTTCACACTGTGGGCATTGAGTTCTCACTTCACCTCTTCCCACCCGCCCCCCTGGCTGGCCACTCTCAGGTCCTCGGGGTCCCACTCTTGCCCACACCCACACCCACTCTCAGCCCAGTTTGGGCAGGAGTCTGCACACACGGTGTCGATGCAAAATAAATCTCTTTTCCCACTGCCCCCCAGACTGACTTTGGTG